>NC_141047.1:29992736-30592736 GCF_041138505.1 Cibotium barometz | reverse complement strand
TGCATAGAAATTAAATTCAATGAAAATAACACTTTTATAATGATAAAAAAATTCCATTATGCATCTTTCCATGCATAGAAATTAAATTTAATGAAAATATACTTTTATAATAAAAAAATTCTAATATGCATCTTTCTATGCATAGAATTTAAATTCAATGAAAACAACACTTTTATAATAAAAAAATTTTCAATATACATCTTTCTATACATAGAATTTAAATTCAATGAAAACAACACTTTTATAATAAAATAATTTTCAATGTGCATCTTTCTATACATAGAAATTAATCTCAATATTTAATAATAATGATATCCATGCATATTCATAGGTGAATATGTACATGGAGTAAATAAAAATATTTCTTTTAGAATGCACAAACGGTGGGAATTACTCTTTAAGAATAACATAAAAATTTAAAAAAATTCACAAAAATCAAGAAAATTTTGCCATAACCTCCTTTGTATGGCTGACCATTTATCAATTTTTAACATTCTATTTTCAATTTAAAATTAACCCCAATTTGAAGTAAAGTACTCTAATCTACTCAATTTTCACTTTCTAGTGAGTAAACAATAAGAAAAGTTTAATCAATTTATTTGTTACTCATTCTAGGGTAAAGAAAGGCTGAATTCTTAAGGAAGAGAAGGGGGTAGCCTTTTCATCAAGGCATCAGGATTCACTTTACTCAACTATAAAAAAAACAAGGAAATCAAAAATCCATAGATTTGAAATTAAAAAGTAGAAATTTTAGCTTACATGGAGTTTTGTAAGCTTTCCTTTGGCTTGAGGGATTGAGGGTTCTACTCTTGTTTGGATCAAGAGTGGCCACCAATTTCTTTGGAGCAGATTTAGTCAAAAACAATTGAATTATCAAGAGAATTCAATGTAATTGGCTCTGGGCTAGGAGTAGAGTAATAGTGCATAAACACTATTAAGCTTTTACAAAGGGGGAGGCTTTTATTTATAGGAAAAAATGAGCCTCAAACCAAGCAAATTGATTCTAGAATTTTCCAGATCAGTTTGGTCAATTTTTGACCATTTTTGGGTCAGTTCAGCTTACTTTTTAGAACTAGACTTGAAATAGGAGAGACGAGAGATGAAATATCTCACTTAATTGATTTAAAATTGGGAAGCAATGATGAGAAAAAAGGCACCTCCTTCATGAGGGGAAATCCCCACTCTGAGGTGTCAAAATTTCATTTTTTCAATGTTTCCTTTTTTCCTTAGTCCACTCTTCATCTTATGTGAGTATTTACTCATTTTTTGGGGGTTTTTCTTTATTTCTTCAATTTATCTCCTCCCTACATTTGGATTAATCTAATTGTTCCCTTAGAACCTTAATCCAAAATTTTCAAAAAATCTGGACCCTTAGGCTAAGGTCTTTTGATCAGATTATAATTTATTTCTAAATGTACCTTAGGAAATTCTTTTTAAACTTCTGTTTCGGGGGAATTTATTTCAATAAGAAAGGATCTTTCTCCATCCAAAGATATCTAAAAATTGAGTTATCTCTCTCTAGAACATTTTCTCTCTCTAGGCAAAAACAGGTAGAAACAAGATCTTTTATTATTCTGAAAAGGGGTTGATTACAGGGGAAGAAAATGAACATCTCGAGGGACTGGGGAGGAATCTTACATTCTCCCACTTGAAAAACGCGAGATGTCCTCATCTCACAAACTGGGGGTAATCCCGCATCAGTTTGGTTTCTTTCTCCCCCCAGGTGGCGTCTTCAAAAGGATAGAACTTCCATTTGACTAATAATTCTCTTAGAACTCTGTTCCTGAGAACCTTATCTCGAACATCAAGGATTTCTTCAGGTTGGAGTTCCATCAGCCCTTGGGTTGAAGAATTAAGCACATGATTCGGGCTTGGTACATACTTTTTAAGTAGTCTATGATGTACACGATTCATCACTGATAATGGGGCTACTCGTAGGAATAAAGAAGCTCAGAAGTCTAAAAATTCGGCAAGAAATTCTAAAATTCTGGGGTGAATGATTATCGAGTTGGACATAATGAATAACTCCTAGCCTTATCAAGATCATGGTTAGCGAGATATTCTGCCTGAGTCTTTGATGCTAATTGGTATTGACATTAATACATCGCCCTCTAGAGAACCACATGTGCTGACGTTGCTCTACTAGATCAGGGAAGTATAGATCCTCAAAGTGACGAGCGAGCCTCACTCTACTTTCTCGGGTTGTAGCAGAGTTGATGAGATTTCTGAAGGCAAAGGCGATCATATCTGGGAAAGTCCAAGAATGCTAGACAGATTTAGGGCATCCATCTAAAAATCCAATTCAATTTATGAATTCATTTCAAACATAATCTTAGCAAGTGAAAACATTTTTTTCTCAGATTTACTTTAAAATTTTAGGCAATTTCTGTAGCTGTTTCATAAGTTTACAACAGCACTCTGATACCAGCTGTGAGATCCCACTGCCCCCTCCGCGCACCGGCAGCGGAAGTAACTTCCTCTTGCGCGGGGCAGGGTTTTCCACTCGGGGCCTCGCCTCGAATGTCCAGACATGAGACTAATCTAGTGGTCATTCCGAAATCAAAACCGAGAAAATTTCCCTTGCCCGAAAACAGGGACGATTCCATCTTTTTTATTTTCTTATAACGAATTTTCTAACGAGGTCAAGAGACTAAACTATCCTTCACCTGCACCTAATTAAACCAGATAGAAGGAAAACTATTACAGACTTAACTTGAAGAAATCAACGCTTTTTTCTTAACTGCAAAAGCCGTTGATCTATTCATTTGAGAAGTCTTTAGATTTTTATTTAACTACTCGAGTTCTAAGCGTATTCCTATTTTCAATTTCATTATTTAAAACTCCTTTGATTCCATTCGGCCTATGGGTTAGCCACCACCCAACCACTGGAATTGGTAGAACCAGACAATTACTCACCCACCCATAATTGAATGCCTTTCTTAACTTTTGCTTTTGGATACAAATATGCACACACTTCTCTTTAAACTTTAACTTATAAAACAATCCATTGACAATCACTTATTGATTACAGATGTCATAACTCAAAATTTCCATCCAATCCTTGTTTCTTTAAAAAAAAACAATATCACTCTGGACTCTCCGTTGAGACTAACTGGTCAGCAAATGAGATCCAGTAATAGATTACAATAATCATTGGTTCATCATACAAATCTTCCACGACATACGCATGGGTGTCTTAGGCACCGCGAGCCCGTGCAGCGCATGGTCAGAACCCTCCACCAGGATCCTCCTTAGGTGTCCTGGCACTTCACTCAGGGAGACCGCTTCATCGGCCCTCGTTCGTCCCCATCGTACCGGAAGCGCACCACTTTAACCGTACCGAGGCTGGTCAAGACCTGGGCAGGCTTTGCTGTGCGTGAGCTGTCCTTTGAACACTCCCCGCGCCAGTTGTTGCAACTAAACTTCCCTTAGAAAAAACACATAGCAAATGCTCCCTCCAGCATTCTGGCGTAAGAGAGTCCTTTAAGAAAACAGGGTTTCTATGCAAGTTTTTAGTTTGATTTTCTTTTGAATACAATAAGTATATCTTAAATCTGTATCCCCAAAACTTCATAATCGTAATACTGAATTTCAAAACATAATTCCTCGAATTCTGTAACCTTGATCCTTAGATCAATTCGAAGGGTCTCAACTTAGTTTCAGATTTGGTGCGAGATTTGAGTGTATTTTCCTGAACTGGTCACATCTTCTTTCCTCGAAACTGGTCACATCTTCTTTCCTCGAAACTGTATTTTCCTGAACTGGTCACATCTTCTTTCCTTGAAACTGACGAAAGAGTTTGGTCTTGGTCATAGTCTGATTTAGGGTTTGAGTCTGATAAGGTTTTTTCTGAACTATCTTTCTCGAAAAGAGGGTGATATTTCAGTTTACTATTTTACTAAATTTCATTCATTGAATATTCACTTAACTGATTTCTAAATTTATCATAAATTTCGATGAGGAATAAATTAATCATTTATCTGAATATTTGGACTTTGATAGATTTCCTAAATTTTCTCTTTACAATCCGAGTGAATATAAAACAATAGAAATTTCTCTCTCATAGTATTTACTTATTCATTTATCAAATACTCATAGAAATTAAACATAGAATTAAAGATAATTCTAATTTTGATATAAAAACTCTTTATGTATCTATTTATGCATAAAATCCAACTTCAATGAAAATAACACTTTTATATAAAAGAAAATCCTTTTATGCATCTATTTATGCATAAAATCAATTTAATAGGAATAACACTTTTAAAATAAAAAGAATTTCTTTATGCATCTTTTTATACATAGAAATTAAATTTAATGAAAATAACACTTTTATAATAATAAAAATTTTCCATTATGCATCTTTCCATCCATAGAAATTAAATTCAATCAAAATAACACTTTTATAATAAAACAATTTCCATTATGCATCTTTCCATGCATAGAAATTAAATTCAATGAAAATAACACTTTTATAACAAAAACAATTTCCATTATGCATCTTTTCATGCATAGAAATTAAATTCAATGCAAATAACACTTTTATAATAAAATAATTTTCATTATGCATCTTTCTATGCATAGAATTAAAATCAACATAAAAAACACTTTTATAATTAAAAAAAATTCATTATGCATCTTTCCATGCATAGAAATTAAATTCAATGAAAATAACACTTTTATAATTAAAAAAAATCCATTATGCATCTTTCTATGCATAGAACTTAAATTCAATGGAAATAACACTTTTATAATAAAAAATCTTCCATTATGCATCTTTCCATGCATAGAAATAAAATTAAATAAAAATAACACTTTTATAATTTAAAAAAATAACATTATGCATCTTTCCATGCATAGAAATGAAATTTAATGAAAATAATACTTTTATAATAAAAAAATTTTTGAATATGCATCTTTATATGCATAGAATTTAAATTCAATGAAAATAACACTTTTATAATAAAAAAAATTCCAGTATGCATCTCTCTATGCATAGAATTTAAATTCAATGAAAACAACACTTTTATAATAAAAACATTTTCAATATGCATCTTTCTATCTATAGAAATTAATTTCAATAATTAATATCAATGATATCCATGCATATTCATAGGTGAATCTGTACATGGAGTAAATAAAAATATTTCTTTTAAAATGCACAAACGGTGGGAATTGCCCTTTTAGAATAACATAAAAATAAACTTTTTTTCCCCACAAAATTCAAGAAAATTTTGCCATAACCTCCTTTGTATAGCTGACCATTTCTCAATTTTTAACATTCTATTTTTAATTTAAAATTAATCCCAATTTGAAGTAACGTACTCTAATCTACTCAATTTTCACTTTCTAGTGAGTAAACAATAAGAAAAGTTTAATCAATTTATTTGTTACTCATTTCTAGGATAAAGAAAGGCTAAATTCTTAAGGAAGAGAAGGGGGTAGCCTTTTCATCAAGGCATAACATCAGGATTCACTTTAATCAACTATAAAAAAACAAGGAAATCAGAAATCCATAGATTTGAAATTAAAAAGTAGAAATTTTAGCTTACATGGAGTTTTGTAAGCTTTCCTTTGGCTTGAGGGATTGAGGGTTCTACTCTTGTTTGGAAACTTCTGTTTCATGAGAATTTATTTTAATAAGAAAGGATATTTTTCCATCGAAAGATATCTAAAAGGATATTTTTTCATCCAAAGATATCTAAAAACTGAGTTATCTCTCTCTAGAATATTTTCTCTCTCTAGGCCAAAACAGGTAGAAACAAGATCTTTTATTATTCTGAAAAGGGGATTGATTTACAGGGGAAGAAACTGGGCATCTTAAGGGGCTGGGTAGGAATCTTACATTCAATCTCCACTTGAAAAACGCGAGATGTCCTCATCTCGCAAACTGGGGGTAATCCCACATCAGTTCGGTTTCGTTCTCCCAAGAGTGTGGCGTCTTCAAAAGGATAGAACTTCCATTTGACTAATAATTCTCTTAGAATTTTGTTCTTGAGAACCTTCTCTCAAACATTAAGGATTTCTTCAGGTTGGAGTTCCATCAGCCCTTGGGTTGAAGAAGTTAAGAGTTCATCATTAAGCACATGGGCTCGGTACATACTTTTTAAGTAGGATGACATGAAATACATTATGTACTTTGAGATGAGGAGGCAGAAGAAGTTCATAGGCTAAGTCACCTACTTTCTTTGTAATCAGATATGCCCCAGAGTATCTGGGGGATAACTTCTTGTACTTCTCCCAAGAGATAGAGAACTTCTTTTAGGACGTACTCGAATGAAGACCATATCAGCTTCTTTGAATTTTTTGACTGACCTTTTCTTATTTGCATACTGCTTCTGTCTATCCTGTGGGCAGCTCTTAAATCTTTGTGGATTGACTCCATCTACTGCTCCATGTCGTCAAGCATCTGTTTGGACATCTCGACCCTAATGGTGTTAGTCAGTCTTGTCCACATACAGAGCTTTGAAAGGGCTCATTTGGATGCTTCAGTGATAAGAAGCATTGTAGGCAAACTCGACTAGGTGCAGATAGCTTAGCCCCTTCTTGGGTTCCCTGCCACAGCATGACCAAAGTATATCTTCAATTACTTGGTTCACCCTCTCTGTTTGACCATTGGTCTCGGGGTGGTAAGCTGTGTGCTGAGATCCAAGAAAGTTCCTACTGCTTTCGAAAAATGCAGTCCAGAATCTTGACGTGAACTTGGGATCTTGATCACTTACTATTCTCCTAGGTAGGCTGTGCAATTTGAAGATTTCCTTGAGGAACACTCTGGCCACATCCACTGAAAGGTAGGTTTCTTTTACTGGAATCAAATGGGCAACTTTGTTTAGTCTATCAACTACCACAAAGATGGAATTGTAACTTGATTGCACTAAAGGTAGTCCAGTAATAAAATCCATACTGATACATTCCACTTCATCTGCGGGATGTCTAATGGATGTAACGTCCCATGCATTTTTACTCTCTCTGCTTTGAATTTCTGACAAATCAGGCATTAACATACATGATTAAGTACATCCTTTTTTAGTCCAGGCCAAAAGAAGCTTTTCTTTACAGACATGTAGGTCTTGATAAAACCTGGATGTAGGCTGTCATGGGCTTCATTCATAATTCGACCCTTAGTTCCCTCATCATTGGAAATGCATAGCCTGCTATTATAATACATAACTTGTTCATCCATGCTGTACCCTTGAACTCGTTTTCAACTCCTGTGACGAGCTTTTCTTTCCTGCATATGTAGGGTAGCAATAGGGCCAAAAAATCTATCATGCATGATCTTCTCTCTTGCTTCATTAATCAATGGATTTGACACCACTGTGATTGCAAAGCAAGGAGGATTTTTAGCTGAGGGCATCTGCTACCACATTTTCTTTGCCTGGGCTGTAAGATTCCTCCCCAGTCCTTCAAGATGTCCAGTTTCTTCCCATGTAATCAATCTCCTTTTTAGAATAAGAAAAGATCTTGTTTCTACCTGTTTTGGCCTAGAGAGAGAAAATATTCTAGAGAGAGGTAACTCAATTTTTAGATATCTTTGGATGGACAAATATCCTTTATTATTAAACTAAATTTTCTTGAAACAGAAATTTAAAAAGAATTTCCTAAGGTGCATTAGAAATAAATTATAATCCGTTCAAAAGGCCTTAGCCTAAGGGTCGAGATTTTCTGAAAATTTTGGATTAAGGTTTTGAGGGACCAATTAGATTAAACCAAATGTAGGGAGGAGATAAATTGAAGAAATAAAGAAAAACCCTCCAAAAATGAGTAAATACTCACATAAGATGAAGAGTGGACTAAGGACCAAGGAAAATAGTTAAAAACTGATTTTTGACACCTCAAAATGGGGATTCCCCTCATGAAGGAGGCGCCTTTTTTCTCATCATTGCTTTCCATTTTAAATCAATAAAATGAGATATTTCATCTCTTCTCTCTCCTAGTTCAAGTTTAACAATTGCACTAAGACATGTCACTTTGTTTGGTCTATCAACAAAGTGTTCTAAGGCATGTCCACCATGTGGAGATAAACTGACCCAAAAACAGTCAAAAATTGACCAAACTGATCTCAAAAATTCTAGAATCAGTTTGCTTAGTTTGAGGCTCACTTTTTCCTATAAATAAAAGCCTCCCCCTTTGTAAAAGCTTAATAGTGTTTATGCACTGTTACTCTACTCCTCCCTAGAGCCAAAAACATTGAATTCACTTAATAATTCACTTGTTTTTAACTAATTCCTCTACAAAGAATTGGTGGCCACGCTTGATCCAAACAAGAGTAGAACCCTCAATCCCTCAAGCCAAAGGAAAGCTCAAAAAACTCCATGTAAGTTATTAATTCTACTTTTTTATAATTCTAATCTATGGTTTTCTAAATTCTTTGCTTTTTAATGTGATTATGGATTATAAGCCTTGATAAAAAGGCTTCCCGCTTCTCTTCATTAAGAATTTCAGCCTTTCTTTATCCTAAAATGAGTAACAAATAAATTGAGTTAAACTTTTCCTATTGATTACTCTTTAGAAGTGAAAAATTGATTAGATTAGAGTGCTTTATTTCATCTTGGGATAAATTTTAAAGTAAATTTAGAATGTAAAAATTGAGAAATGGTCAACCATACAAAGAAGGTTATGGCAAAAAAAAATTAGATTTTGTGGAAATAAGTTTTATCTTTATGTTATTCAAAAAGAATAATCCCCACCGTTTGTGCATTCTAAAATAAATTCTTTTTATTTTAAAAGTGTTATTCCTATTTTATGCATAAATAGATGTATAAAAGGATTTTCTTTTATTATAAAAGTGTTATTTTCATAAGATTCAATTTCTATGCATAGAAAGATGTATATTGGATTTTTTTATTATAAAAGTGTTATTTTTATTAGATTCAATTTCTATGCATAGGAAGATGCATATTGGATATTTTTATTATTATAAAAGTGTTATTTTCATTAGATTAGATTTCTATGTATAAGGAAGATGCATATTGGATATTTTTTTATTATAAAAGTGTTATTTTCATTAGATTCAATTTCTATGCATAGAAAGATGCATATTGGATATTTTTTATTATAAAAGTGTTATTTTCATTAGATTCAATTTCTATGCATATTGGATATTTTTTTATAATAAAAGTGTTATTTTCATTAGATTCAATTTCTATGCATAGAAAGATGCATATTGAAAATTTTTTTATTATAAAAGTGTTATTTTCATTAGATTTAAATTCTATACATAGAAAGATGCATATTGGAAATCTTTTTATTTTAAAAGTGTTATTCCTTTTAAATTTATTTTATGCATAAATAGATGCATAAAGAATTTTTATATCAAAATTAGATTCTCTTTAATTCTATGTTTAATTTCCATGAATATTTGATAGATGAATAAGTAAATACTCTGAGAGTGAAAATTCTATCGTTTCATATTCACTCGGTTTGTAAAGAGAAAATTCAAGAAAAGAGGCTTTGCCGCGTGAGCTGTCCTTTGAACACTCCCCGCCAGCTGTTGCAACTGAACTTCCCTTAGAAAAAACACATACCAAATGCTCCCTCTAGCATTTTGGTGTAAGACAGTCCTTTAAGAAAATAGGGTTTCTATGCAAGTTTTCATTTTGATTTTCTTTTGAATACAATAAGTATATCTTAAATAAGTATCCCCAAAACTTCATAATCGTAATACTAAATTTCAAAACAGAATTTCTCGAATTCTATAACCTTCATCCTCAGATCAATTCGAAGGGTCTCAACTTAGTTTCAGATTTGGTGGGAGATTTGAGTGTATTTTCCTGAACTGGTCACATCTTCTTTCCTCAAAACTGAGGAAAGAGTTTGGTCTTGGTCATAGTCTGATTCAGGGTTCGAGTCTAATAAGGTTTTTCCTGAACTATCTTTCTTGAAAAGGGGAAGATATTTCAGTTACTTTTTTACTGAATTTCATTCATTGAATATTCACTTAACTGATTTCTAAATTAATCACGAATTCCAATGAGGAATAAATTAATCATTTATCTGAATATTTTGACTTCGATAGATTTCTTGAATTTTCTCTTTACAATCCGAGTGAATATAAAACGATATAAATTTCTCTCTCAGAGTATTTACTTATTCATTTATCAAATATTCATAGATATTAAACATAGAATTAAAGAGAACTCTAATTTTTATATAAAAATTCTTTATGCATAAAATCCAAATTCAATGGAAATAACGCTTTTATATAAAAGAAAATCCTTTTATGCATCTATTTATATCCATGCATATTCATAGCTAAATATGTACATGAAGTAAATAAAAATATTTCTTTTAGAATGCACAAATGGTGGGAATTACTCTTTTAGAATAACATAAAAATAAACTTTATTTTCCACAAAATTCAAGAAAATTTTACCATAACCTCCTTTGTATGGCTGACCATTTCTAGATTTTTTACATTCTATTTTCAATGTAAAATTAACCCCAATTTGAAGTAAAGTACTCTAATCTACTCAATTTTCATTTTCTAGTGAGTAAACAATAAGAAAAGTTTAATCAATTTATTTGCTACTCATTCTAGGATAGAGAAAGGCTCAATTCTTAAGGAAGAGAAGGGGGTAGCCTTTTCATCAAGGCATAACATCTGGATTCACTTTAATCAACTATAAAAAAAACAAGGAAATCAGAAATCCATAGATTTGAAATTAAAAAGTAGAAGTTTTAGCTTACATGGAGTTTTGTAAGCTTTCCTTTGGCTTGAGGGATTGAGGGTTCTACTCTTGTTTGGATCAAGTTTGTTTGGATCAAGAGTGGCCACCAATTTCTTTGGAGAGGATTTAGTCAAAAACAATTGAATTATCAAGAGAATTCAATGTAATTGGCTCTGGGTGTAGGAGTAGAGTAACAGTGCATAAACACTATTAAGGTTTTACAAAGGGGGAGGCTTCTATTTATAGAAAAAAGGAAGCCTCAAACCAAGCAAACTGATTCTAGAATTTTCCAGATCAGTTTGGTCAATTTTTGACCATTTTTGGGTCAGTTCAGCTTACTTTTTGGAACTAGACTTGAAATAGGAGAGAGGAGAGATGAAATATCTCGCTTAATTGATTTAAAATTGGGAAGCAATGATGAGAAAAAAGGCACCTCCTTCATAAGGGGGAATCCCCGCTCTAAGGTGTCAAAATTTTATTTTTTTAATGTTTCCTTTGGTCCTTAGTCCACTCTTCATCTTATGTGAGTATTTACTCATTTTTGGGGGGTTTTTCTTTATTTCTTCAATTTATCTCCTCCCTACATTTGGATTAATCTAATTGGTCCCTTAGAACCTTAATCCAAAATTTTCAAAAAATCTCGACCCTTAGGCTAAGGTCTTCTGAGTAGATTATAATTTATTTCTAATGCACCTTAGGAAATTCTTTTTAAACTTCTATTTTTCCATCCAAAGATATCTACAAACTGAGTTATCTCTCTCGAGAACATTTTCTCTCTCTAGGCCAAAACAGGTAGAAACACAATCTTTTATTATTCTGAAAAGGGGATTGATTACAGGGGAAGAAACTGGACATCTTGAGGGGCTAGGGAGGAATCTTACATTCTCTCCCACTTGAAAAATGCGAGATGTCCTCATCTCGCAAAAACTGGAGGTAATCCCGCATCAGTTCAGTTTCTTTCTCCTCGGTGGCATCTTCAAAAGGATAGAACTTCCATTTGACTAATAATTCTCTTAGAATTCTGTTACTCTCAGAACCTTCTCAAACATCAAGGATTTCTTTAGGTTGCGGTTCCATCAGCCCTTGGGTTGAAGAAGTTAAGAGTTCATCATTAAGCACATGATTCGAGCTCGGTACATACTTTTTAAGTAGGCTGACATGAAATACATTATGTACTTTGAGATGAGGAGGCAGAAGAAGTTCATAGGCTAAGTCACCTACTTTCTTTTTAATCAGATATGGCCCACAGTATCTGGGGGGGATAACTTCTTGTACTTCCCAAGAGATAGAGAACTTCTTTTGGGGTATACCCAAATGAAGACCATATCTACTTCTTCAAATTTTCTGTGACTGACCTCTTCTTATCGGCATACTTCTTCTATCTATCCTGGGCAGCTCTTAAATCTTTGCGGATTGACTCCATCTACTGCTCCATGTCATCAAGCATCTGTCTAGACATCTCGACCCTTATCAATGGGTCGGACCAAGTTAATGGTGTTAGGGAGTCTTGTCCATACAGGAATCATCCCAATGCTTCGGTGATAAGAAGCATTGTCGGCAAACTCGACTAAGTGCAAATAGCTTAGCCCCTTCTTGGGTTCCTTGCCACAGCATGACCGAAGTATATCTTCGATTACTTGGTTCACCCTTTCTGTTTGACCATCGATCTCGGGGTGGTAAGCTGTGCTGAGATCCAAGAAAGTTCCTCTACTGCTTTGGAAAATGCAATCCAGAATCTTGATGTGAACTTGGGATCTCGATCACTTACTATTCTCCTCGGTAGGCCGTGTAATCTGAAGATTTCCTTGAGAAAGACTCTGGTCACATCCACTGCAATGTAGGTATCTTTTACTGGAATCAAATGGGCAACTTTGGTTAGTCTATCAACTACCACGAAGATGGAGTTGTAACTTGATTGCACTGAAGGTAGTCCAGTAATAAAATCCATACTAATATATTTCCACTTCATCTGGGGGATGTCTAATGGATGTAACCTCCCAGGCATTTTTACTCTCTTTGCTTTGACTTTCTGACAAATCAGGCATTGACGTACATGATTAAATACATCCTTTTTTAGTCCAGGCCAAAAGAAGCTTTTCTTTACAAACATGTAGGTCTTGATGAAACGTGGATGTCCTGCAATAAGGTTGTCATGGGCTTCATTCATAATTTGACCCTTAGTTCCCTCATCATTGGGAATGCATAGCCTGCTATTGTAATACATAACTCCTTCATCCATGCTATACCCTTGAACTCGGTTCAACTCCTGCGAGTTTTGCTTTCTTGCATAAGTAGGGTAGCAATTGGGCCAAAAAAATCTATCCTACATGATCTTCTCTCTTGCTTCATTAATCAATGGATTTGACACCACTCTGATTGCAAGCAAGGAGGCCTTTCTGCTAAGGGCATCTGCTACCACATTTTTTTTGCCTGGGCGATACTTGATTTCAAAATCAAATTCCTACAGGGTCTGCATCCACCTTCTTTGGTGCATGTTGAGATTCTTCTGAGTCAAAATGGTGAGCTTCCGGTATGGTGGATGAGGGACCAAGGAAGCGGTCTATGAGTGAAGCGCTAGGTGACTTACAAAGGATCCTAGAGGGTGCTGACCATACAGTGCTCGGGCTCTGGGTCGCGGAAGATACCCACACGTGCATCGTGGAGAATATATTGGAACACAGAGTAAGTTGTTTTCTGAATTTGGGCATGGATCTGGTTGATTGGCCTTGTTGGTCTCCTCAACGGATGACTCCATGGTTCTTTTATATGGATGGTTGATCTTGTTGATCTTTCAACAAAGATTCCATTTTGATATGTGAATATTACCAAGTACTATGAGCTAGGAACCATCGAAAAGACTCTTGAGTGGATAGGTGGTGAGCGTTCTGGTTGCCAATGATGCCATAGGTACACTGAGGATGATTGGAAATTAGAATTCAACCAAAAAAAATTTGGAGGATTATGATCAGTGACCATGATTTCATTAAATGATTATTTTAAAGATAGCTAAATCTATGAAAAAGGTAATTTCATATTGGGTGTGTAAGTGGTGTGACTAGTTTTAAGTTTGCATGAATATCTGGCTAGGGGGCCTGGGAACTCTTTTCCTTGGTACCCGGGACAAAACCTAACCAAATTCTTAATTGGATCCCATCACTACAGTGGTTGGGTGATTGGTTAACCCATGGGACTGGATGGGGCTAGGCTGGACTGATGGATCCCTAAATTGAGACTTAATTCTGTTATGGTACGATAGATGAAGTAAATCCCAGACAAAAATTGTTCTATGGAAAAGAATCAACGGCTGTGCCTCTCAATGAGGAAAAAAGCATTGGTCTCTATGATCCAAGTGCAATCTTTCCCCGATCTGACTATGGGACTTACGGATTCGGTTAGATCAGTTCAGATAGTTAAGACTTTTTGATTATTTTAGAGAAAATTTATCCTGGAGGAATCGCCTGTGCTTTCCGGGCAATGGGAAGTTTTTCTGGGCTCGGTTTTGGAAGAACTGATGGATTAGTCTCTTGTCCGGATATCCATGGGCGAGGCCCCGAGTAAGGGACCCATGGCCCGCATAAGAAAGCCCGCGTAAGAAGTGCTACTTCCGTTGCTAGTAGCGACCCTGATTTCATTGTGCGGTGGGGACAGGGACCTTACAACGGTACTTGATTTCAAAATCAAATTCCTATAGGGTCTACATTTGGCGCATGTTGAGATCCTTCTAAGTGAAGATCCACATTAAGCTATGATGATCTGTCATCAAAGTGAATCTTTAACCCAGTAGGTAATGTCTCCACAACTTCAGGGCATATACTACAGAAAGAAGCTCCAAGTCGTGGACAGCATAATTTCTCTCATGCGTTCTAAGTTTTTGGGATTCATAGGCCATTGCATTGGAAGGGGATATTCTTCTTGAGAAGATTAGTCAGGGGGGAAGCTCATGGGGGAAGCTATGAGAGCATACTTAGGTATAAAAATTCTATAACAACTAGTTAGTCCCAAAAATCCCCTGACTTCTTTCACTATCTTTGGTCCATATGATGGCTGTCTTCGGGATATCTTGCTCATTAATCATGATCTAGTAATACCCTGATTTGAGATCTATCTTTGTGAAGATTTGGGCTCCACTTAGCCTATCTAGAAGCTCATCAATTCTGGGAATAGGATACTTATTCTTAACTGTCAGCTGATTGAGACCTCTGTAATCCACACAGAGTCTTAGCGTTCCATCTTTCTTTTTCTCAAAGAGAACTAGCGCTCCCCAAGGTTAAACACTGGGTCTTACAAACCCTTGTTCTAACAGCTGCCTAAGCTGTTCCTTGAGTTCAATGGCTTCAAGGAGTGGCATTCTGTACGTGCGCTGGGCTACTGTGGCTGAGCTCCGGGGGTCAATTCTATCACATGATCTACTTCTCGAATTTGAGGCATCTCTGTTAGCTCTACTTTGGGAATAAATCATCATACTCACTTAACCATTCTGGTTCTTTAGCTTTTAATTTTGAGTCTACCGGATTCATTTTGACAACATAAATGAGTTGCCTCTTTCTAAGTCCTTTCACTAACTTAGAAGCTTTTACTAATTGCAAAACTAAGGATCCTCAAATTCCGGTTCCTTGAACTTTGTTTCCGTGAAGGTCACAGAAGGAAATGGTTCCATTGTGAGAGTGAATGTCAGCTTGATTTTTGTGGAGCCAATCCATTCCAAGGATCCCGTCAAAAACTCCCAATGGTAGGAATCTGAACTGACAATCAATTATATTCCCATCTAGATGAAACTGAATACGATCTGTCTCATGGTGAGTGAAATGGATCTTCCCACTGGCCAATTCAACTTGCATAGGTTTCCCAGATTTCTATTCTAAGACTAGCTTACGCAAGCATCCACCAGGGGAAATAAATAAATGAGTACTGATGTGCCTGAATCAATCAAAAGTTTGAATGACTTACCCTTATACTTAGCTGGAGTATGGATGACGACAGAGAATTGACAATTTGGCCCTTGGTTCTCAATTGCGGCATAAATCTGACCTCTTTCCTCTTCGACTACATCTACTATTGTAACTACTATGGCTGCTGCAGATTGGGGTGAAACTCTTTCTCTTTGGTTACCCCAGTTCTGGGAGGGAGTTTTGAGATTACTCTGAACAGAAGTAAATGGCTGAGCTGGATTCCTCCTGGGATTGCCCTGATTTTGACTGATATAGGAAGGGGCTGTTCTCTGCATTCTGGGTCCTTGACTTCCCTGTCCTCTTGACATGGCAAGAGTCGGGGCAGTCTTTAAGCTTGTGATCGAAACTGTGACATCCAAAATATATGTTCTCACTTCTAAGCTCGTCCCTCTGAGTGCTTGAAAAATGTGGGGCTTCTGAGAAAGTGTTCTGTGAGGGAAGGGTCTTCCTTGACTTCTGAATCTACCAGCATCTTGATTCTGATTTGGGCCTTATTGCCTCTTTGGGGGTGGAAGGCTTGAAGTACTTCCTGGGGTTTGGAACCTTTTGAAGTTTGAGGGTGCTTTGGCGGGACCTTGGCAAAGTCCTTTGCCATTCTGATAGCTTTCACCATTGAGACTGGTTTGGCATTTTTCACTAAAGTGTCTAGTGGCTCCTTCATTCCTCGAATGAATCTGGCCATCAGCTACTCTTCATCCAAAAGTGGAGAATATTTGAGGAGAAGGACAAATGTCTGATGGTATTCTTCAATTGTCCGGCTATCTTGCTTCAATTCCAAGAGCTCATTCATTTTGGTTTCTAGGAAGCCCAGAGGAGGACAGAACCTCTTTCTGAGGTAAGCTTTAGGATCTGACCAGGTCTGGGTATTTCGATCGAGATGGTTTGTCTTGCAATGGTTCCTCCATGTGACCCTGGCCGTTTCCACAATTTTTAATCTGGAGAGAGCCATCTTTCTCCTCTCATTATAATCGGTTACATCAAATTACTCTTCCATTGCCTCAATCCATTTTTTCACTATTTCTCCTAACTGTTCCCTTTCACCCTTGAATGGACCAAGTTGGGATCGGTGCAAGGATTTACGAACGTCTGGATCTAACTCTTCATCATCAGTAAGAGGATCCGGCTGCCTAGCACGGGCTGCGCGCCTCATGATTATGACAAAACGAGATTTTTGTCATCTTAACTTCGTCATCAGATTTATGACTGTTTAATTTTTTGAGATTTATCTCTTAAACAAATAAATATTCCATCATAATTCTTGAAAATAAAATTCACTCTGATAATTTTGTTAACCAATATTCACAACCACGAAATCAATTTGGAATCTTTTGCAAAACATCATTTATTATCAAAAGTTTTTGATATATACATAGAGCGTCTTGGCTCCAAAAGTCACTGCCTCAATTGCATATGCATAAAAAGGCGATAGTGCGATGGAGACATGCTATGATATACACGATTCATCACTGATAATGGGGCTGTAATTCTACTCCTAGGAATAAAGCGGCTCAGAAGTCTAAAAATTCAGCAAGAAATTCTAAAATTCTGGGGTGAATGATTAAAGAGTTGGACATAATGAATAACTCCTAGCCTTATCAAGATCATGGTTAGCGAGATATTCTGCCTGGGTCTTTGACGCTGATTGGTATTGACATTAATACATCGCCCTCTAGAAAACCACATGTGCTGACGTCGCTCTACTGGATCAGGAAAGTATAGATCCTCAAAGTGAGACGAGCGAGCCTCACTCTACTTTCTCAAGTGTTGTAGCAGAGTTGATGAGATTTTCAAAGGCAAAGGCGACCTCTGGGAAAGGCCAAGAATGCTAGACATAATTGGGGTATGCATCTAAAAATCCAATTCAATTTATGAGTTTTCAATTTATGAATTCATTTCAAACATAATCTTAGCAAGTGAAAACATTTTTTTCCCAGATTTACTTTAAAATTTTAGGCAATTTGTGCTGCTATTTCATAAGTTTATAACAGCGCTCTGATACGAGCTGTGAGATCCCATTGCCTGCTCCACGCACCCGGTATCTGATTGATAGCAGAGATTCTCATGAGTTGTCAAATTGTCCATTTTGGGGGTCATTTATGAGGGGTGTAAGGGGGTGTCATAAAAAGGTTGACTTTTTTGATTCCCACTTGCTTTTTTAGGAAGATACCAACATCTCCCTAATTTAAAATTCAAAAATATTCCCCCAAACAAGAAATTTAAAATTTTCACTAGACTCCAAAAAATAACAAAAATTCCGCGTGAGCCATGTGGCTCACGTCGTGAATCGTTTCTGCACTGACGCCTTAGGGTTCACGCCAAAAAATAAATAAATCTACATGAGCCACGTGGCTCATGCCGTGAACCATTTTTGCACTCACACCTTAAGGGTTCACGTCCCAAAAATAAAAATAAAAAATCTGTGTGAGCCATGTGGCTCACATCGTGAACCGTTTCTAGACTCTCACGCCTTAAGGGTTCACATCCAAAAATAAAATAAAATCTGCATGAGCCACGTGGCGGCTCATGCCGTGAACCGTTTCTGCACTCTCACACCCTAAAGGTTCACGTCCCAAAATAAAAATAAAAAACCGTGTGAGCCATGTGGCTCATGCTGTGCACCGTTTCTGCACTCACGCCTTAAGGGTGAACATGTCAAAAAAAAATCAAAAATCGATTCGTCCTAAGCATTTCACGGCGTAAACCCTTAAGTGTTTCACGACATGAAACACTCCCCATGCAAAAAAAAAAATCAAATTTGATAAAATTCATGAAGTCTGCTTCACACTGTGAACTACACCCTACTAGCTCATGGTTCGTCGACTCTGGAGACACGTTTGTTCGGAGACCTGTATCTCCTAAATCGTGAATCCGATGAATGCGCTTTAGTGCTCATCATCGAAAAGTTGACATCGAGCTCTTCGAATTTGATCTATCCATCTGAAGACAAAATCGAGCTCTTCGAATTTGATCTATCCATCTGAAGGCAAAATCGATCAATTTGGCCTCCGACCAGCAACCTCAAAATTCGACCCAAAAATCAAGGCAAATAACAGCCTGAAAAGCACTAAAAATCATAAATAACAGCGCGAAAACAATTGCACCATATTCGGGCTACTTTTTGAGGGTCTAAAAATGACAAAATCATGAATGGCTTAGAGAGACAAAGTTGTAGTACTCCAAAAATACAACTCTCTCGTAGAGAGTTTTTCCAAATTCCTTTTGGAACACCTTCAAAAACGGGCTACAAAACAGGAAAAAAATCATGGGAAAAAATTTCATCTTGAGACAATGATGGAAAATAGGTTTTGAGACCTCCTCTTCCATCTGGGATGTTACTAGCATGCACTTTTTCAAAAAATATCCCAAAGATCGTTCATGTGCACGTAGCGCCTAAGCTAATTAGGGCAAATGGACACTCATTTGACCCAAAGAAGGGTACGCTAGGCCTCCTGAGGCTGTAATGGGCTATTACAGGCTATCATAAAACATCAAAAGTAAAAAAAAAGGTACACTTGCTCATTAAGGAGAAATTGATAGCGTTGGACATGGCAATGATAGAGGGACTACGTGGGTCGACACTCTTACTAAACCCAATGGCTGACATCTTCAAGCCATTGAGATCTATTCCCTAATCGCAACTCCCGATACCATTTGCCATGCCAACAACAAGCGTGTCATCGGGTTTTGCACCCTGTGTCACTTCAATCCCACCGAGCTTTGGTCCTTTACCTAACATTTCCACAAATCCTACGGGTACCGACCCTTTCCAACCCCTAGATGCCCACACATTTGTAACTAAACAGGGGGCATTTACCTCCAATGTGATAACTTTTGGGATGAAGAATGCTATAGCCATGTTCCAGAGGATGGTGTAAGAAATATTCTATGATTATTTAATCACCTTCATGAGGGTTTTCGTGGATGACTTTAGTATGTTTGGAAGAAAAGAAGACCACATAAAGCACCTAATGACATGTTTGGAGAAGCATAGAACAGCTAGATCGAGTCTCAATCAGCTAAGTGTGTCATGTCCATGAGCGGATCTCTATTGGGACACATAGTGTCTATAGAAGGATTGGCAGTGGATTCGAAAAAAGTCGAGATCATAGTAAAACTTTAGCCCACCCAAGAATTCCAAGGAGCTAGCCAACTTCCTAGGATGATCAAATGGCACAGTAGATTCATGAGGTTCTTGGCAAACATGGCAATACCCTTGTATGGTCTGACCGTGCAAAGGATGAAGAATATGTTTGGTCAGGTGTGGAGCTCTTTATGTCTTTGTATAACTCATGTTTAGCCTTTAAAGGTGTAAGTGCTAATGCTATGTTGGCTTCACCATAAGAGAAGAGCACTCAATGATAATTCCGACACCGATCGTTCTTTAGCCATTACTTCACTTGGCTTAGATGAGGAACATCTCGTAGCATGATCATCTTCCATCATGTTATCATCTAAATATATTGCTTCTTTATAACATTGATCAAATGTTTCTGAATTGGATACAATGATCAAGTTGTGTAAGTTGTTATTCTTTAGCCCATAATGAAACACCTCTTCAACTGAGAATCATTTAATTTTTCCCATGACTCACATCGTGAGTCCATGAGTTTTATTCGAAGGATAAAGTCTCTAATGGTTTCGCTTGGTTTATGCTCAATTGAATAGAGTTTTCTAGCTACACTCCACCAATCACCTTGTCTTGAAAAGCCATGGATAAAGGCTGACTTCAAGGTTCTGAAGTTTGTCTTGATCACTGGCATCAATGTGATGAACCATCGACTAGCCTTTCCCACAACGCATGTACCTTGGTGGGGTAGTTTGGATTTCCAAAGGCTTCACATCTCTGTTTAAAAATTTGTATGAATTGAATAGGATTAGTTGTTTCATCATATTTACCCATAATTTTCGAAATCTGTTCGGCCATATTTTTGTATGAGTGAGGCCGTATGTGAGTGCTCTCGTGGGTAGGGACTCACATAGTCCTTGGGCAATCCCCCTTCCTATATTAGTTAGTATTGAGATTTTTTCAATTAACCTAGGATGATTAATCCTAGAATATGGTAGGAAGTCCTCTTTTCATATTATGAATGAAAATGATTTATGTGTTAATTTTTCAAAAATTTTGCCATAGCTGCTATTACTAATAATTTTCAATAATTTTGAAAGCATAAAGTTTAGTAATACCATATGATAGAATAACTATTATTTGGATCAATATCCAATTATGGACTTGATTCCCAAGTTTTCCATAAATTAAATAGCATAAAAGCATTAAAAAGCCACTTCTTTGGCCTCAAAATTAACAAGCATAGAATTTACTTTTAGATTTGAGAATTGCTTCATGAGAAGCATCATTTGAATAAAGAATAGGTCATAAGAATGACCATTCTTTGGGGAAGAGAGAGATATGCTTTTTTAAAAAAATTAATTTAAGCATAAATAGAAACTTTATAAAATTTATCACTAAAATTTATTAGAGAGCTTCAATTGCATTAAAGAGCCATTCAAGTAAATACTTCTCAAGCTTGAGAGGGGTTGAGAAGTGAGAAACATTTAGAGATTAAGAAAAAGACCATAAACTCACACTTTACCTCTTGTTTTTCTTGATTTTTTGGTCATTGGAGAGGCCCCAACCAATCAATTTGGTTAGTATGTTGAGGAAGGCTCCAAAGAAGGTTGAAGAGAGAGAGAGAAACTCCATTCACTCCAAGTTGTAGAGGATAATAGAAAATATCATTATTTCAGTATAATATTGGCATGGTATAGTTCACATATTTTTTTACAAAGGGCTAAGGGTCTATTTATAGGTGAGGGAGGCCTCTAACCAAGTCCAACTAGTTTCTAGAATTTTCTAGGTTCAGTTTGGCTAAATTTGGATAAGATTTAGACCAGTTTGGCTCCCTTTTTTATTTGGTTTGATCCAGGAGAGAGGAGAGATAAAAATATCTTATTATTTTTGAGTTTAAAACTCCTCCGCACATGTGAAATAGGCACCTCCTTGAAGAGCCCCCTTCTCCTTACCAAGGTGTCAAAAATGTATCATTATACCCAAAATATCTCATTTTTTTAGTAATATTCATAGTTTTTTACTTATAAGCCTTGTACTTAGTCAACTCTTCATCTTATGTGGGCATTTACTCATTTTTGGGTATTTTTCTTTTATAAATTAGGTTTATCTACTCCCCACACTTGGATCGATCCAATTGGCCCCATAGGAACCTTAATTGGACCATAATCCAAAAATTTCTGAAAATCTAGACCCTTAGGCTAAGGTCCTTTATACATATTTTCAATTAATTCTAATTGCAAATTGGAAAGTTCTTTTTGAATTTCTGTTTCAGGGGAAACCATTTTAGACACTAGGAGGATTTTTATATCAAAAAATATCTCAATTCTAGACTACCTCCCTCTAGACATTTTCTCTCTCTAGCCAAAACAGGATAAAACATGATCTTTATTTTATTTTAGAGAGGGGAATAATTATAAGATCAGAAGGGGAGGTTCTTACTCTTGTACACCTCAAAAGGTGGAGGGAGGAATCTTACATCATACCCCACTTAAAAAACGTGAGATGTCCTGTTCGCGGCTGGGGGATAACTCTTTCTCTTAAGATCCAACTGATTCTGGGGTTCCTTATAGTCTGGTTAACCCAACAAAATCATGGGATAAAGATCCCTTATATAGAACTCATTATCAGATAACAATTCATTCAGATCATATCATTCATATCTTTAATACAATAATGGTCCATTGAAAATTCCATCTGAACATTCCTCTACAGGAATTTCAGTTATGCAGGTTTTTAATTTGTCATCCCTTAACTTGATCCACTGGGTCAAGTGTTAACAATAGCAATGTGTCAGCACAATCTACTAATCCTATAGTGATTTGCTGAAGTCATAATCATCATTCGAGTTATTATCATCATCACTGGGATTCGTCCGATTCATCCTCATTGTGGTTTTGCTCAACTGATCGCTTTTCAACCAAAATTCATGAATCATCATTTTTCAATCAGAATCCAAATCAACTCATCAATTCTCAACTAGAATTTTAAAATCATATCAACCACATTCAAATTCATCATCTAGATAGCATTTTTGCTTATAATTTCAAGGTCTTAGATTTACTCGTATATACTGCCAGTAAAGAGTTGCAGCTATACCCTCGGTATATACGGGTAGTCACGGTCCTTGGAATTATAAGGTAAATACCATCATGTCTAGGCCTCAAGCAAGTCAAGGACTCCATACAATTGCGGTACTTCTATTTGAAGACCCAATTACCTATTTATGTATCTTCATTCTGAATATCAATTTGTATGAATTTCATCACACAATTGCAACCTTTTACTGCTACTTCATAAATTTTTGACATTTCTGGCTTCTCGGTTGATCCACTTTAGCCAATTCGCTATGATACCAACTGCTGAAAGATCCATGCCCCCTTCGCACAACGGATTCGGGGGGGATGCTAGCAGTGGTAGCACTCCTTGCACGGTGCAGGGTCCTCTCACTCGGGGCCTCGCCCTCGGATATCGGAACAAGAGACTAGTCCCTCGGTTCTTCCAAAACTGGACCCGAAAAAACTTCTCCCGCCCGTCGCAGGCGATTCCTCCAGGATAATTTCTACTCTAATGTACTCAAGGTCATCATCACTGACTAAACTGTTCCGATTGACCCTGTACTTGTCACTTGGTCATATCAAGGAAGAAACTTGCACTTGGATCATAGAGACCAACGCTTTTTTCCTCATTGAGAGGCACAACCGTTGATTCTTTTCCATAAAACAAATACTATCCGAGATTTACTTCATCTATCGTACCATAACAGAATTGAGTCTCATTTTAGGGATCCATCAGTCCAGCCTAACCCTATCCAGTCCCGTGGGTTAGCCAACCGCCCAACCGCTGTAGTGATGGGATCCATTTAGGAATTTGGTTAGGTTTTGTCCCGGGTACCTGGGAGGAAAAGAGTTCCCAGGCCCCCTAGCCGGATATTTATGCAAACTTAAAGCTAGTCACACCACTTACACACCCAATATAAAATTGCCTTTTTCATAGATTCAGCTGACTTTAAAACAATCTTTTAATGAAACCATAGTATCACTAATCATAATCCTCCAAAATATCCGGTTGAATTCTCATTTCCAATCATTTCTTCATCGGTGTACCTATGGCATCATTGGTAACTAGAACGCTCACCACCTGTCCACTCAGGGGCCTTTTCGATAGTTCCTAGCTCATAGTACCTGGCAATATATTCACTTATAAAAATCAAAATAGAATCTCCAAGATCAACCAACAGATCCATATAAAAGAGCCATGGACTCATCCGTTGAGGACCAGCAAGGTCAATGAACCAGATCTATGCCCGGTTTCAGAAAACAACTCTTACTCCTTGTTCCAATATCTTCCCCGATGCATGTGTGGGTATCTTCGATGTCCGAGAGCCCGAGCACCGTATGGTTAGCACCCTCTAGGATCCTTCGCAGGTCACCTAGCGCTTTACTCATAGGCTACTTCCGTGGTCCCTCATCCATTGTATCGGAAGCTCACCATTTAAATCAAATTGAGGCTGGTCAAGACAACCTCGGCCAACCTTGCTATGCAAGACGTCCTCTGTTGACTCTCCGTCAGCTATTGCAACTTTATTAGTTAGGTCTCCAAACGACCTCATTCACAAGACGGTCAAAATGCTTCCCGAGCATTCTTGACATAAAAGAGTCATTTAAAAACAGGTCATAAATACAGTTTCTATAATGAACTCTCGTCTTTCCACATTGCTCCACATCAATGCACATTATTTAATCCACATCCATTTCATATGTATTCCCATTCTCATCCAATCACATCATTTTCATCCAATCACATCATTTTCCGTTTCATCACATCTTTCCTCATTTATCCTCATCAGATCTCCTCCACTCGCATCTACCCATATCCACATCTCATCACATCACATTCATTCACATCTCATCCATTCATATCTACCCCGGTCCACATCACATCACATCACATCCATTTCACCTCACATCTCATTCATTCACATCTATCCCAATTCACATCCCATAACATCTCATCCATTCATTCAATCATATCCCATCACATCCCATCACATCTCATCCATTCACATCACATCTCATTCATTCACATCTATCCCATTTCACATCACATCACATCACATTCATTCACATCACATATCATCCATTCACATCTATCCCAGTTTACATCACATCTCATCACATCCATTCACGTCACATATCATCCATTCACATCTATCCCAATTAACATCACATCCATTTCACATCACATCTCATTCATTCACATCACATCACATTCATTCATATCCATCACATTCATTCTCATCACCATCCCATCACATACATTCTATCCACATTACATCACATCACATCTATCCACATCATATCTCATTCATCCCATCCACATTACATCACATCCACGTATATTCATGTCACATCACATCTCTTTACATCACATCACATTCTTTCACATACACATCCACATCCATTCTTTCACATACATCCACATCCATTCTTTCACATACACATCCACATACATTCTTCACATACACATCCACATCCATTCTTTCACATACACATCCACATCCATTTTCATCACATACACATCCACATCCATTCTTCACATACACATCCACATCCATTCTTTCACATACATCCACATCCATTATTTCTGTAACGTACCCATCTTCACTAATAAAGAAATGTCCATGTAATTATGAGTTTTTATGGTATAAATATCAATGATTTTATTATTTGAGTCATTTCTACTTAGAATCTTCAAATTCTGAGCCCAAATTTGGAATCTGTGCGCGATTTTACCCTAATATAGGATTTTACAGCATCCAAAACGGACACCGGATCAAGCCTATACGCTAATTTCAATCATTTTAGTTAAAAAACGGCGACCTTTAAACCTTAATAAATGCACGATCGCACGTCCGATTGACGAACGGTCTGAACCCCTGCGACTAGGAGAACCTCCCGGACAAAAAAAAAAATTTACCCCCCGGGGCGGTCCGGCATGCAAATCGAGGCGGGTGCCCCAAATTTGGGTACCCCGCCCCAAAATTTGGTCCGTACACACTTACTAGGGCGCCCGTACAATGGTCGCCCAAGAACCAAAGGATGGTCGCCCACTGTATGGTCCACGCGTACCCTTAGGTGGACACCCAGACCAGATAAGGTACATGCGTACCACTCCTTTCCCAGACAACCGACACCGTACCTTTCCCCTAGACCCATGCAGGCCACTGATCCATAGCCTTTGAAGGTACACCGTCCTTTCGTCCTTGCTTTGCGCAGCGCCCGTACCCTCACCCCTCAGCTATATAAATCCCCGGGGTGCTCCTCAATCGGCACGCATTTCTGTGTAGCGTATGCCCTGTTGTGCCACTGTCCGTACCGCCGTCCGTCCCTGTGTAGCGTACTTGCTGCAAGTACAGCCACCCCTCTCACACCCCCTCATTTGGCTCTTTTCAGATAAGCCAATTTTCCTCCATCCTTTTCTTGCTAAGGGCCAGTGTCCTTAATTCTTCTCCCCCCCCGTGTAAATAGACTTACAGAGAGGCTTGCAGCAACCTCTCCCAGCGCTCTCCACGTTTTTTGCCTTTGCCCTTAAGGACATCTCACAATTCCCCCCCCCATTTGCGTAGACTTTAGTAAGGGTTTTTTGACTCAAGCGAGGGTTCGTGCGCCATATTCTTTTGCTCATACGGTGAGCAAACGAGCTCGAAATTCAGATCCGACTGAAGCGTTTCGATCGCAGCAGCGAGCTCTACAAGGCGACGCCTAAGATGGCCTCATCTCAAAGATGAAAAAATATTGCCTCAAGAGGAGCACGTAACAACGAGATGGAGGAAGATACGTCCAATGCGGCTCCAGTCCTCCCTTTTCAAGCCCCTCAAGGAAACGGTGGCCAGGTTAGCTTGGTTAATTTTCAAAAGAAGAGATTTTTTCTTAAATTAGTATTAATGAATGGTGTCTTTTTCTTTTAAAATGAGGACATAAAAATTATATGAAGTTACGAATTATGTGATGTTGTATTCAAAAAATTGTGTTGAAATTGTTATCTTCATGAATTGTGAATGCTATATTTAGTAAATTGCATTGAAGTTGTTATCTTTAGAATTCAAGATTTTTTTTGGCTTCAACGCTAACTCCGTTTCGTGCTTGTGTAGCCGGGCGGCGTCGTTTAGCAAAGCCCGGGAATGGCCCAAGGTATCCCTCATATCTTTGGGAGAATAAGGATCGCCGATTGAGGCGAGAGATTATGAGGCTGCCTAGTTCTGAGGGCCCAGGCTAGTGCGGTAAATAAGCCCACCCTAGTGTGCAGACATCCCTTTGAGGGGCAGGAGGATCAAGCGATGGAGCCTGAGAGGGCGACAGGCCGGCTTGAGTCCTCGCTAGCGGCCGACGATGAGGTGTATGGTCCCGTAGGGTTTTGCCCAGCATGTAGAGGCTGGAAGGCCGAATTTTAGATCATCGGCAGAATAAGAATAAGAGAGCCGGTTTGGCTTGTATGGAAATGGATTCATGTATAAACTTTTTATATAATTACATCTTGTCTTTGGTACGATTGTATTGTGTAAGAAGGCTATTTTAATGAACCTTGTGAAGAAGGGCCTTTATTAAGGAATATGTTTATTTCTGTCAAACAGTGTGGTAGTATTAATTAGAAAACAAATTGATGCGTGAGTAGGGTGGAAAGTGGGAGGATGGAATGCCCTGATGGCACCATCCTATGGACGGGTGGACCCGATTAGTCGGGTAGCTTTCCAACAAATTAAGTGAAAGCCCTACGTTAGATAGTTAGGTTCTTGGGCAACTCTATTCTAGAAGACTAGGCCAGCGGCTGTGCCTTGCATAAAGATGAGGAAAAAAGCGTTGTCTCAAGAAATCAAGTCTAGTAGTTGCCCAATTTTTGCCTTATGGGTGATTTGATGTTTAGAAGATCACGCTCCCCCTGCGGGATAGAGCTAGGTCATACCTATAAATCGTATCCTTGAATCTCTACAGGGTCAAGGTGTCGATGAATAGGAAATTTTTCCCAAGATAAGACTTAGCGGACTATCTTAAGTGTTTCTTCCATTTTTAAAGGGAGGAACCTTACAATTGGTATCAGAGCAAGTTTGGCTCCTAGGAATTGCAGTTTAAGGACTGTTTTGTAATAAATGTTTTACCTAACGTAATGCTAATTAGTAAAGATATCCTACTAAAACAAATAATTTAAATTGATGTTTGAATGATTGTAGGAAGAGGAAGATGCCTACTCCAAATTTCTAGTTTTCGAATGCATCTTCGAGACTGCTAGTCACTCCTCGAATTTCGAGTTCCGCAACACCATGGTGCAGATATTAGAGAAGATATCCCTCCCTCATTTCTCTTGTATTCAGAGAGGATGTAGCGGTGTTGGGATCTACCCCAATCCAGAGTTTACCACCCTTACCATCAGTTTTTAGAGTCTTAGAAACTACAGCGGAACCCCCATATTTCACCTATGTGGACTGCTCTACCCTTATGTCATAGTCAAGCCTAGGAATTTCCCTTGATGTCAAATAAGACTAATTATATTAGTCTCAGATCTTTGTAATAAAACTTGTCCTTGTAAATATTTGGAAATAAAATAATTTCAATGTTTTACTCTCCAAAAAATTAAGCATTGTGCAAATATGAATCTTGTATTCTTAAAATTGTTTTTACAATGATGGCCAGGACGACCACCCTCCACTTCCCAATGCACTTTACACCGATACCCAGGAGAAGAAGCTCCTGCTCAAGCAAATGCAACCTCCCTTCTTTAAAGGAGAAGGTTCAAAGGTTGAGAAGGATGCTGAAGTCTGGATTGAGGCGATGGACGATTATTTCTCTGCTGCCGGTACTGGAGTAGCAAATCAGTCTATGCTCGCACGGTTTCGCCTCATTGGAGATGCTAAACTCTGGTGGAAACAGTGGTGCCGTGTGACAAGGAAGTCACCGAACATTCTCAAACGTGGGAAGACATCAAGCAGGCAGTGAAGGAAAGATATCTTCCTCCATCCCATGAATCCATAAAGATGAATGTGTTTTTTAGTCTTAGACAGTGCAGCTTAACTCTTGAGGATTACTGTTCCAAATTTATTACCCTTCGAAAGTATGCCCCAGCTATGACTACTTCCCAGCAAGTGGCTCGTTTCTGCCAAGGGCTAAATGAACCCCTAGATTCCCGCCTTGAAGCAATGAGGCCAAGCACATTACAGGATGCTCTCATACAAGCAAAGCCCCTTGTGAAAGAAATGAAGGCTAACAAACCGAAGAATCAAAAGAGATCTTACCCTGAGGCAAACCTTAGAGATCAACCCTACAAGAAACCTCAATAGAATTTTCCCTACTACAACAGAGGGCGACAAGGCAACTCTTTTGCCCCCCGTTCGTATGCTGCTTCTTCCAGAGAAGGCCCTCTGTGTTTTGAGTGCAATGAGCCGGGACACTTTAGAGCCAACTGTCCCAAGATGGCAACATCATTTCCCCAAAGTAACAGAGGAAATCAAGGCCGTGGAACCCCTACCCACCAAGGTGCAAGAGACAGTGGCTGTGGCAGAGGCCGCGGAGGAGCAGTTGCTAGAACTGCCTGTGTTATAAGTGAAGAACCGACCTTGGAAACGGCTGAAGAAGAGCGCACCACCGTCCATGCGGCAGTAGAACACCAAGGTCCGAATAAACAATTTGTGTAATCCAAACCCCCACCACTCATCACGGTAAGCCATTTCAGCTTTTGATTGATTGTGGCAGTACCCATTCATTCCTTTCTCCTAGGTGCTTGCAAAAATTAAACTTGAGTCAAAAAACAGCTAGAAAAATGATTGTAGAGTTAGCCAATGGGAAAGCAGTAGTATCTCGCCACTCTATAGGAAACCTTGATTTTGAGCTGGGTAATGAGCAAACTCATGGTCACTTTAGAGTCTTGCCACTAGGAATTTATGATGGAATCCTTGGGATGGATTGGTTAATTGCAAACAAAGCTAGCATTCATTGTAACCGGGGGAGTATCACTTTTGAAAATGAGCATGGCCAAGTAATATCTGTTCAGGAGATCACAGGAAAACCTAAGTCTAGGGTAGTCAAGGCAAAACATCTTCTCAAGGGAACACATAAGGGTCAGCAAGTTTTCTTAGTCAAACTCAACAAAATCATTGAACCTAGTATGGAGACAGAACCCTCTTGGCTCCAAGAATTCTCTGACATCTTCCCCTGACGAGCTTACAGGGTTACCGCCTCCTCGAGAAGTCGACCATGAAATCGAGGTGATCCCTGGAGCTCAACCCGTCTCCAAAACTCCCTATAAAATGTCCCTTCCTGAAGCCATTGAACTTAAGGAGCAACTTTCCCAACTCATTGAACAAGGATTTGTACGCCCCAGTAGCTCTCCTTGGGGAGCACCTGTTCTTTTCCAAAAAAAGAAGGACGGGAGTCTCCGCCTCTGCATAGATTATCGAGGGCTCAATCAAGTCACTGTTAAGAATAAGTATCCTATCCCTCGCATCGATGAACTTCTTGACAGGCTTCATGGGGCTAAAGTCTTCTCAAAAATATATTTGAGGTCTGGTTACTATCAGATCAAAGTCAAGGAAGCAGATATACCCAAAACAGCCTTCAATACCCGTTATGGCCACTATGAGTTTACTGTAATGTCATTCTTCGGGTTAACCAATGCTCCTGCAACCTTCAACTGCCTAATGCAAGATATATTCCGTCCTTACCTGGATGAATTTGTACTTGTTTTCTTTGATGACATCTTAATCTACTCCAAATCAATGGAAGAGCAAACTGCCTAGAAGATTTACCATCTTTTTTGGGCTCGTTGCCACTCGTGCTGGCTTTAGGCTTTTGGACACTCAGCCTTTGTGTGCCCTACTTCATTGCAATTAAAGCAGCGATTTTCCTTTCGCGCTTTAATATACTGCTCTTTATTTTGGATTTTGCTGTCTCTTTTCTTCTTGGATGGTCGCGGTTTTTTAGACCAATGACCACCCTGTCCTTCCTGGTCCGTCCTATCCCCTTGTTTATCATTGTGGAACCCTTTTCTTTTGAGGCCTGACCTCCTCTTTTCACTACCCTCGGCCCTGCTAGAACCACCACGCGCACTATGGCGCTTGATGTCATCAAATATTTGTGCATACTTAATTGCCTCTGCCAGGTCTTTAGACTATAAGGGCTCTACGTACTCAAGGTAATCATCTTTGAGGCCTCTCTTAAAGCCTCGCAATGTCTGGAATGCATCGATTCCCTTTAGCTTGAGTACTATCTCCCTATAGTCTGAGATGTACTGAGTTAGGGATTTGTTCTCCATCATCGAGCACTTGTCCCATAACTCCCAGCTTCTCTCTGCCTCATTAACAGGCAAAAATTCTTTTCGAAACATCGTTTCAAACTCCGTCCAAGTGGCAGGACGAGTTGTCAAACTCATCCACCACTTGTACGCTTTGTCGGTTAATGAGAGGCTAGCCTCTACGGGCTATATATGGCTAGGCTTCTGTCGCAGTGCGTGCAAATCTGACCACTTTGCTAGAAACATATTGACCGAGTCTTTGTTTCTCTCCTTCTCCTCGCCACCAAAACTAGGCGGCTTTAAGTCTTTTAATAACGACGAAGCTGTCGCTACGGACGGCCCCACAAGCGCATCGGCCTCTGTACTCCTGCAAAACCACTGGCGAGGCTATGCTCACCCGTGCCGCAGGAGCTCGGCTACCACGAGGAGTCGGAGTACTAGCCGAGGCGGCTGTCAGTGCATCTAACCGTGTGGAGATGCTCTGTAGCATCGTGACTAAATCAGCCTGGACTTTACCCATATTGTTTAGTTTGACATTAAGATATTTAAATAGTCCACTAGAGAGCTCCGTCTCTGTCAGGAGGACAGCAGGGTCCAATAGGTCATAATCGTCGTCGTCATAATCCAAGAGGTCCTCCTCGGTCCCCTCGACGATGTCGGTGTTCATGTCCTCTGGCTCGTCGGCCAGAAAGGGGTCATCTGCCAATGCGGTCGCTGCGGGCTCGCTGGATCCTAAGGTGGGGTCAATAGACGTGGAGGGCGCTGGCGGATCACGCGTGATCGACGAGCGCACTCCGGACCGGTCAGGCGTGTACGGCCTGACAATTTGGTCAGGGCCAAACCCGCGACCGAGGACAAGAGACCTGAAAAACCTAGAGAAGTAGAAGGTGGTGGGGACACACTATGCCTAAGCAGACATCTTTAATTCTTGCAAAAAAAACAATGCGAGAACTCGAAAACTACTAAAAAAAACACTAATAAAATGAGCAGTGGTGGAGAGAGAATAGTCACCCCCCTTTACGGTCGCCTGTCGATTTGAGTTGCGCTGCGAGCCTCCAGACAGCGCCGCTTCTCCGGGATGCTCCGATCCAAGAGAAAAAATGCCTGCAACTCATAAGAAAAATAAATTTTCTCGAGAAGTTATGCCTGGAACACTCGGTTTATCCCTTGCCGGGATTATCCCTCCTCCCCAGCCGAGAGAGAGGATCCGTTTGAATTTAGTTTCATTTTTAATTTTATTAAAAATGAATAATTAAAATAAAAATAAATGATTTTTTTTCCTTCTTCTTCTCCTCTGGTGCTGCGCTGTTGGCTGGCCGTGGCCTGGTTTGGCTGGCCGCCGCTGCCGCCCAGTTGGCCGTCGTTGGCTGGCCGCCGCCGCCGCCTGGCTGGCCGGCCGCCACCCTTGGCTAGCTGGCCATCGCTGGCTGGCCGCCTCGCTGGCCACACAGGCCGGGTACGCCACCGCAGCCAGAGTCTCACAGGCACAGGGGAGTGATAAAGTGAGTATTCAAAGGGGAGTGATAAAGCGAGTTTGTGCTCTTTTAGTACAACGTAGGCCAGCAGGTCTTCGCCTCCCTCTACACAATGGCGGTTTCGTCACAGACGGGTGGCGCACACAATGGCGCACATTTGTGATCTTCGCCCTACTCTCTACACAACACATAGTAGAGAACGTTGCACTAGGCGACTTTCGTTCTTTACCCAATGAAATTTGCTTCGCAGACAGTGGGGCTGGTGTCCGCCCCCCCCCCCCACACAAGCTTCAACAAATTCTTTCGCAGACAATTTCAATGCAGAGAAAAAAAAACAAAACAAAAATTGCTTACCTACGTTTTGCTTGCTGTGTGTGACAGGGGGAGAGAGAGAGAGAGAGAGAGAGAGAGAGTTCTTCCCTTTCAAAATGTCTTGGCCGCCTCCCTCCACACACTCCATTGTGGAGATAAGGATGAGGAGATGAATGGTCGAAAACCATTGAGTGGGCTTCGGTCCCCCGATCACGCACGGACCCTGACGACCCCATCGAACCACGCTCTGATACCAGTGTTAGATATCCGTAACGCCGCTACAGGCGTTACCACAAGAGGGGACGGCCTCTGGCTCACCACCCAGCCATAGAGGAAGAATAAGGATTGCCCCTCATCCCCCAGGCTATATAGTGTGTGGTCTGCCGTCCACACTAGCCTGGCCGCCCATGACTCCGCATGGGCGTCATCTCCAACTGAACCCCGGCGGACATGGCCATCCGGTCCGTCGGTCACAGGCATTACAGCCTACGTGACAAAAATTGGCAGCAAGACTGGGCGTCAGCCACCACGGTTGGATGACCCCTAACACCAGCCTTTTGTTTGAAAAAAAAATAGCTCAGGTACCCCTCTCCCTTGCACTTTTGCCTTCTTGTTTTTTTTCTTGCTCACGTTTCTCCTTACTTTTGTTCTTCTTGCTTGCTTACATTTCTCCTTATTTTTGTTCTTCTTGAGAGTTTCAAAGATGGCTCACACAAAGTCTACTACTCGTATGGTCGACAATCAGAGGAATAGCAGATTTAGAAGGGATCGGCAAATCGGCAAGGACGATGATGCAAGCACAGAGACACAGGAGGCTGTAGAAGTATACCTCTGTCCTTAGAGAGATCAAGTGGGCACAGAAGTACATGCAATTGGCTATTGCAAAATTTCCATTGAAGAGGGTCGTGAGAAAAATCTATGAGGATGCCAGTCTAAACGTTAAATGGAAGGTGTCGACGGCGCGACTGAAGATTGAAGACTTTTTTGTAGAGTTTTTTCTAGACCTTGCTTACATGGCAGCACATGCATACCATGTGATTGTTTTTGATAGGAACTTAAGGTCCATAAGGCAAATTAGGTATAGGTACAATTAGGTCCCCGACATTCTTTCAATTTGAGACCTAAAAATGAAGAGTATCCTTGAGCTGTCACCTCTTTCAAAAAGGTCTTGCAAAATGACGTTATAGTTGAGGAAGTTTTTGAAGGACCCGTTGCCCCGCATGGAAGGGACACTCATCTCAATTCTTCCAGGGAAGCGAGCCCCAATAGTCAAGCCGATGAAGTTGGTCCTAGAGCAATAGGCGAAGGAGGAGCGTGAGAGTGCATGTCAAGCAGAGGCGTACTACCAGTGAAGGTTATTCTTGTGGGCCGCTATGAGGCTTGTGTAGAGAAACATAGATCTAACTGTCGGGAGATCACTATTTTTGGCCTCGTACGTCGCCTTCACAATGTATCAGGAAAGGTGGTGGTTCAAGCTTGATGCCAGTGACAATATAGTGTTTTTGAATTCTTTGAGGGAGGTGAACGACATCATCATACTTGCTATTCTTTGGTAAGTTGGCTTTTTTTTCAAGTTGTAAGGGATTTTTTTGTTATTGTGTAGGGTGTTGATCTGTTTTTTTTGTTATTGTGTAGTCGACATGCCATTACCACAATAGAATAAAGTTTATATTGTAGATTCCCTATTGTCGAGAAAACTCTTCTTTCTGTGACAACTATTTCTACCTAGGCATACTTTAGTGGTTTCGATGGGTGAATTAGACTCTGCGCTTGACTCATTATATTGGGTTACAACAAGGGGTAAGTGTCAATTTAATAAATACCATATGAGTAATGTTTTAGGTTTAGTGATGGGTCTTAGATATTCACTCAAACTTATAGGAGCCATTCGAGTCTCGTGATTGTGGACATGATGCAGATGAAATTCCTACTAGCCAACTCAACTGAAGGGTGCAATGGAACAATACAAAAGTAAGTGTTTGTTTAATTTAGTTCATCTTTAGAATAAACTTTGTAGGTATGTTCACCTTACCTTAACTGCATTGTATATTTAGGTGCCTAGAGAAATTGGCCATGGGACTCTAGGTGTTTACATAGGATGTACTCATGGATTACGAAATCGAGGAAATTTGAGTACCTCTACAACCAGATAGCCACACATGTGGATGGAGGGTTTGTCGGAATGCCAAGATACTGGTTCATAAGCTACTGAGGTTACCAAGACATGTATGTGTTCTACAAAGTTGCAATATTCTTACATCATTAAGATACTTTTTATGTAGATTTAACTCATGCCTTGTTGATTCCGTGTAGGTTCCAAACCTAGACTATGATCCAGTGGACGTAGAGGCATTCCGGGTTTAGGCAATTGAGAGCCGGGATTCCTTTTCTCGCATCATGTGAACCACGCAATGGACATCTAAACTGCCCCCCTTTTTAACCTCCGTCTCAACCCACACATTTGTTGCCTATCTCTTTGCATGAGAATAGTCTCTTATCTCCTCTTCCATACGCTATTATCGCGCCATAACTAGCCAGTTGCATCGTCAGAGCTCCAGCGGTGCCATGGAGCATTGAGATGGACCCAGCCAAATCCCCAAAACCAACCAGAGCCCCAAAAGGAGTAGAACCATGGAGAATGCCACATGCCCTTTTTTCAATCTGATGGAGAGAGAAATGCTGCCAGCTAAAGGGATTCCTCCTTATGAAGAAGCTTGGCAGAGCCTGAGTTGACCTAGACCCCAATATCACCAGACTGAAGGCATTGGAATAGTTGGAGGAGAAACTTCAGCACACCAAAATGGTAAGCTCTCTGTCACTCTACCTGCAAACTTAGTTCAAGAGTGGTAGCAAAATTACCACACCATAGCTCTCATTGGTCTATGCTATGGTCCAAGACCTCTAGTAGAGGCGTTGAAGTCCTTTGTTAGGAATAACTCGAGGCCTCATTATTGATCACACATAATATTTACTGAATAAGTACTTCTGCTTTTTGTTTAGAGAGGAAGGGCTGGCTCTTAATGCTCTAGGGGCTGGGCAATGGGTCCTTATAAATTCTCCTATATCCCTCTTCCTGTTGTCTCCTGAAATTTTCCCAATTGGTCCTAAACCAACCCTTTGCTGAATTATGGAATATTATGCATGCTGAATACTTGTGGGTTATCTGGATAAATAGAAATAACTACTTGTTTAATCATGCAAATACCAATGTGAAATAATTGCTTGTTTAATCATGCAAATACCAATGTGAAATAACTTCTTGTTTAATCATACAAATACCAATTTGATGCATGGTCATGATTCTGAAATGGACATAAAGTTATGTTAGTTTTATTGTGTCTACATTAGAAAAAAAGAGCTAGGCCAAATTGGGGAGTCCTGTGCAGACTCCCCAGTCTCTGTCGCCCCAGCTTTTTTTAAAACTCTGTAGTACTTCCATTGCTCAGCAACAGCAAAAGTAGTAGCAATATTACGCTAGGAAGCAACGAAAAAGCACTGCTATTTTTGCTGCTGTGATCAGCAAACCCATTGCAGTGAAAATAGTAGCGTGTTTAGTACCAAAATGGAACCGACATATCCGTACCCATCTAGTTGTAAAAGCGCTCCTATTTTCGCTCTGCTAAACCCTCATTCTGTTGTAGTGGAAGGAGGGCTAAGGACAGGAGCCAGGTTGATTGGTGCCCTTGGAGCTGAGATTTTAGTGTCCCCCATTTCTGATCTCATTGTGTATTCTTCTTGTGTGTCTGATGGAGGTGTAGTAGAGGCCATCACCCAACCACCACAGAACATCATCTCCTATGTATACCAGTGACCCTCCACGAAATAAGTATTTTTATTAATCTTGTTACCCCATGCATCCCTTTGATCCTTAGTTGCCAGCCCTTTGACTCATGTATATTTAACAAGGTAGAAATCAACAACTTCTTCATTCTCCTCTTTGGAAAGGATTGCAAAGTTATCTTTGACAAAAAGTGCATCAATGAAGTAATCGTAATGTCCCACATAAGTGGGACCATGAATGTTATCAACACCACATGAGTTGTTATCGTCATATGATGTATCAACATCATTAGAGTCATCATCGGCTATGGGGAACAATGTGTGGTATTGCCACATATCTACATGCGACCTACTCTTGCATCTTCTCCATTTACACTCCATACAAGGATCACAAAAGCATGATAATCTCCTTGACCATAGCTCAATAGTATCAGTTTTAGAATATCCATTTACATAGTCACGCATAGAACATGAACCTTTACTGTCATACAATTACACTTGCAAATTCTAGTAATATCACCTTCCTTTACTTCCCCAAAAACTCTGCTTACTTCCCTTCTTTTCTTATCATAAATTGTCGTGGCTCCATTATTGAGGTGGACCCTCAAGAAGGCCACAACTTCAACTGCACATGTAAGGATGACACTATCTATTTTTAATTGCTCATGTGTTAGAGCTCTATTGATGTGACAACTGCCCTGTGCCATCATGCTCCCCCTTTCCATGGCCTGAACAAAAGAGATTCCATGTCATTTCCATACCTATTAGCTCTAAGTATCTAGCAACAAAGTAGAAAGGTTTCTTTACTTTAAACTGTGAAGTTGCTCCATCAGACCACACCCAATTCTGCTTGAATTGGGTGTGGTCTTACATTCTACTTGAATGTAAGCCCTTGATCTTTTAGCCATTCAACATGTAACAGGAAGAAATATTATATAGCTTAGGTATCATATGCACCTTATCATATGCCCTTGATCTTTTAGCCATTCAACATGTAACAGGAAGAAATATTATATAGCTTAGGTATCATATGCACCTTATCATCTTAAATGAAGAAATGCATGGTCTTCTTGATATCACCTAAAGTAATACGAAAATATGTAATCATGACAAAAATGGTTACTTGACTTGTGAACCAATGCATTGTTTGAACTTCATTTTCTTCTTTGAAGGAGTAGTTTTTCGTAAAGTCTACTACAAAGACCAAAACTGTTAGAATTTCGTGGTGCTCATGCTAGATCATTATGTGGAGGAGAGAGACTCACAAAATACAAGAAAATATCTTGCTTATTAAGTTGCTCAAAATACAACTAGGCTTCTTGCTCCATACAAAAATGCCTTCTAGCTCCACCTTTAAATAGGTGAGCTAGTGGACCATAAGTCCATTCACACACACACCCTTCTCCTCCCCTTTCACAAAACCTTAGTCTCTTAATACCCCCCCTCAATACCAACTATGAAAGAAAAATTGGAATAGGTGGTATTGGACATAAGTTGCCTTTATAACATTAGGCGTACAAGGTTAGGACTATAGGTGTGGTTACATTGAGATTTAAAATAATTTCTCAGTGGAGTTAGAGGCTGATACAAAGTTAGCCTCTGACTCTTTGTTAGGACATTTAGAAGTGATATGTCCCATTTGTTTACACTTGTTACATTTCATTTTGTTGGGATATTTGATCCAACAATTATTTGCCAACAAATGACCCACCTTTTTGCAATGGACACATCTTACTTTGATAACTTGATGTGACAAAGCTTGTTTGATATTCGATGACGTTGTTGCATTTGAAGATTCAGCTCCTTCCTTCTTTGGCCTCTTTTCTTCATCAAGACAGGATTGAATGACTCCTTCAAGGGTGGGATTAGGTATGTTCTTCAGGGTGGTGACTAAGGTGGGGTACACCTTCTTGACTGCTTTTAGCAAAACAGCCACTGGATCATCTTCATCCATTCTTACATTCACTGATGCAAGTTAAGCCATAAGGCCCTTCAAGTGAGAGATGAAGGCTCCAATGCCGTCTCCCTCTTTGAGTTCCAAGCTGAAAAATTCAATTTTAAGTGAGATCTTGGAATTCTTACCACGAGCTCCATAGAGCTTATCAAGCTCATCCCATTTCTCCTTTTTGCACAGCAGTCGGAAGCTGGCCTCATCAAGATGAAGCATGATAATGGTTTGTTCCCTCTCATCATCTTCAATATCTTCAGCCTTAGTTCGATCAATAACCTTAGTGCCGGAGATGAATGGCCAAAAACCTTTAGACATCATTTTGTACTTGACAAGGACTTGCCAAGTGTGGAAGCCCTCTCCTGAGAACTTCTTAATTTGGGTGTTGTCCTTTGACATTGGGTATTGAAGGGGATTACTAGAGAGTAATGGGCTGATTTATGAAGAAGAAAAAACCAAAAAATTTTGTTGTTTTGGCTTAAGTAGAAAGAGAAAGGCTTATGAGAGTGCAATAACCCTTAATCAAGCCAAGGATGTTGCATAAAAAGGAGATTAAGATGGTTAATTTTATGGTTTAGCACTTAGGATTTGTGCATAACCACTAATTTTGATGGGGGGGAGAGGTTCATTACTGTCAAAGAACACTTTGTTTGGTGATTAAGATCACCATTAGTGTTTAGAAACACAATTAGTGCTTAAGAGCACATTTCTAGCGTCTAATGACACTTGCATTGGTGATTAGATTCACCATTAGTGTTTAAGAACACTCTTAGTGTATAAAAACACTTTGGAATGACTCTCCTTTACTGGATTAGAACCCTCATTAGTGTTAATCAACACTATTAGTGCTTATAAGCACACTTTGAATAGCTTTGTGCACTTGAAGATGTTGTTGATGGAGCTTGATGAGAATGAGGCTCATGAATACTTCATGGTGTATGCCCACCACTTCAAACTCAAAATAGGATCTGAAACAAGCCCTCACAAGAGCACTTAAGTGATTAGAGCTAAGAGGAGAGGATTACAACAAAAGAAGCTTGATTTTGAAGCTTTAATGGAAGCTTCAATGGCTTGATAGGAGAGCAACCTGGTTTTTCTCTGATTTGTGAGCCCGTCGTCATGCCGCCATTAGGGCTGAAACCTGGACTGTATACTCTTGAGACCATGGGCTTCAAAATCCCTATGCTCTCTAGGGTTGCCAATGCCTACACACGGTAAATTTGTGTATGACATCAGCTACGCAGGAAAACGTGCATCGGTTTGCTCAGGTGGCAATGCCGTGGCAGCGAAGGGGGAAAACGTCTGATGAGATGTACAAAACTGAGCGCATGGAGGTCCTCTACACTTTTGCAGTTGAAATCTCCACAAGTTGTTGCCTCCACGAGTTGCTGGAGCTCCTCCACTGGTAGGAGGTTCAGCTCCACAAAAGAAAAAAGGGATAAAATTGACCTATTCTACACCACACAAAAGTGACCCAATCTTGCCAAGCTCTAGATACCATGTTAGAATTTTGTGGTGCTCATGCTAGATCATTATGTGGAGGAGAGAGACTCACAAAATACAAGAAAATATCTTGCTTATTAAGTTGCTCAAAATACAACCAGGCTTCTTGCTCCATACAAAAATGCCTTCTAGCTCCACCTTTAAATAGGTGAGCTAGTGGACCATAAGTCCATTCACACACACACCCTTCTCCTTCCCTTTTACAAAACCTTAGTCTCTTAATAAAAACATCATTAGGATACTATGATACACATTCCTTGAATTGATGGGCTTGCCACCTGTATATAAAGTTATGCGTAATGACAATTTTTAGGTGGTCTTTACATAACTGTAGAAGATCTCTAGGAAACATTTTCTTGTGAACAATATCTTTACATGTTTTCTTCCTCCCTTCCTCATCTTGTCCCATTTATTTATCTTCAAAAACCTTAACAAATATCTACAAATTCTGGTACACTCCCTCTCTAGGAAGACACATGCCTAATTGTGTCACACCACATGTATCACATGTTCCCATTACACATTTGTATGCATGAAAGGCAAACCCATTAGGCATGGGACACAATATAGTTTACCAAAGAGATGTAACACTCGTATTTGTATTACATGAGGCGGAACAACCATGAGTGGCTCTCTCTGCTGTAAGACATATCGAGCAAGTAGATCCACATGTTGCCCCATGGATTCCAAACTGGTGATGGCGCATTTGATTGACTGCATCCTTTAAAAAACTCATTTGTACATGTGCAATACAACAATAGGTGTATCAGTCTTTCAATTTTTGAATAAAAAAAGGCTTTAATCTTTCAAAATAGCATTGTGAGATCTTAAATCCTGGATATGTTGCCTTGAATTTTAGGAAAAGTTCAACCTGCAATATCCATATATGACGTAAAGCCCTTGAAAACTAGAAAATGAATAGAAAGTAGCATCTTCAACACAACTCAAGTTGAAAACACAAATAGAAATTAGCATGTACTAACTACTTCTCACTAGATGCCAATAGACAGTTTGTTGACCTAAAGCTCGTCAAGAAGATGAATTGGATGCTTCACATATGCATATCTAGCTAATCTTTTGTGATAAACATCTTTCTTGTTGGGGGAGACCCTTGTCTCACTTGACCAAAAAGCAAATACAAGGTCCTTGATCTCTTGAGCGATATGGGTGTTGCATCCATGTTTTTGCATACAGATAAAGGCATTAATCCATCTTCATCAATTAATAACCAAGATTTTGCTGAATACAAATTTCTCTTATGGACCCCTAGAACATTTGCAACTTGTGGAAGACTCATGTCATGTTATTCACTTCACCATTCGCCACGATCATGAGGGCTGATTTCTTCATGAAAAGTTCAACTGACGACCTTGGCACCTTCACTCGGTTCAAGGTGTTGCGAACAATACTGATAATTGTAGTTTCAATTTTTGAAGCTTTATCCTATACACTCGCTCGCAAATCAAGATTGACGAAGAAGTTACTGGAAAATCTCCTTTTGAATACTTGAGTCCATTCCCATAGTCTCTTGATCAAAGCATTGCACCATATCTCGACATATCTTACATCCTCTTTCCGCATCTACCACACCATTCTCTTGAGTCAACGTATTGTTAAATCTTGCTCATTGCTTTCATTTGCATTTTGCCCAATATTCTCTCAAAATCTTCCTTTTAGATGTAGAAGCCTCATGGATACATTCTTCTCCAAGTTCTTGAGAAATACCCATATTTGTAGTAGTTGTATAGGTTGTATCTTGGTCCAGTTTGTTGTGATGGAGATGTCTTCATTTCCCTATGACAATACGTAACCATTTTAAAAAGAGCTAATATTTCCTCTAAGTATCCACCACCACAACTCCCTAGTATTTATGTAATTAAAAGATGCATACCTTTGGGAATTCATATATGTACACAATTCGTATCCACCATGAGCAATGCTCAACAAGAGAGGGTTACAAAGAAGACCTTAACAAAAGTGATTTCTTGCTCAACAAGAGAGGGTTACAGAGAAGAGCTTAACAAAAGTGATTTCTTGCTCAACAAAAGAGGGTTATAGACAAGACCTTCATAGAAGTGATTGCGTACATAGAGAGGCCTGCATAGGTGTATATATGAGAAAAGTGAATCCTAAATGCACAAAAAGAGGGTTATAGAGAATACCTTCACAAAAGCAATTGCATACATAGAGAGGCATGCATAGGTGCATATATGAGAAAAGTGAATCCTAAATGCACAAAAAGAGGGAGAAAGGGGCGGGAGGAAGTAGTTCAATGGGGCGAGCGGGAGGTAATTAATGCTTACCACTTTTTATCTTGGTAATTTAAAATGCTAATAATATACTTAAATTTTAAATTGATTTTTCTTTTAATTGTATTGGTAGTCACTTTTAAGCACCAAAAAAGCAATGTCCTTGACACTAGTTTTAGGGCCACCTATACATGTTTTCACCCGTATAGAGTTCATGTGTTTGAGTACTCAAGGATAGTGTGCATGAGAGTAGTGTTTATTTCATTGAGGTGAGAAATCATAGTAGGATTATGTATATTGATCATATCCATAGTAGATCATATGACATAGATCTTGAGATATTTGCATTTGATATAGACATCTCCTTAGATCCTCTATTATTGGAGATAAATTTGTCATGGGATGTAGGTCACATAGGGGCATTACTAATGGAGATAGTAATGCCCCGACAGATCCCTCTTCCCGATGATGTGAAGCCCAAGGAGATGACCGCCACTATTGATACAATGGAGTCCTCATTATGAAGGCCCCCAAGTCCCCTACCCCAAAAGCATCTATAAGGCTATCACAAACTAGTTTCATCATCCATGAGAGATATAAAGGCTCTCTCTTAAGTTCTACTCTCTCGTCTCTTACTAGTCTCTAGCATTGGGATATATGTCTCATTAGTCTCCCTCATGATGGGAGTCAATGACTCACTATAATATTATACTAATGTTTGTCTCATGTTTGGTGATGTGAAATTACTAATGGGTATCTTTAATTTGTTACTTGTTTTAGTTGTGCTTAAGCCCTATTATTTGTGTTTGTCTCATGTTTGGTGATGGGAAACTACTAATGGGTATCTTTACTATTTTACTTGTTTTATTTGTGCTTAAGCCATCATAGCACATTTCACTTTACATTGTTACTCCTCTTTGATTATAACATCTAATCTATCACCTCTAAAAACAAGCTTGAACTTTGTACTAGGACACTTTTTAGAGCTTGTGTTTTTCAGGTTTAATGTTTTCTAAGTTGAGTGATCTAGGCAATGCACATGACATACTGATAAGAGATGGGTAGCTTGCAAGCTTGAGGTGTCACCTAGGATTATGCGAAATAGCACCTATGCAATGCATGAAGAGATTTGTAGCTTGCAAGCTCGAGGTGTCACCTAGGGTTATGCAAAATAGCACATGAGCTCTTTTAAAGATGCCATGTGTATTAGTAGACTTACATAAAAGTTGCACACATAGAGGTTTAGTGGGCCAACATAAAGCACCTAAACTAAGCCAACATAGGTCACCTAAACTAAGGACTTAGAAGCACATTTCTTCTTTTACACAATTAGGAAGATGTTTTTCAAAGCTTCAAATTTTTGAGTGGGGGACAATAATTTCATATTCGAAAGGAATGAAAACTTGGGCATGTCACAAGGTATAAGAAGAGCATTTCGTCTATACAAGAAACACCTATCCTCAATAGAATTTGACTCGCTTAGAGGGAGGTCTTTTGCCAACATGTTGTCCCCCCTACCCTTTTGGGATTTTCTATTTAGATTTTTTAAAAGTCCACAAGTTTGGTCTAAAGATTGCTATTTTTATTACTTTCAATGGGTATTCTTATTGCTTTCAAGGTTGGTCAAAGAGTGAGGAATTTTATTACTTTAAAACTATAAAATTCATGTAACTAACATGTTAAGAAATGGGCTTCTCCTTAAACAAATGTTACATAAATCATTTAAATATACCATTGGGGGTTGTAAAGGGTCTTCTAAGGAACTTATAAGAATTTCCACCTCAACAATTTCAAGTGAAAAGTGAAGAAATCAATCCAAGTGAAAGTCTAAAGAAGATTGTGAGGTTTAAATCCATACAATAGTATAGTCATCTGTTACAAGTGTAAGTCTCTTCTTTAATCTGACCATGTGACTTCAGGTTGTTTGTTCGGATCAATTTGAATAGTTAAGACTTTGACCCATTAGATTAGTTCTCCTGTTTTGTAGAATTTCCCTGGAGGAATCGCCTGTGCCTTCCGAGCGAGAAAAGTTTTTTCGGGTTCAGTTTTAGAGGAACCGTCAGACTAGTCTCTTGTCCAGACATCCGTGGGTAAGGCCACAAGTGTGGATCCCTGCCCTGCGCAAGAGATTGACGAGTTTCCGCCGCCGCCAGCGACTGGAGCGGGGTGGGGGTCTCACAGATGGTATGAGAGCTTTGCTGAAAGCTAATAAAGATAAATGAATTCTTATCAAAAATTTGTAATAAAAACTCTAAAAGAGCATTTACATATTGTATTTTCATTCCGTAAGCCTCATTAATGAAGATTTTTTAATCAAAGAATTTGATTTTATAGATGGAAGTTCCACACTTATCTGGTGTTCCTTACCTCACCGAGTCACAAAACATGACTGCGTTTGCCTTCGAGCATCTCATCTCTTCCGCTACAACAACTCGAGCGAGCCAAGCCAGACTCGCAAGCCATTTCAAGGATCTATATTTTCCTGACCCAGCGCAGAGACGGTAGGGCACAAGTGGTTTGCAGCAAGGTAGTATGTCCATGCCTCTTGCGACCAGCGTCGTGCGATACTGAGGCGGCAGAATGTCTCATTGACCATGCTGATGAAGCTGAAAGTGATACATGGTGTTATTTTATATCACTCAATGCCTCAAAATTTTAGACTTTTATATAAATAAAGAAATGTTTTATGGAAAAATTCCCTGTTGTATAAGTGATTGTTTATTGACGAATTGATAAAGCAAAATCTGTTACCGGACATATGTCATAGATCTCCAATAAGATCATTTATCTTGTTTAAGAAATTATTTTTCAAACCTTTTAAGTCTTAGGATCTCGTGTGACGATATCAAAATAAAAATTTAATAATATATCATTTTTGGCAGAATCATGAGGCGAGGGCCGTCAGCCAAACCCTCTCATTGATGAAGAAGAGCTTGACCTTGATGTTCGCAAGGCTCTTCACAGAACTCAACCAGGACCCTTCAAAGGTGAAGGGGAGAACTTGAGTGAAGCTGTAGAGAAATGGGTTGAAGTAATGGAGGAGTATTTTGATGTCACCGGGGCAAAATGGCTCTTGCTAGGCTGAAAATTGTGGAAACAGCCAGGGTGGCATGGAGAAACCATTATGACACCAACCATCTGGACAGAAATACCCAATCCTGGAATGATCTTAAAGCCTATTTGAGGAAGAGATTTTGTCCCCCCCCCCCCGGGGTTTTTAGAAACTCAAATGAATGAATTTTTAGAGCTAAACCAGGGGAGCAAAACCATCGAAGAATATCACCAGGAATTTACTCTTCTCCTTAGGTATTCACCACCTCTAGATGAAGAGCAACTTATGGCCAGGTACGTTCGAGGAATGAACGAACCCTTAGACACACTGGTCAAGAATGCCAAGCCAGTGTCCATGGTAGAAGCTGTCAGAATGGCGAAGGACTTTGCCAAAGCCTTCATCGTAAAAGTACCGCCAAAGCAAGCTCCCTCATCCTTTAAGAGATTCCAGACACCGGGAAGTTCTTCCAACCTTCCGCCTCCAAAGAGACACCAAGGTCCCAACTAGAATCTAGAGACGGGAAGCTTCAGGAATAAAGGAAGACCTTTCCCCCAAAGTACTTTCTCAAGAACTCTGGCTCTCTCAAGAATATAAAGGGAAGAGCTTCGAAAGAACAAGTGCTTCGAATGTCAGGGGTTTGGGCACCAGCTCAAGGATTGCCCATCTCCTTCTGTCGGCCAAGGAAGCCACGGTCCTAGAATTCAAAGATAGACTCCTTCGTATCAGTCCAATTAGGGTCCCCCGTGCCAAAATCAAGGCAACACCCCAGAAGAGTGCCAACTCAGCCTCCTGCAGCCTCCATGCAAAGCAATCTCCGAACTCCCTCCCATAATTGGGGAAACCAAAGAGAGAGAGTTCCACCTCAGACTACAGCAGCTAGAGCCGTCACTATAGCTGAGGAAGTGGAGGAAGAGAAAGGACAGATCTATGCTGCAATAGAGCATCAGGGAAATAACCATCAATTTTTAGTCCTCTAGACCCCAACAGAGTACCAGGGTAAGCAATTCAAGCTTTTGATTGATTCAAGCAGCACTCATTCTTTTATTTTCCCAGGATGTCTGCGTAAATTAGTCCTAAATAAAAAATCAGGGAAACCTATGCAACAGAGTGTCAGTTCAGAGTCCTACCCTTGGGAGTCTATGATGGAATCCTTGGAATGGATTGGCTCCATAAGAATCAAGCTGATATTCATCACAAAGGAACCATCTCTTTCCTTGACCTTCCCGGGAATAAAGTTCAAGGAACTGGAATTTTCGGATCCCCAGTGCTGCAATTAGTCAAGGCTTCTAAATTGTTAAAAGGGCTCAGAAAGAGGCAAGATGTTTATGTCGTTAAGATGAATCCAATAGACATAAAATGCAAGGCTAAAGAACCAGAGTGGTAAAGTGAGTATGCAGATATGTTCCTTAAAGAGTTGATGAGATGTCTCTGTCTCACGAAGTAGATCATGAGATCGAGTTAACCCCCCCGCCGAAGCTTAGCCAGTGGCTCAACGTGTATGTAAAATGCTAGTCCCTAAAGCCATAGAACTTAAGGAGCAGTTAAGATAACTGTTAGAGCATGGATTCATTAGACCCAGTGTCTCACCTTGGGGTGCGTCTGTTCTCTTTCAAAAAAGAAGAAAGATGGAACGTTAAGACTCTGTATATTGACTACAGAGGATTGAATCAATTGACAATTAAAAATAAGCATCCTATTCCTAGGATAGATGAACTTCTGGATCGGTTAAGTGGGAACCAAATGTTCACAAAGATAGATCTCAAATCCGGGGAAGTGGATCTTCACCCAAAGGGATCTCAACATGCGTCAAAGGAGATGGATGCAGACCCTGTAGGAATTTGATTTTGAAATTAAGTATCGGCCGGGGAAAGAAAATGTGGTGGCAAATGCGCTTAGCAAAAAAGCCTCCTTACTTGCAATTACAGTGGTGTCAAATCCATTGATCAGTGAAGCAAAGGAGAAAATCATGCAAGACAAATTCTTTGCCCCTATTGCTACCCTTTTGATGCAGGAAAGCAAGACTCCTCAGGAAATGAGTCAAGTTCTTGGGTACAAATTGGATGAAGGATGCATGTATTATAATAATAGGCTATGTATTCCCAATGATGAAATAAAGGGAAGAATTCTGAGAGAAGCCCATGATAGCCTGATAGCTGGACATCCAGGATTTATAAAAACCTATATGTCTGTGAAGAAAAGCTTCTTTTGGCCAGGACTCAAAAAGGATGTACTTGATCATGTGCGAAAATGCTTAATGTTTGAGAGAGTCAAGGCAGAGAGAGTCAAGATACCAAGGAAATTGCAGCCTCTAAACATTCCTCAGATGAAGTGGGAGTGTATTAGTATGGACTTTGTCACTGGATTACCTTCAGTGCAATCAGGTTACAACTCCATTTTTGTGGTAGTTGACAAGCTAACCAAAGTTGCCCATCTGATTCTAGTGAAAGAAACATACACTACAGTGGATGTTGCCAGAGTTTTCCTTAAAGAAATCTTCAGATTATTGCATGGCTTACCCAGGAGGAGGATAGTAATAAGTGACAGAGATCCCAAATTCACATCGAAATTTTGGACTGCATTCTTTGAAGCAGTAGGATCTTTCTTGGATCTCAGCACAGCTTATCACCTCAAAACAGATGGCCAGACTGAAAGAGTGAATCAGGTAATAGAAGATATCCTTCAATCATGCTGCGGCGACAAGGAACCCAAGAAGTGGTTAAGCCATTTGCATCTGGTCGAATTTGCTTACAATGCTTCTTATCATCGAAGTATTGGGATGAGTCCTTTTAGAGCTTTGTATGGACAAGATTGCCTTACACCATTGACTTGGTCGGACCCATTGATCAGAGTCGAGATGTCCAGACAAATGCTTGATGACATGGACCAGCAAATGCAATCAATCTGTAAAGATATAAAGGCAGCCCAAGATAGGCAAAAGCAGTGTGCAGATAAAAAGAGATCAGAGAGAGAGTTTGAAGAATCAGATATGGTCTTCATGTACGACCAAAAAGAAGTTCCTTATCCTTAGGGAAGTATAAGAGGCTCTCTCCCAGATACTGCGGGCCATATGCTGTTATAAAGAAAGTGGGCCATCTAGCCTATAAGCTTCTTCTTCCTCCCCATCTGAAGGTACATAATGTATTCCATGTCAGTTTGCTTAAGAAATATGTACCTAGCCCGAATCACATACTTGATGATGAACAATTGATCTCTCCGACTCAAGGCCAGATGGTACTCCAACCTGAGGAAATCCTTGACATTTGGGAGAAGATTCTCAGGAGCAGAGTCCTTAGAGAATTTTTAGTAAAGTGGAAGTTCTTCCCTCTGGAAGATGCCACCTGGGAGAGAAAGAAGAAGAGTTGGCGAAAGATTACCCCCACTTTGCGAGATGAGCACATCTCGCGTTTCTCAAGTGGGAGAGGATGTAAGATTCCTCCTTAGCCTAAATAATGAATAAGCCTTTACTTCAATCCCGTGTAATCATTCCCTGTTTTTGAATACAAGAAAATATTATTTTACTTGTTTTTGCCTAGTGAGATAAAAAATTCTAGAGAGAGGTAATTCAATATTGATATATTTTTAGATATAAAAAAATCTACAAATATCAAAAATATATTTTCCTAAAATAAAAAATCAAAATAAAATTTTCAAGGTGCACTAGGAATCAATTAAAAATGATTTAAATGACCTTAACCTAAGAGTCAAGATTTTTTGAAATTTTTGGATTATGGTCCAATTAAGGTTCCTATGGGCCAATAAGATTAATCCAAGTGTTGGGATGAGATAAATCCAATGAACAAAAGAAAATACCCAAAAATGAGTAAATTCCTACATAAGATGAATAGTTGACTGAGTACAAGGTTTATTAGTTAAAAACTATGAGATATTACTAAAAAAATGAGATATTTTGAAATAATGATACATTTTTGACACCTTGGTAAGGAGGGGGGAGACTTCAAGGAGGAACCTCTTTCACACATGTAAATGAGTTTTTAATTCAAAAATATTAAGATATTTTTATCTCTCCTCTCTCCTGGATCAAACTGATCAAAAAGGGAGCTAAACTGGTCCAAATCTTGTCCAAATTCAGCCAAACTGAACTTGGAAAATTCTAGAACTTAGTTGGACTCAATTAGTGGCCTCCCTCACCTATAAATAGACCCTCATTCTTTTGTATTCTCATCTGTGAACTAGACCATGCGAGTATTACATTAAAATAAGTATATTTTCTATTATCCTTTAAAAATCCTCTACATTTTGGAGAGATTGGAGCTTCTCTCTCTCTTCAACCTTTCTTCGAGCTTTCCTCTCAACAAACTAGCCAATTGATTGGTTTAGGGACTTCTTCTAAGAATAGAGAAGCAAGCAAATCAAGAGGTAAGATGTGATTTTATGGTTTTTTCTTTAATATTCTAAATGTTTTCACTTCTCAACCCCTCTCAAGCTTGAGAAGTATTCAAATGAATGGTTTTACAATGCAAATCAATCTCTCAAAATAGTTCTAATGATTAATCACAAAAAGTTTATATTTATGCTTAAATAGAATGTTTTTTATGTATATCTCTCTCTCCCCCAAATAATGGTCATTCCTATGACCAATTCTCTATTCAAATGATGCTTCTCATGGAGCAATTCTCAAATCTATAATCAAACTCTATGCTAGTTAAGCTAGAAGCTAAAGAAATGGCTTTTTAATGCTTTTATGTTACATAAATTATGATAAACTTATGGTTTAGATCCACAAATTGGATTTAGATCTATTGATAGTTAATCTATCATAATTGTATTACTAAGTTTTATTTTTTAAAAATTATCAGTAATAGTAGAGCGGAGCTATGGTAAAATTTTTAGAAATTAATACATAAATCATTTTTATGCATAATGTGAAAAGAAGACTTCCTGCCATATTCTAGGATTAGTCATCCTATGCTAAAAGAATAATTCTCATCATATCCCTGAAAAATTAATTTTTAATGTTTATGCATAAATAGTTAATTAGATAAAAAGAGGAATTTTTAGTAATTTTATTTTTATGATAAAAGAGGAATTCCCATGATAATGAAGATCCATGTATTCCAATGGAGAAAGAGAAAATTTGGAATATTAAAATAATGGATATTAAAATTAAAGAGAAATTTTAGATAAATTATTTTATGCATGAATAATTTAAATGATAAAAGAGGAATCCCCATCATATTTGGAATTCAATCATTTAAATGGTAAAAGTGGAATTCTTGTTGTATTTAAATTAATGGATATTTTTATTTATTTTTAAGAGAAATTTCAGTTAAAATTATTTTATGCATGAATAAATTTAAATGATGAAAGATGAATTCCCATCATATTTGGAATTCAATCATTTACATGGTAAAAGAGAAATTCTTGGTATATTTGGAATAATGCATATTTTTATTTAATTTGAGAGGAATTTTAGATAATTTTATTTTATGATAAAAGAGGAATTCCCATGACAATTGGAATCTAATCATTAAATGAGGAAAAGAGAAATTTTAAGCTTATTTAAAAAAAGAATAATTGTATTTAATTAAAAGAAGAATTTTTATGATATTTAAGTAGAAAAAGATTTGAATTAATTTTTAAATGACAAAAGAGGAATTTTCACCATAATTCCACCTAGGGAATAAAGGTTGAGAAAGTAAATGGTAGAAAGAATATCTTTAGATATTTTATGTGGTTAAATCACCAAATTGGTATTTATCAAAAAATAGATTAAATGGAAGAAGAGTATTTTCATTAAAACCCAATATTCTCTAATAAAACCATTTCTTAATCCACTATGGAAAAGAAAGAATGAAATTCACAAAGTTGGAATTTTCTTACGATTAGAAGTTCAGTAGTTGTTTATCTAAGAAAATCCTTGTTAGAATTAAACCAAATGATTTTGGTTAGACTACGAGAGGGACGGAAAGTAAACCTACTTGTCCAAGCAAAAACTTCGTGACCAATTCCAGTTCCTCAATACAAAGAATAGACTACTGTTGAATTGAACTAGTTTTCCTTTGACCAAAATCACCAAGAATCTAGTGGGAAATTTTACTTGCATAGAACCTCTGTTTTCATTTAAAGGACTGTTTTATGCCAGAATGCTGGAGGAAGCATTTGGCATGTGTTTTACTAAGAGGAGGTTTGTTACAAACAGTTGGCGGGGAGTCATCGAGGGACGTCGCTCGCGAGACGGGGCAAAGCCAGCCGAGGTCTTGAATGACAAGCCTCGGTACGGTTAAAATGGTGCATTTCCGGTACGATGGGCGAGGACCGATGAAGTGGTCCCTGAGTGAAGTGTTAGGACACCTAAGTAGGATCCTAGAGGGTTTTGATTAGGTGATGCACGGGCTTTCGGTTGCTAGGACACCCATGCATGCGTCGAGGAAGATTCGGATGGACCAAAAAGAATGACTTTTGTGAATCAAATTTTGATATTGGATCTCGTTGGTTGGCCAGCTGGTCTTCAACGGAGAGTCCGAATGACATATTTTGTAATACTATAAACTCAGAATTTTGGAGAATGATGATCAGTAATATTATGATTTTTATGGAAGGATTGTTTTAAAGACAACCGAATTTGTTTTAAAGACAACCGAATTTGTTATAAATGGCAATTTCATATTGGGTGTGTATGTGGTATGCCTACCTTAAGTTTTGCATGAAACGCCGGCTAGGGGGACTGGGAACTCTTTTCCTCGGTACCCGAGCAAAACATAACCAAATCTTTATAAAGGAATCCCACCAATACAGTCGTTGGGGCGGTCGGCTACCCCATGCCGGTTGGCTGGATAGGGGGATTCTTGTGATACCATTAAGATAGGATTAGTTGCGTTAGTTAGATTAAGTCCCGAGAAGACCCTTGTTCTGTGTGGGAGGGAATCAACGGCTGTGCCTCGTTAAAGGAGGAATAAAGGGGTGATTCTATGGACCAAGTGAAAGTCTCTTCTTTAATCTGACCATGTGACTTCAGGTTCAATTGGATCAGTTTGAATAGTTAAGACTTTGACCCGTTAAATTAATTATCCTGCTCGAAGATTTTCCCTGGAGGAATTGCCCGTGCCTTCCGGGCGAGGAAAGTTTTTTTGGGTTTGGTTTCGGAGGAACCGCCGGACTAGTCTCTTGTCTGGACATCCATGTGGGCGAGGCCTCGAGTGTAGCTACCTACCCCGCGTGAGAGGCTGAGACGATGCTTCCGCTGCCAGCGATCGCGGAGTGGGGCAAGGGTCTCACACTCGCTATATGACTATACTTTTGTATGGATTTAAACCTCACAATCTTCCTTAGATTTTCACTTGGATTGATTTTTTCCCTTTTCACTTGAAATTGTTGAGGTGGAAATTCTTATAGCTTCCTTAGAAGACCCTTTACAACCCTAAATGGCATATTTAAATGATAAATTTATGTAACATTTGTTTAGGGAGAAGTCAGAATTATACAGGAAAATACTGGGTCTAGAAAAATCCCTTGGGTTTTATATCCCTTGCAGTAATGTTGTAAGGCTTATAATGAGGCTTATAGATATCATTATTTTTGTAATGAAGTAATGTTTTGTACCTTCTGCATACGTTTTTGTGGCTCAAGGGTTTAGCCTCTACTTCTGCAAGTGGGGAGTGTTTGCACAACTGGTAAGGAGGGTGCAATAGCATCCTGACTGTCCTCCCAAGTATCATTAATTCCATCATCCCCACCTTGGTAATCTTTATCATCTTGTAACTTGTGTTAGAGATCCTTTGCATCCTTATCCATGGCCATGTGAAACCCTAAAAGCCAAGTTTAATGAGGATAAGTCAATTGGTTTAACATGTTTTGTGACTCTATCACGTCCCACTCATTTGGCCATTCTTGGGTTATCTATGAAGAGATAGATTTTCCAATGTGCTCTCTCTCTCTCTCTTCTTTTATGACTTGCGAATAGATATGTTCTTCAGCAAACTATCCCTTGGAGACTAAGCCTTGCACTGGTGTAGTAGATACAAAGTAATGATGCAACTTGAGGCTCCAAAAGTCCTAGTGGTGCATACAGTGGCAAATGACCTAAGTCAAGATAATGGTATGTTTCTTGTGCTTATGAGAGTCTTCATGCTAAACTGTTTTGCAAGGTACGTTGAGGGAAATCCATCGCTTCCTTTAATTCATCTGGCACTATGAGCTCATGCATTTCTTCATCATCTGAGAATATATCTTTGACTTCAAAAGAAGTAAAGTCCACGCTCAGAAATTTGGCACTATGGGGTGGAGGCAAAGATTTACCACTAAATCTCATGGGTTTTCCAATACTATATCATTGTGAAGGGGACACCCAAACCAAGGTAGGGTGAGCATACCAAGTACTTTGGTTAATCTTTCACGTTGGTGGAAAGAAACTATGTTTTGGAGATCAACCTTCTCTTGGATGATGAGAAATAGTCACAAAGCTGAGATCATCATCATCCAAGAGGTGGTTGGGGTATGGGGAATAAAAACCAATTCTAGAAGGGGGGTTGCATTATTCTAGATAGCATATATTACTAGATCTCCCATCTACCTTTTTGTATTTTTTCTCCTATTTCTTATGGCCTCCCTCCTTGTTCTCTTGTTCTAGTTTGTCACATGTTGTTTTGCACCTATCTCTTTCCTCAATCAGTTGTTGGTAGCTTGTGAGGAAATTTTTCATTGTGGGTTATCTTTGGACCCAAAAATCATTATAAAAAGTCATGCTCCTGTCCCGGACACAAAAAAGTGTAGCATGTTAACATGCTTCCACCCTTCTCTATAGAGCTGAATGTTGGCCACCTCCTCTTTTGGATGAGTACTTGAATGGTGAGATCCACCATGGTGGGAGATAAAATGGCAAAAGAGGGTGGTGTAGAAGTGGGCAGAGTAGTGGTAGGTGTGGTTTAAGGAGGAGAGTGGTGTGGAAATTATTGTTGGAGAGGTGTTGATTGTATTAGTGAAGAGGGGGGAATTAGGGTGATAGTAGGATGTGTCAAGGCTACCAAGGATAATTTATCCACCACCAATACTAGATCCACATTCTGTTGATGAGCTACATCAAGGAGAGTTATTGTTTATGATGAGCTACATCAAGGAGAGTTATTGTTTATGATGACAAACAAGTTGTTGAGGATGTATGGGTTATAAATAACATGGTTCTTTGTATATGACTCGATCTCTGTGCTAATGATACTAGACTAATCATATAATGTTTTATTTAGAATGACCCAGAAAATATTTTTTGGGGATCTGGTTTTGCCTCTCATAGTCTCTCACTTGGATGAGGAGTAAGATGGCTCCATAACTATGCATAGCATGTCAGCTATAATGTCCTCTTATAGTATTCCATTTTTTTAAAATTCTATACCACCATCAGTTATGGATTGGAAGGTGTCAAAGAAGCCATAAGCCTAAGGCTTTGGGAGTGGATCGAGTGCCGTTAGATTAATGATTTGGTGAGGCAGATGTGGTAAGTGTGGTCCCCCAACTAAAGCATGGAGAAACTAGTGGCCTCAGACACTTGGTGGATAAACTGCACATTGAGCTCCTCATGGAAGCTGGTCTCTACAAGATATTCTTGCCATGCTCCATAGACCTGTCTTGTTCAATTTGGCCTTTAAAAAAGGTCATCAGAGGATTGAGAAGAACTCAGCAGAGAAATATTCCAAGTTGTGGGTAATGCCATCTAGGATCATTTTGTCGGAGATGATTCAACATCCATCAAGCCCATCATACATCACCAGGATGGTCTTTCTATGTGTATTCAAAGAGTCTCCTTCAGGATTTTGCGAGGGCACGTGGAACTCAAAACCATCTACAAAGCAAAGTAAATAGAGATTTTTTGAACAGAACTTACAATATGCATATTGTTTTATGATTTTGCAATGCTATCATGAGCTTGACAAGATGCAATGAGATCCTTACCTACAAAGTTCCTTATATGTTACTTGTAGTTATAGTTTGGGGAGGTACGTTTGTCTGGACGTTTTCTGAACACTTATCAATTTTGCAAACATTGAAATTGATTTTTCTTTTAATTGTATTGGTAGTCACTTTTAAGCACCAAAAAAGCAATGTCCTTGACACTAGTTTCAGGGCCACCTATACATGTTTTCACCCGGATATAGTTCATGTGTTTGAACAGTCAAGGATAGTGCATGAGAGTAGTGTTTATTTCATTGAGGTGAGTTATCATAGTAGGATTATGCATATTGATCAAATCCGTAGTAGATCATATGATATAGATCTTGAGAGATTTGCATTTGATCTAGACATCTCCTTAGATCCTCTATTATTGGAGATAAATTTATCATGGGATGTAGGTCACATAGGGGCATTACTAATGGAGATAGACCATATTTATGAAGATGACCTTGAAGACCTTGGGATGCCCTTGGGGGGGTCACTCTGTTAACCCTCTATGTAGCACATGTAATTAAGGGGTATTTAAAAAACTCCCTACTTATGGATTTTTGAATTTTAAAAACAACCCTTCTGTAACACATTTTACAATAAGAGTACTCCTTTTGTAGCAAAATTTTCACCATTTCAATTAAAAATCCCCTTATGTATGTAAAGTCTATGTAACTCCACAAGAGAAAAAAAACCCTTCTATTGAACTATTTTTTAGTGATTTAGGAGATGATACCATTTGCCTTTCATGTGGGGATACCTGTTTAATTTTTAGTGAGATGTGACTATGACGATGCTGATGAGATCATATTGTTATCCTAGATCATCATACATACATAGAGGGTTTTGCACATGAGGAGATGGTGCATGGTTTAGCTCATACCCATATATTTATTGATGTAGTGGATCATGTCGAGGGGTTCACCTAAAAATATGTAAGTATAGCATGTGAGTTCAAATGAACGGGTTTTTTAATTCAAAAACTTAAGGTAAATTTACAGAAATACATTTGCAGAAGGGGCTTTTTAATCAAATTTAGAAAAAAATCCGTAAGTCCATAAAGAAAAGAGATCATTTTATTCATGAGAAATTCACAGGTAAGGGGTTTTTAAATACCTCTTGAACGCACATGATACATAGGGTTTCCTAGTAGTGCACCCCCCGAACGAGTGGATCATGCCTTTGAATTTTCAAGTGATGCTACATGGGATGACGGCATTGGTTCGCTCTTACCCTTGCATGATGCCAACCTTGTATGTTCTTTTAGCTCCTACGGGTGTCGACACGATCCTATTTTAGTTGGATCTAGGACATTTACTTTTGGATGCATTATATGTCATTGGGGATGCATGGTATTTGTCATTTGGGATGCATGGTATTTGGGATGCATGGTATTTGATTACGTGGATTTACATGCATCGTATCTAGATTCTCATCCGAGTAATTATTTGGGCCATGGATTTGATGGTACTTCTAGTGGCCATTTCACCTTGGACAAAGAGCTTGGATACTTCCTTTTCAATCTAGGTGGTCACACATTTTTTCCATGGTTATGGATGATCTACACTTTAGCTATCCATTTGACACCCAGTTGGATAAAAACAATATAGAAAGGATGCTAAAAACGATGAAAGAGCTGACTTAAGAGGAGTAAATGGATTGAGAGTAAGTCTATAGGATGGAAGTAAAGAGTGTGAATCAAAGAGAGAATTAGTGGAAGGGTTTAGAAAATGAAAGAAAAAAAGGAGAGGTTCCACTTGTAAAAAAGGGAGATGTTTCACTTGTAGAAAGATTAAAAAAGGGTATCCAATAGTGAAAAATGCCACTCATGTGACACAATAAAGCAACAAGTTGCATTGGTGAGGATGAATTTCTTGATTTAGATAGTAATGGCTTATGAGTAAAGCAGCACTACAGGCTCTTATTGCATTTCACATTCTCATCATGCTTGAATATAACATGCTTGAATATAACATGCTCAAATGTCACATAACTTCTTCCTCTTTTTTGGGTCAATCATTATCATGTAACAACTTCAACTTTTTAATGAATTAAGTGGAACACAATGGTTGAAGTCCTTTCCACATATTTATTTAAAATTTTAGGAATGATACAAACTTTATTTAATGGTAAGGGCATCCTAAAAAGGGCACCTAATTGAGATAGGTATATTTGTACCAGAAGGACCTCAACTTATCTCCTTCAAGGTAGAAATGAATATATATATATATATATATATATATATATATATATATATATATAGAGAGAGAGAGAGAGAGAGAGAGAGAAATCTTGCCAATATACCATTTATTATTATTACTCAAGTTTATTTTTGATATCATTACAATATCCTATTTACTTTTTACATCATCGAATTATTTATTCTTCCCCAAGATTAAATAATTGATGACATAAAAACTAAATAGAATAGTTTTCACAATACAAAAAATAAACTTGAGTAGAATAATTGTAATGGTATATTGGCAATCTCTCTCTCTCTCTCTCTCTCTCTCTCTCTCTCTCTCTCTCAACATTATCAAACTCTCATATTTTCCATCCAATGTCAATTGCAAATTCATACGTAACAAGATCTCTCTCTCTCTCTCTCTCTCTCTCTCTCTCTCTCTCTCTCTCTCAACATTATCAAACTCTCCTCTTTTCCATCCAAGGTCAATTGCAAATTCATACCTAACAAGCATCGTATTTCATCGATTTCCATAATAACAATCCTACAATCATGTATATGAAACCATCTTTGGAAATTATAATAACAAATGGACTTTTTAAGTTTTGAATTGGTAAGATTCAATATTAGTGTTTATTTTGTTGTTTTTCAAACCATTGCTTCTATTTATTTGATTTAATTTAATGGATTATATGTAGAATGAAAACCAAAACAAGGCTATGTGTGTGTGTGTGTGTGTGAACATCTCAACAAATTAGTCCAAAAGCCACAAAAACAAAAAAGGTGTGTATGTGTGTGTGTGTGTGTGTGTGTGTGTGTGTGTGTGTGTGAGAGAGAGAGAGAGAGAGAGAGAGAGAGAGAGATCATGCCAACATCCTAGCAAATTAGTCCAAAGACCACAAAAACAAAAAAAGGTGTGTGTGTGTGTGTGTGTGTGTGTGTGTGTGAGAGAGAGAGAGAGAGAGAGAGAGAGAGAGAGAGAGAGAGAGATATCCATCTTGCCAACATCCCAGCTGCGTCAAATTAGTCAAAAAACCTCGAGAACCAGGGTGAGGGCCCCCTCCATAAGGAATATGGAGTGGAAAAGCCCATAGAATAATGTGTAATTGTCGCTATGGGAGAATGACAAGGTATAAATAAAGATAATGTGTTGTGCCCTCGCATGGGGAATGCGATTCGATGCCCACTTCCATATCAACATAAAAGAGGCACAAAGAAGCCACGATGAAGTGGGGAGACCTCTTATAAATGTGGCCACCTTAGTGAGAGAGAAATAATAAGACAACGTCGCGCTAGCTAGTAACCTTTTGGGTCCAAGGGAAGCATCATGGCGCTCTCAGGATACGCACTTATCCAAGTGCCTTTTGTGTTGTTGGATGACATTGAAGACTATAGTGGGCTCTTTCATGAAGAAGACGAGCCCATCTCGGATTGGAAGGAGACACCGGAGGCCAGAGTTCTTCAAGCTGAACTCCCGGGTGAGCGCTATAATATGATGACAGTATTATTATTATACACTTATAGCATCATATAATTAGTCACTTAGCCAATAATTATATGCACTACACCACTTAGCAAACCCACTTAAGGTGGCTGCAGCATGACTAACTAACTAATCGCTTAGCCAGATAGTTATATGCGCTATACTTAGCAAGGTGGTTTCTCGCTAATACATTCTTAGCAGATGCCTTACTTAAGGTGGTTTGGAAACACCCCTCTCTCTCTCTCTCGGCTGCTGGGGTCGAAGAAGCGAATTGTGAATAATAATATAATTATAACTTTACCGCTTAGCATATAATTAAGTATATGATGTATTAACCTTGTCTGTTAATAATAATGGTGTTATCGCCTAGGTTTCAACAAAGAAGACATCACAGTTGAGGTCAAAAACTACCGCGTCCTCACCATCAGCGGCGGCGTTACCCGGCAAGACGGCTCAAAGAAGAACGTTCATACTTTCTTTATCCGACAGATCCCTCTTCCCGATGACGTGAAGCCCAAGGAGATGACCGCCACCGTTGACAACGGAGTCCTCATTATCAAGGCCCCCAAGTCCCCTACCCCAAAAGCATCTAGAAGGCTACTGGCTATCACAAACTAGTTTCGTCATCCATGAGAGATATAAAGGCTCTCTCTTAAGTTCTACTCTCTCTTCTCTTACTAGTCCCTAACGTTGGGCTATATGTCTCATTAGTCGCCCTCGTGATGGGAGTCAATGACTCACTATAATATTATCCTAATGTTTGTCTCATGTTTGGTGATGCGAAATTACTAATGGGCATCCTTAATTTGTTACTTGTTTTAGTTGTGCTTAAGCCCTATTATTGTGTGTTTGTCTCATGTTTGGTGATGGGAAATTACTAATGGGTATCTTTAATTTAATTTGTTACTTGTTGTATTTGTGCTTAAGTAGTCATAGCACATTTCACTTTACATCGTTACTTCTCTTTGATCATAACATCTAAACTATCACCTCTAAAAACAAGCTTGAACTTTGTACCACGACACTTTTTAGAGCTTGCGTTTTGCAAGTTCAATGTTTTCTAAGTTCACTGATCTAGGCAATGCGCATGACATAATGATAAGAGATTGGTAGCTTGCAAGCTCGAGGTGTCACCTAGGATTGTGCAAAATAGCACCTATGCAATGCATGACATAATGTTAAGAGATTTGTAGCTTGCAAGCTTTGGGTGTCACCTAGGATTATGCAAAATAGCACGTGAGCTCTTTAAAAGATGTTTGTGTATTAGTAGACTTACATAAAAGTTGCACACATAGAGGTTTAGTGGGCCAACATAAGGGCACCTAAACTAAGGACTTAGAAGCACATTTCTTCTTTTACACAATTAGGAAGATGTTTTTTAAAGCTTCAAATTTTTGAGTGGGGGACAATAATTTCATATTCGAAAGGAGTGAAAACTTGGGCATGTCACAAGGTATAAGAAGAGAATTTCATCTATACAACAAACACCTATCCTCAATAGAATTTGAGTATCTTAGAGGGAGTTCTTTGGCCAACATGTTGTCCCCCCTACCCTTTTGGGATTTTTTATTTAGATTTTTTAAAAGTCCACAAGTTTGGTCTAAAGATTGGTATTTTTATTACTTTCAATGGGTATTTTTATTACTTTCAAGGTTGGTCAAAGAGTGAGGAATTTTATTACTTTCAATGGGTATTTTTATTACTTTCAAGGTTGGTCAAAGAGTGAGGAATTTTATTACTTTAAAACTATAAAATTCATATAACTAATTAAAAAAGGGGCTTCTCCTTAAACAAATGTTACATAAATCGTTTAAATATACCATTTGGGGTTGTAAAGGGTGTTCTAAGGAACCTATAAAAATTTTCACCTCAACAATTTCAAGTGAAAAGGGGAGAAATTAATCCAAGTGAAAATCTAAAGAAGATTGCGAGGTTTTTTTTTTGGGGGACCAATAATATTTATTTATATTAACTATTCCAAATCTAACATACACCAAACCCAGAAACTCTACTATCTACTCTTTTTTAACCTCATTTAAGATTTTACATAAAAATTCCCATCTTTCATCCTCACACAAGAAACAAGATTATTCCCACTAGATCTGATACCCCAGCAAATAAGCAAGCCTCCATCATGGCCTCAATAGTGCAGCCCCGGGGGGACTGTTTTTCTAGCATTCCCCCATGCTTTGACCAAACCTTGACTGTGGGTCTAGGGAACATTGCAATAGTATAGTCATATGATGGCGAGGGAACATTGCAAAGCTTGTAAAACCACAAGAGATTTTGCTAGACCCGATATTTTCCTCTATAATTTTGGCTTACTTGAAAAAAAGCTTTACAATGTTCCCTCATTATATGACTATAATATTGTATGGATTTAAACCTCACAATCTTCTTTGGATTTTTACTTGATTGATTTCTTTCCTTTTCACTTGAAATTTTTGAGGTGGAAATTCTTATAGGTTCCTTAGAAGACCCTTTACAACCCCAAATGGTATATTTAAATGATTTAAGTAACATTTGTTTAAGGAGAAGCCAAAATTATAGAGGAAAATATCAGGTTTAGCAAAATCCCTTGTGGTTTTATATCCCTTGCAGTAATGTTGTAAGGTTTATAGTGAGGCTTATAATGAGGCTTATAGATATTATCATTGTTTTTGTAATGAAGTAATGTTTTGTACCTTCTGCATAGGTTTTTGTGGCTCAAGGGTTTAGCCTGTGCTTCTGCAAGCAGGGAATCTTGCACGACTAGTAAGGAGGGTGCAATAACATCCTAACTGTCCTCCCAAGTATCATTATTTCAATCATCCCCACCTTGGTAATATTTCTTATCTTGTAACTTGTGTTAGAGATCCTTTGCATCCTTATCCACGACCATGTGAAACCCTAAAAGCCAAGTTTAATGAGGATAAGTCAATTGGTTTAACTTGTTTTGTGACTCTGTCATGTCCCACTCCTTTGGGCATTCTTGGGTTGTCTATAAAGAGATAGATTTTCCAATATGCTCTCTCTCTTCTTTTATGACTTGTGGATAGTTAATATGTTCTTCAGCGAACTGTCCCTTGGAGACTAAGCCTTGCTCTAGGTGTAGTAGATGCAAAGTGATGATGCAACAACTTGAGGCTTCAAAAGTCCTAGTGGTGCATACAGTGGGCAAACAACCAAAGTCAAGATAATGGATGTTGCTTGTGCTTGTGAGAGTCTTGATGCTAAATTGTTTTGCAAGGTACGTTGAGGGAAATCCATTGCTTCCTTTAATGCATCTAGCACTATGAGCTCATGCATTTCTTCATCATCTGAGAATATATCTCTGACTTCAAAAGAAGTAGAGTCCACGCTCAAAAATTCAGCACTATGGGGGGTGGAGGTCAAGATTTACTACTAAATCTCATGGGTTTTCCAATACTTTATCATTGTGCAGGGGACACCCAAACAAAGGTAGGGTGAGCATGCCAAGTCAACACTTTGGTTAATCTTTCGAGATTGGTGGAAAGAAACTATGTTTTGGAGATCAGCCTTCTCTTGGATGATGAGAAATAGTCACAAAGCTATAGTCACAAAGCTGAGATCATCATCATATTACTAGATCTCCCATCTACCTTTTTGTATTTTTTCTCTTATTTCTTTCGGCCAGCCTCCTTGTTCTCTTGTTCTAGTTTGTCACATGTTTTTTTGCACCTATCTCTTTCCTTAATCAATTGGTAGCTTATGAGGAAATTTTGCATTATGGGTCATCTTTGGATCCAAAAATCATTATAAAAAGTCATGCTAACTAGCACCTGTCCCCGGACACAAAAAAGTGTAGCATGTTAACATGCTTCCACCCTTTTCTATAAAGCTAAATGTTGGCCCCACCTCCTCTTTTGGATGAGTGCCTGAATGGTGAGATCCACCATGGTGGGAGATAAAATGGTGAAAGAGGGTGGTGTAGAAGTGGGCATAGTAGTGGTAGGTTTGGTTTAGGAGGAGAGTGGTGTGGAAATTATTGTTGGAGGTGTTGATGGTCTTAGTGAAGAGGGGGGAGTTAGGTTGACAGTAGTAGGTGGTGTCAAGGCTACCAAGGACAGTTTATCCAACACCAAGACTAGATCCATGTTCTATTGATAAGCCACATCAAGGAGAGTTATTCTTTGTGAGGTGATGAACAAGTTGTTGAGGATGTATGGGTTATAAATAACATGGTTCTTCGTATATGATTCGATATCCTTGCTAATGATAGCAGACTAATCATATAATTTTTTATTTAGAATGACCCAAAAAAGATTTTTTGGGGATCTGGTTTTGCCTCTCACAGTCTCTCACTTGGATGAGGAGTAAGATGTCTCCATAACTATGCATAGCATGTCATCTATAATGTCCTCGTATAGTCTTCCATTCTTTTTATTCCTATACCACCATTAGTTATAGATTGGAAGGTGTCAAAGAAGTAATAAGCCTAAGGTTTTGGGAGTGGATCTAGTGCCGAGAGATTAATGATTTGGTGAGGTAGATGTGGTAAGTGTGGTCCCCCAACTGAAGCATGGAGAAACGAGTGGCCTCCGACACTTGGTGGACAAACTACACAGTGAGCTCCTCATGGAAGTCGGTCTCTACAAAATATTCTTGCCATGCTCCGTAGACCCATCTCATTCAATTTGGCCTTCCAAAAAGGTCATCAAATCATTGAGAAGAACTCAGGAGAGAAATATTCCAAGTTGTGCATAATGCCATCTAGGATCATTTTGTCGGAGATGATTCAACATCCATCAAGCCCATCATTCACCAGGATGGTCTTTCTATGTGTATTCAAAGAGTCTCCTTTAGGATTCTGCGAGGGCACGTTGAATTCATAACCATCTATAAAGCAAAGTAAATAGTGATTGTCTTGAACAGAACTAACAATATGCATATTGTTTGATGATTTTGCAATGCTATCATGAGCTTGACAAGATGCAATGAGATCCTTACCTACAAAGTTCCTTATATGTTACTTTTGTAGTTGTAGTTTTGGGAGGTACCTTTTTTTTGGATGTTTTGTGAACATTTATTAATTTTGCAAACATTTAGACATTTATGATCCTTGTATAATGATATTGAGATAGCCAACATGTAGGGCCATGGCTATGTCATAGAGAGTCTATGTGAAAGGCTTGGGTTTTGAAATCCAAATAGATTTATTACCCTAGGAGTATCCTTGGGCTTTGAATAGTTCTTTGGGACACCGGAATTTTTGTAACAATTACGTTTTAGTGTGGACTTAGCCCACATATGAATTGCACATTTTGTAACAGTGATTTTTTTAATTGTTTGTTTGTGTGTTTTTTGGGTTTTGTGTTCTTTTGTCTATCTTTTTGGATAACTTTAGCCTAGCGTTGTAGATTTCCACACCCAAATTTCTATGTTTGGGGGGCATTTTTGGGCTTCCAAAAGCCTTTTTGGTAGCCACCATTGAGAGAATTGGACTTGTGGTTGTTTTATTGGTGGATTTCATCTTGTATTTTGCCATGGTTTGAGGTTTGCTAAAAATAACCTCAGAGGAAAGAGAAACAAGCATAGGGGCGGTTTAGTTTTGATTTGCAAACGGTTTGTAAGGACATAATAAAGGTGAGGGGCATGTGGTCCTTATTTTGGGTCACCAAAAATCGTTGGCATAGGTTGCACCTCTTGACGAATTCAACTGCATCACACTAAAAAGAATGGGCCAACACATATTTACTTGCATAATCTTATGTGATGTGATTTTCGTAGCAAAGTGGCCTCCAACAATTATTGCATGGGCTTTGTTAACCCTCATTGGCAGTGTCATTGTATATTTTACATGTGCGATCACCACTTGTCTATGAAAGACATGATACAAGATTAATAATGGAGATTGTATTCTTAGATTAAGTGTCTGCATAAGCCTAGGTGGTCGTGGATAGACATGGACCTATTTTTTAAGCATGTCCACCCAAGGTGTGAAGGCTAGGGGCCAAGATAAGGGTCATTGTGTATTCTCACCATTCATTCTTTTATGCTAATTCAATAGAGTGCTCTTCTTCTCTACTCTCCTATGCTATTTCTTTCTTACTTTGCCTCTTGCTTGTTTGAGCTCTTGGGTGCTTTCTTACATGTGTGTGAGAGAGTGAGTGTGTGTGAGATTGAGTGAGAGAGGAGGGTGAATCTTCCATCGGAGTGAGGCAACGGCGTTGGAGTGGAGCTTGGAGTGTGGCTATGCAGCATCATCATCTCCTACGAGAATACAAGCATAAGAAATCATTGAGGTGAGTGACACATCTTGTGTATACAATTGTGGGCTAGGTTATGGTAGATTAACCTCTCGGTTTGAGTTGTTTTATGCTCTCGAGTGCTGTGAGGCAAAGCCCCATAACATTGGCTAGCTAGTTCCTACACTCTTTCTATGGTGCAAGGGCTTCCCATAAATGGCACCGTTGCCGGGGATTAGCCCTAGCACATAGCCACAATGCATTTTGAATGCGTGTATGTGTATAAAATAATTATGTTTTCTATTTTTATAAGAAGGGTAGAAATGAATAGCTAGAAATGTGTCCATTGTGTGGCATTGTTTGCATTCTTGTTGATTTCTTCAATTTCTACATATTATTCAATTCCTGTATATTGTTCAATTTCAATTTTTTTTCCTGTGAGCACCGTAATTAGTGCATTTAGATTAATTCTTCTTCCACATTTCATTTGTAAGTCCAATTTGGGATTTTTGCATTTTTTGGTTTTTGCATTTTTTTAAAATTTTTAAATAAAAAACATTCAAATAGAGCATTAAATTGAAATAATTAGATGAATTGTACCATAAAATCGGTTTCCTAGCATAGGGTGTATCCCAATTTTGACTCCTTATGCGGAGAAATTGGAATAATAATAGAAATTAGGGGACGATTTGGTAAACACAGAAATTTCTGTGTTTTCTACATTTTTGCATTAGTGTAACTAATGCAAGTTAATTATACTTAATCCTCTCCCTAATTTGGGACATGTTGATTGGAAGGCCGCATTTAATACGTGCAAGCTTTTAGGCTACTAGCCAGAAATTTCCAAAAGTCTATTTTGTGGGCTGGATCATTTAATGCGTACACGCCCCAAGTTAAAGTTTCTAGGAAAACCCCTTTTTGGTGAATCAGTGAAATCAAAAAGTGAAACCGTAAATCGTAAACAAAAAAAGAGAAATGTAAAAAGCAAAAAGCAAAAAGTAAAAAACAAAAAGTGAAAAATAAAAAGTGAAAAGTGAAAAGGTAAAAGGGAAAAGGTAAAAGGTTGGGGGGAAAGAGTATAGAAATAATTCAAAAAGTGCTCACACAAACTTGCCTAATATATGTTTTAGGCTGTTTGCAATCACATTCACACAACTTGTGTGACACCCAAAAAAATCACAATTTTACATAGTTAAGGAGCTTTAACTATGGGAGCCCAGCGCCTGCAGCACTTAACTAACCCGAAACAAATACACTATTTCTAGTGCCAGATGGGTTAAGAAACACAAAAGACGCGTTTCGAAAAAACTTTGGCCAATCCAAAAAAAATTTGGGAAAAAAATTCAAAAATTTCCACACTTGTTCGGGGCATGTGTAGGACCTTTCGGGACCCTATAATTATATGCATCTATGATTTGGGCGTGTATTAGAGACCGATATAGACAATAATGCATCTATTGAACTAGGTACATACCAGCGTACACTGGTGTCAGGACCTTCCGTCGGAACCTAGTTTAGCATTATATAAGGACTTGTACTAGGGACCAGCGATACATTGTCTCAGATTTCAACTCAATGGAAGGATTCCCAACCCGAAGAAGTGAGAACCCTAACCAGGTCTTACTAGCCAAACCAGTCTTTTTGATTGCGTAGCTAGCTGCCTCAGAGGTTTGGCCTCAACAATTGTCACCTCTGTGAACCAAACCTTATGACCTACAGACCATATGATGAAGGAGTTGAGGTTAACTCTAGAGAGACACATAGTCTACTCTCATCGTTGCAAGAAGGGAGCATTTGTGTTGATATCTGTGTCCATACAATTCCTGTTGGACTTGCTGCTGCACAACTGTGGCCACCATTGAACCTGCACAAGTGCTTATGCCTGATGGGAGGACATTAGAAGAAGTGTACATAGTAGAGACATTGATCCAAGTTTCTAGAGAAAAGAAATAAGAGACCTTTCAATTGGCACACAACAACGATTAGTAGCCCAAATAGCCAAATACACCCAAAGTGAGTCCCATGCTAGGACTACGCAAGTAGTGCCTAATGGTCTTGATGCAAGCAATAACATTACATCTACCTCTGGAAAAGTGCTAGGCTTACAAATCGTGGATCAACGTCTTCTCACAAATGATGGGGAGTATGATGCATCCAATAGAGACTCTTGTGGATTTTGCCATAGGCTAAGCGTATGGTGTTAGTTGGGAAGGAATTGTCCAATTCGTATCCGGGGCCACAACAGATGAGGAGGTCAGTGAACATGAAATGATCCAAAGACCCATGGCGCAAGTTGGGACGTCCAAAGCAAGAATGCTCACAATGAGTGAAATGGTAACACTTCTATGAGCCTAGCGGATCCTACTTCCTGTGAGCCTAGCGGATCCTACTTTTGTAATATCACTCGGTTATACCATGGACCAACAACCCACATCCTCTAGCCCTCCACAAGGCCATGCTATAGGGACTCAAGGGCAGACTAGCATGAGCTTCACTTTCTTAGATCCTAGATTTGTCCCCGCCCAAGATAATACTAGTACACTGCGTCCTCCAGTGCTTGCATGGCATCACATCAACTATGGCACCTATGATGACTGATGCGGAATTACCTTTGAGCCACATTCCAATTATTACCACGGTAGCAACACCACTTCAGACATGGAGCCCCTTGCGCTTGGTATATCTAGTATTACAATTCCTAGAGGGGTCACATTTTATTCTAGTGCACCCATGAAACATCCCCTCCCTAGACTGAGTGTGCTACCAACTCTTGTTGTGGGCAAGACCGATTGCACCTACTAATGCCCACATGACTAGAGAACTTATTGGGTCTCTAGTAGGGCACATGCCTTATGTCGCACATCTACTCCCACCAGGATTTAGACCAATGCATCCTCATATAGTGCCACGTGTTGCACCTCCACTAGCTCTTATCATTGCTCTAGTTATGCCAGCACTAACAAAGCCATGGGAAGGCTTGCCCAGATAACTAAGCTAACTTCTTGTAAGTTCACTAGAGATGTTGATCCTAGGATACATTTGGAAGTATTTGATCAAGTGTGTGAGGCCCTTGGAACGAAATGAGGTTTCCAAGACCAATGTCTTTAGTCTAATATTAGATGGTATGGCCAGGGATTGGTATGCCAGCACTAACAAAGCCATGGGAAGGCTTGCCCAGATAACTAAGCTAACTTGTAAGTTCACTAGAGATGTTGATCCTAGGATACATTTGGAAGTATTTGATCAAGTGTGTGAGGCCCTAGGAACGAAATGAGGTTTCCAAGACCAATGTCTTTAGTCTAATATTAGATGGTATGGCCAGGGATTGGTATAGAACTCTCAAGGTTGAGGAACGCTTGAACTTCACCGCTCTTAGGAGATTGTTCTTGAAGAAGTTTATGCGTGAAGGAGTCTTATGATGGGGTGTAGCTTCCCAACTACACAAAGCCAAGAGAGAGGAAGAGGAGTCGGTCAAAGATTGTTTTAACATCTCAAGCATTTGAACTCTCGTTACCTTCCACATGAATGTTATTCGAATAATCTATTGTTGGATAGATTCATCCAGGAGCTTAACCATTAAGCAATCTATAATGGCTGAGTTATTAGAGAGATCACTACATGGGATGAAGTCACAACAAATGCCATCCGACTAGAAGAGGATAATCTCATGGTCAAAGGAGCTAAAGCGTTGCATTATAAATCTATAACACTTGCACAGTTAAACCTCTTTCTAAATGAAACAATTTAGCGGAGATGAATTTCATAGATTTCATAAAAGCACTCTAGGAGTGAATGAAGGCCAATAGGCCCCCCAAAAGCGTACATATGTACCCAAGAGAGAGCCTAAATGATGCTCAATTTGCCGGCAAGGACATTCAACCAATAAGTGTCCAGTCCTAAGGGCACACTATATTCAAAAAAATTCTCAAAACTATCAAAAAACACTTGAATTCGACTAATTTCTCTTAATGGACTGGTTTTTGTCTCATTAAGAGCAATTAATCCACTTCAAGAGACAAAAAATTAGAAAATGTGTTATTTAGGGTCTAAATTGATCATGTGAGTAGTTGAAATTAGTGATTTTGAGTATTTTGAAAGCATCTAGATGCATCAAAACACCTAATTACATCAATTTCTTCATCAATTGGAGGACTGGTTTTTGTCTCATTAAGAGTAATTAATCCACTTCAAGGGATAAAAAATTAGAAAATGTGTTATTTAGGGTCTAAATTGATCATGTGAGTAGTCGAAATTAGTGATTTTGAGTATTTTGAAAGCATCTAGATGCATCAAAACACCTAATTACATCAATTTCTTCATCAATTGGAGGAATTTGACTCTCTTTGCTTAATTTTATCTTAAAAGAAGAGACCAAAATTAAGAGTCTAATTAATCTCCTATTTTAGATTATTTTACATTTTTTGGTGCACATAACTTAGCATTCCCTTGCTCTATCCAAAGATGTGCTCAATTGTGTGAATTAATTAAGGATTAGTGGTTAATTAAAGATCTTGATTAGTATAAAAGATTAGTAAAATAATTAATCTTTGATTATTTCTTAATCATCTTTTTACATAACTCATTAAGGCTAATGGGCATTCAATGAGTAGATGCCCTAGGGGTCATTTATGAAGAGTGTAAGGGGGTGTCATAAAAAGGTTGACTTTTTTATTCCCACTTACCTTTTTGGAAAAATGCCCATATCTTCTTAATTTTAAATTCAACAAATATCCCCCCAAACAAGGAAATTCATATTTCCCACTAGACTCCAAAAAAAAAATCAAAAAAATGGTTCACGCGTGAAACATTTTCTGCACTTTCACGCCTTAAGGTCTCATGGCCTAAAGGTTCACACCCAAAAAAAAATTAAAAAAATGATTCATGTGTGAACCATTTTCTGCACTCTCACACCTTAAGGTCTCACGACCTAAAGGTTCACGCCAAAAAAAAAACAAAATCAAAAAAATGGTTCACGGCGGGTGAACCATTTTCTACACTCACGCCTTAAGGTATCACAGCCTAAAGGTTCACCCAAAAAAATAAAAATATTATATATATATCCAAAATCGATTTATGTCCTGAGTGGTTCATGACGTAAACTAGTAAGTGTTTCATGTTGTGAAACACTCCCCACGCGTACAAAAGAAAAGTCAAATTTAATTTTTTCGTGAAGTTCGGTTCATGGCATGAAACACTAAGCATTTCACCGGTGTGACATAATTTTTTTTAATTAAAAAACGTCAAACTCTGTAAAGTCCACTTCACGCCACGAACTGCACCCCCCTACTAGTTCACATGAAAGGGGGTTTGGAAAACACCCATAGAGAGTTTTTCCAAATTTCTTTTAGAAAACCCTAAAAAACGTGTTGCGAAACACGGAAAAAAATTCATCTTGAGACACTTATGGAAAATAGGTTTTAGGACCTCCTCTTCCATCCAGGAAGCTACTAGCATGAACTTTTTTTGAAAAAAATATTCCTAAGGTCGTTCATATGCGTGTAGCGCCTAAGCTAATTAGGGCAAACGGACACTCGTTTGACCCAACAAAGAGTATGCCAGGCCTCTTGAGGCTGTAATGGGGCTGTGAGAAAATATAAAAAGCAAAAAAAAACACGTATGCTTGCTTATTAAAAAGGAGAAATTGACAGTGTCGGACATGGCAATGATAGAGGGATTACGTGGGTCGACACTCTCACTGAACCCAATGGCTGACAGCTTTGAGCCATTGAGATCCATGCTGCCAATGCACCTCCCAATACCATTGGCCATGCCTACAACAAGCGTGTCATCCGGTTTTACACCCCCTGTCACTTCAATCCCACCAAGATTTGGTCCTTTACCCAACATTCCCACCAATCCCACCAGGATTTGGTCCTTTACCCAACATTCCCACCAATCTTATAGGTACCAACCCTTTTCAACCCTTGGATGCCCACACCTTAGATATACTGACTAGTCTAGGAAGGAGGGTTGCCCAACGACTCAGTGTCCCTACTCATCATCATAAGAGCACTCAGATACGGCCTCAATGACTCATATAGAAATATGGCTGTACATATTTCCACAATTATGGGTAAATACGATGGAACAACTGATCCTGTTCAATTCATTCAAATGTTTGAACAGAGATGTGGAGCCTTTGGAAATCCAAACTGCCCCACCAAGGTACATGTGTTAAACTTATGCTTAGAGGGAAAAACTAGTCGATGGTTCATCACATTGGTGCCGGCGATCAAGACCAACTTCAGAACCTTGAAAACAGTCGTTATCCATGGTTTTTCAAGACAAGGTGATCGTCGGTAGAGTTTAACAAAAGAACTCTATTGAGTGTAAACCAAATGAAATCAATAGAGACTTTATCCTACGGATAAAACTATTGGACTCATGATGTGAGTCATGGGAAAAAATTAAACGATTCTCAGTTAAAGAGTTGTTTCATGATGGGCTTAAAGAATAATAGCTACATTTGATCAATGTTGTAAAGAAGCAGTACGTTTAGATGACAACATGCTAGAAGATGATCATGCTAGGAGATGTTTCTCAACTAAACCAAGTGAAGTAATGACAAAAGAAAGATTAATCTCGGAATTGTCATTCCCTAAATTCTATGTAGCCTTGCTTAAAAGCTTTTAATTGACATCTCTAAGAATGGATGAAATCCTTCAAATTCAAACATCATTGATTCCTCTATGTAAGTGAGGAGCGATATGCCTTGTGTTAAGTGTAATCACTACTGCGATCATCCCAATCCCCATTGTGCATACAAGGAACCTGTTTTTCTGTACTCCATATATGTTAAATCCTTTAATCAAGATACTACATTTGAAGTGTCCCAATTCATCAATAATTGACTCAAAACCCCCATCTCTCATGCACTAAACAGAAATAGTCCAAAGGGTAAAAACTGCTTAGGAAGTAGTTAATCGAACACTTCAGTGTTTCTATTGTCATCGTGGATCTCACAAAGTGGCAGACTGCACAGTTTGGAATACTTCCATGCCCATAGTCAGTGACACTTTGTAACCCATGTGTGAATGATGTGGCATTGATCACATGTTCCAAGATTGCCCAATAATGTGAGTTGCTTCAATGAAATTTGTCTCACAAAATCCAACTCTTAACATCTTAAGTGTATAAAATGAGCAATTCTCCACGATACCCTCGAATGTGCTTACACGCTTACAAGCCAAGGTACGAGAAACAATAAAAAAGAATGCAAAAGATAACACTTTGAAATGGGTAGAAGAACATGCCTTAACGCAGAAACCAAAAGAGAAAACAAAACCTTATAAACCCAAGAAAAACAAGGGACAACAAACTATTAAATCCAAGGTTGAATTAAAGGAGAGGGAAAAGGAGCCTGTAAAGGACATAAACCCAAAATAGGACATAAACCCAAAAGAGGACATAAACCCAAAAGAGCCAAAAGCTACACATGATGCAGAAGCCAGCACCTCAAAGGACACCACACAAACAACAAAACCCATATGTGCAACACATGATACAAAAGTCCAAAAGAGAATTTGATCTCGTCGCGTGGGCAAACATAAAGAAAACCTGATGATCCAAAGAAAGTCAGAAGATGAAACAAGTTCTAGTACATCACTTAGTGAGGATGAAACAAGTTCTGATTCGTCACTCAGTGCACTTAATAGACCGATCAAGAAACTAGAACCCACCCAACCACCCTAAATTGAAAACAAGTTCTGGTACATCACTTAGTGAGGATGAAACAAGTTCTGATTCGTCACTCAGTGCACTTAATAGACCGATCAAGAAACTAGAACCCACCCAACCACCCTAAATTGAAAATCATGGATCATATGACATATGCAGAATGCAAAAAGTAAGCTCAGGAGAGCATGCTTAGCATGGTTGAGTGTCTTACAGGATCACCGGTTGTAATTGAACCTCATAATGCCAATCCTAAAAAAGTAACCGAAATACAAAACCTAGAGGAGTACTGCTTTCCCTTTCAAGAGGAAGACATAATCTCTACAGAAGAGTCATTAGAGACAGATTGCACGAATTATGCAGTTGAGAAAGCACATGAGGAATTAGATGAATCCCTTATGAAATTAAAGCAGTCTCTCAAAACCTCATTTGGAGAAATGCTCTTCTCATGGTGAAGCCAACATAACATCAACACTTGCACCTTTAAGGGCTCAATATGAGTTATACCAAGACATAAAGAGCTCCATAGAATGAGACTGTTAGGATTTGCAAGTTTCCAAACAGACCTCATTTAGAATTGTCAGAGGACCAAGTGTGCTAGTGTTGTACACATTGGGTACTCTTGAAAACACTGAGAGCCAAAAAGAGGATAGTGAATGGGAATATAAGACAAGAATGGGATGTGAAGCTAAAACACAAAGTGAAATATCCATGGTTCCTCTTGAAGATTCTATCATGGTGTGGTTAGATTTCCCTATAGGCAATGATGTTAAGCGCAAACGTGCATTGATTAGCCCTCGAGCTAGTCATAACATCATGACAATAAACACTTGGGTGTCATTGGGACAACCTAAACTCATCCCTACAGACAATGGTCTTGCAAGAGGAGCCAATGGATAAAACATTGAAGTTCCAGGTTACTTTAGCTATGCTACCTCAAACAATCGGTGGAGATGTGGAATTTACATTCCATGCTACCCTAGATTCCCTTGAGTATGATATCATCCTTGGTGAAATTTGGATACGTGACTTGTTGTATATCAATTGATGAATCCATGCAAACAGTCACCTTGAACACTCCTACAAGCATTATACAATTGTTTTTATACGGCAGGAAGAGACCTTGGAGGATCTAGAACTTCTAACATATCTTACTGAAAAGATCCCTAGGATTTTGGTTGGATTGGGACTTTCCAATAAAATCACCACAGCTCAATTACAACTTTATCCAACATGAGAACACAATCTCATGACCCTCGAGTTATGGAATTTGTTAGGTCAACCAACACTTACTTCTCATCCTAAAATAATTCCCTTTACACAAGACTTGAACATGCCATATTTGGGGTACTTTGAACATACAATGTATATTGAAACTAACCCCCTTACTTGGCAAGTTTTTTGTGGTTGAGTATGTGTTGGAAGCAAATTTGATCTTGGGGCATAAATGGACTATTGTGCTAACCAAGCACCATTTTACTTTGCTAGCGATAGGGTCATCATGATGGTCAATGGCACAAAATTGACAATACCATGCTACAAGGAAGAGGATCCAACCTTAATGGATTTCTATGATGATGAACACAAAAAGTTACAAGCCTCTTCCATGAAAACTCCTCTACACAATGACCTACCATCTACGTCAATGACCGACTCTGATAAAGCATCTAGTCCTTCAACCCCATCCTCACCAACGAAGTTCGATGCCAAAACCTCACATTCAACAGTTATTCTTGAAGAAGTTCCCACAGCGCAACCATCTATCTCTAACAAGGAACTAAAAGGAAAATCCCTAGAGCCAATGCCTCTTTATCAACAAACCTCACCAAAGGATATGGCAATATGCTCAAAAGCCTCGTCATCGAATGCCACTCTGCAAGAGACTCGAACCTCATCATCAACAATGCCCATGAGTCTCAAACCTGTGGCCTTAGCGCCAACTAATGTGAAGGAGGGCTCACAACCTTCCACTTCAACCAAAAAGAAAAATCCACCAAGACAACAAAAATCAAGATATCTTAATGGTATCAAAATGTGGGTGGAGAAGCAGCTACTTGTAGCTCAAGGCTACTATGAAGGTGCCAATCAAATTTGGGTGCCTCGACAGTCAATGCCTCTTCCTCAATGTAGCACTCAGGGGGGCCAAGGAAAAATAAAACTACTCCACTACACTGTTCATAAAAGCCTATATGAGTTCCTCAAAGAACTCCTCCAAGTCAACAAGTGTGGGTACCCAAAAGATTACTGCAAGCACAAGGGTACTACCAAGGAAATACCAACGCTTGGATTTCCAAGCGCATCACAAAGTCCCCTAAGCTTGCACAAAGAAGAAAACCTCAACACCAAAAACATCATCCACCAATTTATAATGTTCATCAAGATGGGTGCATGTGCAGGTGCTTCAACAACAAGGATACTATGATGGTAATCCCATCATATGGTTGCCAAAATTGAACAAAGTGAAGACATCCTTGCTATCAACTTTAAGTTTTAACCCCAATAGCTTCACCTAAAGTTCGACAAGGATGGCAACCCAAGCAACACCAAGCAAGTCACTTAACGACTCGTGAATTTAGTACACCTACACAAGAGCTTATGTGTTCAAGCAACCCCAATGGTAACCAACTAGTAGTCTTATCTACTTCAAGCAACCCCAATGGTAACCAACTAGTAGTCTTATCTACTGCCTTGACAACATTTGAGCCAAAAATTCAAGAATCAATTCCCACTTCCTCAACAATAGAGACTTATGAGCACATCAAAGATAAACTAACAATGCTATTTTCATCCCTTTGGATGTGAAGCATAAGTGCAGAAGCTACATGGCAGACATAAGAACCTATTCTCTCAAAAAGGAGAGTAGACACAAGAACTTGTTGTTCGCAAGGTGGTAGTTTAAAAAAAAAAAACAAAACAAAAAGAAAAACAAAACACACACAAACACAAGGGAGTCACACATATGGCCTACCAAACGACTCCCAAGGATCTTAAATAGCTATTCCATTTTTGTTAAGCTTATAACTTACTATCCTTTTGGCTAAGTTAATGTCGCAGAGTAGCTACTCCATGATTACATATCCAAACTCATGCACAGGAGGATATTTGCACCAAAGATTCACCATTTGACAACATCTAGGTACATCTCTGGATGGGGGGGCCATGGTGGGTGAAAGCCTAGACCCATCGGCTGGAATTTTTCTTCAAATTACAAACCTCTACAAATGATGAGCTACCATCTTCACAAATCAATGATCTTCAATCCTTAGTGAAGATATTTATATTAGCCTCGTAAGTTGACATAATTCGGAATGTTGAAAAAATGATGAATGTTGCTTCAATGAATCAAATGCGGAATTGAGAATGACCATCTCATTTTGATGATAATGTCTATGTTCCTCCGGATCCTTCCCTCTCTTCTCTCCCGTTATTAACATCTCTTAGTATCCCCACTAACACAAATCACTTGTAACCTTGTTTATGATTTCCAAAAGCAAAGTGAGAAAAAACCCAAAAAAATGCTCACACAAATATAAAAATACAATCATTCGCACCCCCCGGCAAACCCGTTAGGAATTCCCACTAAACCACTAACCTTTTCATTCACAAACTAGCTTTTCTTAATCCTTCTAGAGGAACAAAGACCATTGAATGCCACTCAACATCAAAGCCATCGACAAAGCTTATCCATTCTCCCCACACAAAGGTCTTCAACGCGATCATGAGGACGTGATCGCCGTCTCACGAAGGGGAAAATTTTAACCCATTTCCTAAGGTTAACAAGAGCTACCACCATTATCTTACATCAAGGAGTCAAGGTAGATACACCAAAGGGTCATACATTCAAGATATGAAGCAATGGTGTCCAAAGCTACAACTCGGATGGGCACCCGTAATGGTCTGATGGAATACTTAAGGTGATTGCTGCTTTAAGAGCGTGTGGTAGCAAGTTAGGATGAAGTCCCAAGTGTTGTATTTCATGGATATATTATGGGAGTAGTTATTGTAATAGCATTAGGCCTCTTATGAGCCTAAAGTGCCCAGTCGGCCACAGTTTAAGTGAGTGTGAACACTATGGCCATGTATATAAGTGAATTTCTTGCATAATACAACATACTCTCCCATTGTGCAATTGAGTCTTGCTCTTGCTAATCCTTTTGCTAATCTATCTCCCTAATGCATGCTAGTGATGAGTGTGTGTGAGTGAAGTGAGGTGAGAGGAGGGACAAGTACTCGTAGTGCAATGCGACGGTGTGACAACGCTCGTCGCAGGAGGTGCTGTGGAATTGCTTCTCAAGGAGTTGTTGAGCTTGGAGACCTTAAGGGTTACGAGCTCAACCATTGGAAATATCCTTATGAGCTCAACCATTGGAAATATCCTTACGACAGCTGCAGTTCACCAGATAATATCTTGTTGGATGTGTTTCAAGGAGGGTTAGGGTGAGACATAATAGAATGGATGAATGTAAGAAGCAGTCAATGGTCAAAAAGTAGGTAAATGGAAAGTGCAAGGGTGCACAAGGCATGTGGGCATTTATGAACACATGGATAGCACAAGGGTGTATGGAGCATGTGGTTGAGATCTCTATGAGAGCTATAAATGGATGTATCAAGACTATTTTCTTAATGAAAAATGTGATTATGTGATTAGTTCTAATTCATACCTTGTGCATCCTCATGAATGAACACTCTATACCCAAATTATGTATTCCTCCATCTTTCATCCACCATAGGCCTCTTTTTCTCATATTCATGCGCTCATATCCTATTCAAATCCATGTCATTTAACATAGTATCAGAACCAAATCCATTCCTTTTATCTCATTACCACTCCATAATACCATAATTAGTAGAATTAAACCCTTATTAGTGATTAATTATCCTTCTTATCCAAAAAGATACTTGTGGCAGAAAACCACCCTATGGTGGAGAGCTTCCCATTTCTTACCCTCTCCACCATTGGGCAAGCCCTTCAAGGGGGTTGTAGAAGAGGTTTGGGCAAACACATGATGTGGAGGATTCAATCGAATCTGGTGCGCATCGACAGAATTTGTCTCTGTAGGCCAAAACTATTATTTTTGGGAGAAATCTTAATGCTAGATAGTTTGCGTCGGATTAAGCTGATTCCACTTGGATTTGGGGGTTTTTAGTAGTCCTAAACATGATGGTGAAGTTAGATTTTCAAAAGAACTATTGTGAAAAGAGATCTACACTAGATGCCCTCTTTTGGTGAGGTTTTCATCAAAGCTTATTAATAAAAAATTAGTGGCTCTAATATTGGTCATTAGAGGCTTAATCCCACCTTCATGTATTGCTGTTTCATTCCCCAAATGTTGTAGGTTTAATTTTATGCATAATCCTTTCGATTGCTTGCTCAAAATTTTGTTAACCCATTCCCAGGGTTAACAAGAGCTACTACTATTATCTTATATCAAGGAGTCAAGGTAGATACACCAAAAGGTCATACATTCAAGATATGAAGCAATGGTATCCAAAGCTACAACTTGGATGGGCGTTCGTAATGGTCCCATGGAATACTTAAGGGCAATTCCACTTCAAGAGTGTGTGGTAGCAAGTTTGGATGAAGTCCCAAGTGATGTCCAAGGGTACTACCAAGGTAATAATGAAGCTTGGATTCCCAAGCCATCAAAAAGTCCCCTAAGCCCGTTTAAAGAAACAAACCTCAACACCAAAGGCATCAGCCACCAAATTATAATGTTCATCAAATATGGGTGCCTGTGCAGGTGCTTCAACAACAAGGATACTATAATGGTAATCCCATCATATGGTTGCCAAAATTGAACAAAGTGAAGATAGTCTCGCTCTACCTACTTTAACCCCAACAGCTTCATCTAAAGTTCGACAAGAATGAAGGTCCAATCAACACCAAGAAAGTCACTCAACCACTCTCGTGCATTCAACAACCACACAAGAGCTTGTGTGTTCAAGCAACCCCAATGGTAACTAACCAACAATCTTACCTACTGCCTCGACAACATTTGAGCCAAAAATTCAAGAATCCATTTGCACATGTGCAAATGGAGACTCCATTTGCACATCTGCAAATGGAGACTTATGAAGAGTGCATCAAAAACAAATTTACAATGCTATTTTCACCCCTCTAGATGTGAAGCATAAGTGTAGCAGCTACGCAGTAGACATAAGAACCTATTGTCTAAAAAATGAGAGTAGCCACAAGAACTTGTTGTTGCTGGCAAGGTGGTACCAAAAAACAAAAACACACAAATACAAGGGAGTCACACAAATGGCCTACGTGAAAATGGTAGAATATCACAAACAACTCTCAATGATCTTTAATAGCCAATACATTTTTGTTAACCTTATAGCTTACTATTATTTTGGCTTAGTTAATGTAGCAGCTATTCCATGAGTACATATCCATACTCATGCACTGGAGGACATTTGAACTAAGACCTCACCATCGACAAACTTCCAGATACATCTTTGGATGGGGGGGCCATGGTGGGAAAAAGCTTGGTCAATGGTACAATCTATCGCTTGGAACTTTCCTTCAAATTGCAAACCTCTCCAAACAAAGATAGAATATCACAACACAATGATATCTAATCCTTCATGAAGATATCTATCTAAGCCTCGCAAGTCGACATAATTCTTTCAATTTTCACCAATAAGTGGCTACTTCAATAAAAAGAAATAGTGTAATAAGAGTCTATTTGACTCAATTCTTGTAGCTCATATATATCTACTTCATTAGAGCACTTAAAGATACATAAATTTGTAGAGGATTTTTAGAGGATAATAGAAAAGATCATTATTTTAGTATAATACTAGCATGGTATAGTTCTCATATTTTTTTACGAAGGGCTAAGGATCTATTTATAGGTGAGGGAGGCCTCTAACCAAGTCTAACTAGTTTCTAGAATTTTCTAGGTACGGTTTGGCTGAATTTGGATAAGATTTGGACCTAGTTTGGCTCCCTTTTTATTTGGTTTGATCTAGGAGAGAGGAGAGATAAAAATATCACAATATTTTTTAGTTTAAAACTCCACCACACATGTGAAATAGGTGCCTCCTTGAAGAGCCATCCTTCTCCAAGGTGTCAAAATTGAATCATTATATCTCATTTTGTTAGTAATACTCATAGTTTTTTACTAATAAACCTTGTCCTTAGTCAACTCTTCATCTTATGTGAGCATTTACTCATTTTTGGGGGTTTTTCTTTTATAAACTAGATTTATCTCCTCCCCACATTTGGATTGATCCTATTGGCCCATAGGAACATTAATTCGAGCATAATTCAAAAATTTCTGAAAATCTGGACTCTTAGGCTAAGGTCCTTTTTACCTATTTTCAATTAATTCCAATTGCACATTGGAAAGTTCTTTTTGAATTTTTGTTTCAAGGGAAACCATTTTAGACACTAGGAGGATTTTTATATCCAAAAATATCTCAATTTTGGATTACCTCTCTCTAGGTCAAAACAAGAAAAAACATAATCTTTCTTTTATTTCAAAGAGGGGAATAATTACAAGATCGGAAGGGGAGGTTCTTATACCTGTACACCTCAAAAGCTGAAGGGAGAAATGTTACATCCTACCCCACTTAAAAAACACGAGATGTCCTCATCTCGTAGGTGGAGTATGATCTCTTTCATCATCTTCTTCTTCTTCAATCACTTCCAATGATCCTATCAATACAAAAATTATTGTTTAGTCCTTTTATTTACAATTCAAATCTGACTTTAGATCGAACTGATTCTGGGGTTCTTTAAATTGGTCAGCTCTCCACAAAATCATGGGATAAGGATCCTTTACATAGAACTCATTATCAGATAATAATTCATTCAGAACATATCATTCATATTCTTAACACAATAATGGTCTATCAGACCAAAAATTCCATCTAAACATTCCTCCATGGAAGTTTCAGTTATGCAAGTTTTTAATTTGTCATCCCTTAACTGGGTCCACTAGGTCAAGTGTTAACAGTAGCAATCTATAAAGCACAATCCAGTAATCTCGTAGTGATTTGCTGAAGTCATTATCGTCATTCAAGTTACAAACATCATCATAGGGACTCGTCCCATTCATCCTCATTGTGGCTTTACTCAACTTATTACATTTCAACCAAAATTCAAGAATCATCATTTTTCAATCAGAATCCAAATCAACTCATTAGTTCTCAACCAGAATTTTAAAATCATATCAACCACATTCAAATTCATTATCTGGATAGCATTTATGCTTATAATTTCAAGTCTTAGATTTACTCGTATATATTGCCAGTAAAGAGCTGTAGTTATACCCTCGGTATATACGGGTAGTCAACGGTCCTTGGAATTATAAGGAAAATACCGTCATGTCTAGGCCTCAAGCAAGTCAGGGATTCCATATAATTGCGGAATCTCCATCTGAAGACCCAATTACCAATTTATGAATTTCAGGCTGAATATCAATTTGTATGAATTTCATAACACAATTACAACTTTTTACTGTTACTTCACAAATTTTTGACATTTTTGGCTTTTCAGTTGATCTACTTTAGCCAATTCGCTCTGATACCAGCTGAAAGATCCCTGCCCCCTCCGTGCAACGGATTTGGGGGGGTGCTAGGCAGCAGCGGAAGTAGCACTTCTTGCGCGGGGCAGTATCCCTCACTCGGGGCCTCGCCCATGGATATCCGGTCAAGAGACTAATCCCTTGATTCTTCAAAAACCGAACCCGAAAAAACTTCCCTGTACCGGAAAGCACAGACGATTCCTCCAGGATATTTGTACTCTAACGTAGTCAGGGTCATTACTGTGACCAAATTGATCCGACCAAACTTGCGAGTCACTTAGTCAGATCAAGGAAGAAAATTGCACTTGGATCATAGAAACGAACGCTTTTTTCCCCATCGAGAGGCACAGCCGTTGATTCTTTTTCCATAAAACAATTACTATCCGGGATTTACTTCATCCATTGTACTATAACAAAATTGAGTCTCATTTTATGGATCCATCAGTCCCCCATCTAGTCCCATGGGTTAGCCAACCATCCACTAACTAGCTTTTCTTAATCCTTCTAGAGGAACAAAGACCATTGAATGCCACTCAACATCAAAGCCATCGACAAAGCTTATCCATTCTCCCCACACAAAGGTCTTCAACGCGATCATGAGGACGTGATCGCCGTCTCACGAAGGGGAAAATTTTAACCCATTTCCTAAGGTTAACAAGAGCTACCACCATTATCTTACATCAAGGAGTCAAGGTAGATACACCAAAGGGTCATACATTCAAGATATGAAGCAATGGTGTCCAAAGCTACAACTCGGATGGGCACCCGTAATGGTCTGATGGAATACTTAAGGTGATTGCTGCTTTAAGAGCGTGTGGTAGCAAGTTAGGATGAAGTCCCAAGTGTTGTATTTCATGGATATATTATGGGAGTAGTTATTGTAATAGCATTAGGCCTCTTATGAGCCTAAAGTGCCCAGTCGGCCACAGTTTAAGTGAGTGTGAACACTATGGCCATGTATATAAGTGAATTTCTTGCATAATACAACATACTCTCCCATTGTGCAATTGAGTCTTGCTCTTGCTAATCCTTTTGCTAATCTATCTCCCTAATGCATGCTAGTGATGAGTGTGTGTGAGTGAAGTGAGGTGAGAGGAGGGACAAGTACTCGTAGTGCAATGCGACGGTGTGACAATGCTCGTCGCAGGAGGTGCTGTGGAATTGCTTCTCAAGGAGTTGTTGAGCTTGGAGACCTTAAGGGTTACGAGCTCAACCATTGGAAATATCCTTACGAGCTCAACCATTGGAAATATCCTTACGACAGCTGCAGTTCACCAGATAATATCTTGTTGGATGTGTTTCAAGGAGGGTTAGGGTGAGACATAATAGAATGGATGAATGTAAGAAGCAGTCAATGGTCAAAAAGTAGGTAAATGGAAAGTGCAAGGGTGCACAAGGCATGTGGGCATTTATGAACACATGGATAGCACAAGGGTGTATGGAGCATGTGGTTGAGATCTCTATGAGAGCTATAAATGGATGTATCAAGACTATTTTCTTAATGAAAAATGTGATTATGTGATTAGTTCTAATTCATACCTTGTGCATCCTCATGAATGAACACTCTATACTCAAATTATGTATTCCTCCGTCTTTCATCCACCATAGGCCTCTTTTTCTCATATTCATGCGCTCATATCCTATTCAAATCCATGTCATTTAACATAGTATCAGAACCAAATCCATTCCTTTTATCTCATTACCACTCCATAATACCATAATTAGTAGAATTAAACCCTTATTAGTGATTAATTATCCTTCTTATCCAAAAAGATACTTGTGGCAGAAAACCACCCTATGGTGGAGAGCTTCCCATTTCTTACCCTCTCCACCATTGGGCAAGCCCTTCAAGGGGGTTGTAGAAGAGGTTTGGGCAAACACATGACGTGGAGGATTCAATCGAATCTGGTGCGCATCGACAGAATTTGTCTCTGTAGGCCAAAACTATTATTTTTGGGAGAAATCTTAATGCTAGATAGTTTGCGTCGGATTAAGCTGATTCCACTTGGATTTGGGGGTTTTTAGTAGTCCTAAACATGATGGTGAAGTTAGATTTTCAAAAGAACTATTGTGAAAAGAGATCTACACTAGATGCCCTCTTTTGGTGAGGTTTTCATCAAAGCTTATTAATAAAAAATTAGTGGCTCTAATATTGGTCATTAGAGGCTTAATCCCACCTTCATGTATTGCTGTTTCATTCCCCAAATGTTGTAGGTTTAATTTTATGCATAATCCTTTCGATTGCTTGCTCAAAATTTTGTTAACCCATTCCCAGGGTTAACAAGAGCTACTACTATTATCTTATATCAAGGAGTCAAGGTAGATACACCAAAAGGTCATACATTCAAGATATGAAGCAATGGTGTCCAAAGCTACAACTTGGATGGGCGTTCGTAATGGTCCCATGGAATACTTAAGGGCAATTCCACTTCAAGAGTGTGTGGTAGCAAGTTTGGATGAAGTCCCAAGTGATGTCCAAGGGTACTACCAAGGTAATAATGAAGCTTGGATTCCCAAGCCATCAAAAAGTCCCCTAAGCCCGTTTAAAGAAACAAACCTCAACACCAAAGGCATCAGCCACCAAATTATAATGTTCATCAAATATGGGTGCCTGTGCAGGTGCTTCAACAACAAGGATACTATAATGGTAATCCCATCATATGGTTGCCAAAATTGAACAAAGTGAAGATAGTCTCGCTCTACCTACTTTAACCCCAACAGCTTCATCTAAAGTTCGACAAGAATGAAGGTCCAATCAACACCAAGAAAGTCACTCAACCACTCTCGTGCATTCAACAACCACACAAGAGCTTGTATGTTCAAGCAACCCCAATGGTAACTAACCAACAATCTTACCTACTGCCTCGACAACATTTGAGCCAAAAATTCAAGAATCCATTTGCACATCTGCAAATGGAGACTTATGAAGAGTGCATCAAAAACAAATTTACAATGCTATTTTCACCCCTCTAGATGTGAAGCATAAGTGTAGCAGCTACGCAGTAGACATAAGAACCTATTGTCTAAAAAATGAGAGTAGCCACAAGAACTTGTTGTTGCTGGCAAGGTGGTACCAAAAAACAAAAACACACAAATACAAGGGAGTCACACAAATGGCCTACGTGAAAATGGTAGAATATCACAAACAACTCTCAATGATCTTTAATAGCCAATACATTTTTGTTAACCTTATAGCTTACTATTATTTTGGCTTAGTTAATGTAGCAGCTATTCCATGAGTACATATCCATACTCATGCACTGGAGGACATTTGAACTAAGGCCTCACCATCGACAAACTTCCAGATACATCTTTGGATGGGGGGGCCATGGTGGGCAAAAGCTTGGTCAATGGTACAATCTATCGCTTGGAACTTTCCTTCAAATTGCAAACCTCTCCAAACAAAGATAGAATATCACAACACAATGATATCTAATCCTTCATGAAGATATCTATCTAAGCCTCGCAAGTCGACATAATTCTTTCAATTTTCACCAATAAGTGGCTACTTCAATAAAAAGAAATAGTGTAATAAGAGTCTATTTGACTCAATTCTTGTAGCTCATATATATCTACTTCATTAGAGCACTTAAAGATACATAAATTTGTAGAGGATTTTTAGAGGATAATAGAAAATATCATTATTTTAGTATAATACTGGCATGGTATAGTTCTCATATTTTTTTACGAAGGGCTAAGGATCTATTTATAGGTGAGGGAGGCCTCTAACCAAGTCTAACTAGTTTCTAGAATTTTCTAGGTACAGTTTGGCTGAATTTGGATAAGATTTGGACCTAGTTTGGCTTCCTTTTTATTTGGTTTGATCTAGGAGAGAGGAGAGATAAAAATATCACAATATTTTTTAGTTTAAAACTCCACCACACATGTGAAATAGGTGCCTCCTTGAAGAGCCATCCTTCTCCAAGGTGTCAAAATTGAATCATTATATCTCATTTTGTTAGTAATACTCATAGTTTTTTACTAATAAACCTTGTCCTTAGTCAACTCTTCATCTTATGTGAGCATTTACTCATTTTTGGGGGTTTTTCTTTTATAAACTGGATTTATCTCCTCCCCACATTTGGATTGATCCTATTGGCCCATAGGAACCTTAATTCGAGCATAATTCAAAAATTTCTGAAAATCTGGACTCTTAGGCTAAGGTCCTTTTTACCTATTTTCAATTAATTCCAATTGCACATTGGAAAGTTCTTTTTGAATTTTTGTTTCAAGGGAAACCATTTTAGACACTAGGAGGATTTTTATATCCAAAAATATCTCAATTTTGGATTACCTCTCTCTAGGTCAAAACAAGAAAAAACATAATCTTTCTTTTGTTTCAAAGAGGGGAATAATTACAAGATCGGAAGGGGAGGTTCTTATACCTGTACACCTCAAAAGCTGAAGGGAGAAATGTTACATCCTACCCCACTTAAAAAACACGAGATGTCCTCATCTCGTAGGTGGAGTATGATCTCTTTCATCATCTTCTTCTTCTTCAATCACTTCCAATGATCCTATCAATACAAAAATTATTGTTTAGTCCTTTTATTTACAATTCAAATCTGACTTTAGATCGAACTGATTCTGGGGTTCTTTAAATTGGTCAGCTCTCCACAAAATCATGGGATAAAGATCCTTTACATAGAACTCATTATCAGATAATAATTCATTCAGAACATATCATTCATATTCTTAACACAATAATGGTCTATCAGACCAAAAATTCCATCTAAACATTCCTCCATGGAAGTTTCAGTTATGCAAGTTTTTAATTTGTCATCCCTTAACTGGGTCCACTAGGTCAAGTGTTAACAGTAGCAATCTATAAAGCACAATCCAGTAATCTCGTAGTGATTTGCTGAAGTCATTATCGTCATTCAAGTTACAAACATCATCATAGGGACTCGTCCCATTCATCCTCATTGTGGCTTTACTCAACTTATTACATTTCAACCAAAATTCAAGAATCATCATTTTTCAATTAGAATCCAAATCAACTCATTAGTTCTCAACCAGAATTTTAAAATCATATCAACCACATTCAAATTCATTATCTGGATAGCATTTATGCTTATAATTTCAAGTCTTAGATTTACTCGTATATATTGCCAGTAAAGAGCTGTAGTTATACCCTCGGTATATACGGGTAGTCAACGGTCCTTGGAATTATAAGGAAAATACCGTCATGTCTAGGCCTCAAGCAAGTCAGGGATTCCATATAATTGCGGAATCTCCATCTGAAGACCCAATTACCAATTTATGAATTTCAAGCTGAATATCAATTTGTATGAATTTCATAACACAATTACAACTTTTTACTGTTACTTCACAAATTTTTGACATTTTTGGCTTTTCAGTTGATCTACTTTAGCCAATTCGCTCTGATACCAGCTGAAAGATCCCTGCCCCCTCCGTGCAACGGATTTGGGGGGTGCTAGGCAGCAGCGGAAGTAGCACTTCTTGCGCGGGGCAGTATCCCTCACTCGGGGCCTCGCCCATGGATATCCGGTCAAGAGACTAATCCCTTGATTCTTCAAAAATCGAACCCGAAAAAACTTCCCTGTATCGGAAAGCACAGACGATTCCTCCAGGATATTTGTACTCTAACGTAGTCAGGGTCATTACTGTGACCAAATTGATCCGACCAAACTTGCGAGTCACTTAGTCAGATCAAGGAAGAAAATTGCACTTGGATCATAGAAACGAACGCTTTTTTCCCCATCGAGAGGCACAGCCGTTGATTCTTTTTCCATAAAACAATTACTATCCGGGATTTACTTCATCCATCGTACTATAACAAAATTGAGTCTCATTTTATGGATCCATCAGTCCCCCATCTAGTCCCATGGGTTAGCCAACCATCCACCAACCACTGTAGTGATGGGATCCAATTAGGAATTTGGTTAGGTTTTGTCCCGGGTACCAGGGAAAAGAGTTCCCAGGTCCCCTAGCCGGATATTCATGCAAATTTAACGCCAGTCACACCACTTACACACCCAATATGAAATTGTCTTTTTCACAGATTCGGCTATCTTTAAAACAATCATTTAATGAATCCATAGTGTCACTGATCATAATCCTCCAAAATATCCGGTTGAATCCTTATTTCCAATCATTTCTTCATCTGTGTATCTATGGCATCATTGGCAACCAGAACGCTCACCACCTGTCCACTCAGGGGCCTTTTCGAAAGTTCCTAGCTCATAGTAACCGGCAATATATTCACTTATAAAAATCAAGATGAAATCTCCATTGAAGATCAGCAAGATCAACCAGCAGATCCATATAAAAGAGCCATGGACTCATCCGTTGAGGACCAGCAAGGTCAATCAACCAGATCCATGCCCGGTTTCAAAAAACAACTCTTACTCCTTGTTCCAATATCTTCCACCACCACGACGCACGTCTGGGTATCTTCGGTGACCAAGAGCCCGAGCACTTATGGTTAGCACCCTCTAGGATCCTTCGCAGGAGGTGACCTAGCGCTTCACTCATAGGCCGCTTCCTTGGTCCCTCAAAACTGAGGCCAGTCAAGACCTCGGCCAACCTTGCTACACGCAAGACGTCCTCCATTGACTTTCCATCAGCTGTTGCAACTTTATCAGCTAGGTCTCCACGACCTTATTCACAAGACAGTCAAAAATGCTTCCCCAGCATTTTGGACATAAAACAATCATTTAAAAATAGGTCATAAATACAGTTCCTATAATGAACTCTCGTCTTTCATATTGTTCCACATCCATCCACATTAGTTAATCCATATCCAATTCATTCTTCCACATACACATCCACATCCATTCTTCCACATACACATCCACATCCATTCTTCCACATCCACATCCATTCTTCCACATACACAACCACATCCATTCTTCCACATACACATCCGCATTCATTCTTCCACATACACATCCGCATCCATTCTTCCACATACACATCCACATCCATTCACATTCTATCACATCCCATACACCTCTTATCACATCTATTCACATTCTATCACATCCTATACACATCTTATCACATCCATTTTCATTCTATTGCATCCCGTTTACATCCTATCACATCCCATACACATCTTATCGCATCCTATTTTCACCTTATCTCATCCATTCACATGCTATTCCCATTTAATAGCTTTTTTTTCTAGGTTGATCCCGATAATGGGACTTTTTCTAAACTTCTGCCAATTGCTTGGCCTAATTAAAGGTTCTTTTTCTTGATGACTATTTCCATATTCATTCTCAATTTCTCAATTAAATTATATTCAATATTCCTCTTTTTGGATAAAAGAATATTTGGGATTTAGAGAAATCAATTCTACCCATATTTTCACTTTTGATAAATAATCATAAATTGAATTATACTAAAAATTCCTCTTCTTCTCATTTAGCTTCTTGGATCTCAAATACCATGGGAATTCCTCTTTTTGCATTTAATTAATTACATTCCAATGTCATGGGTATTCCTCTTTTATCATCAAATATTTCTCATAAAGTAATTTCATCTAAAATAAAATACCCATTAATTCAATATGCTAGGAATTTCTCTTTTCCCATCTAAATGGTGGAATTCCAAATGTCATAGGAATTCCTCTTTTAACATTTAAATATTTCTCATAGATAAAATAAATTTATCTAAATTTTATCTTTGAATTTAATTAAAATACTCATTAATTCCAATATACTAGGAATTTCTCTTTTCGCATCTCAATGATGGAATTCCAAATGTCATAGGAATTTCTCTTTTAACATAAAAATATTTCTCATAGATAAAATAAATTTATCTAAATTTCATCTTTGAATTTAATTAAAATACTCATTAATTCCAATGTACTAGGAATTTCTCTTTTCCCATCTCAATGATGGAATTCCAAATGTCATAGGAATTCCGCTTTTAACATAAAAATATTTCTCATAGATAAAATAAATTTATCTAAATTTTATCTTTGAATTAATTAAAACACTCATTAATTCCAATATACTAGGAATTTCTCTTTTCCCATCTCAATGATGGAATTCCAAATGTCATAGGAATTTCTCTTTTAACATAAAAATATTTCTCATAGATAAAATAAATTTATCTAAATTTTATCTTTGAATTTAATTAAAATACTCATTAATTCCAATATACTAGAAATTTCTCTTTTCCCATCTCAAAGATGGAATTCCAAATGTCATAGGAATTCCTCTTTTAACAAAAAATGAATTACTAGAAATTTCTCTTTTGCTAATTACTATTTATGCATAAACATAAAAATCAAATTTTCCATGATTATAATGAGAATCATTCAATTAATCTAGGATGATTAATCCTAGAATATGGTAGGAAGTCCTCTTTTCATATTATGAATAAAAATGATTTATTCCGGGTTCGATTTTTTAAGAACCAAGGGATTAGTCTCTTGATGACCGGATATCCGTGGTGGTGGGCGAGGCCCCCAGTGAGGGATCTTGCCCCGCGCAAGAAGTGCTACTTCTGTTGCTAGCACCCCCCGAATCCGTTGCGCGAAGGGGGAAGGGATCTTTCCAGGGATACAATGGGCAAAAGATGCATGGGATGAACTCAATAAATTATTTGGCACTCAAGCAAAAAATTCAAAGATAAATCTGTTAATGCGATTCTACAAAAGAACAAATATAAAAGCATTAAGCAACAACTGGTAGCCATTGGCGAAAAGGTAGAAGATGATGAGGCACTAGCAGTGCTTCTGAAGAGTGTGGACAAAGGTGAATATGAAAACATTGTAGCAACTGTAAAGAATGTCCCTGAACTCAAGCTAAACTCAAGAATGTACCTGAACTCAAGCTGCATGAGATAGAAGGAGCTCTACAAGATCTAGAGACCAAGGTCAAAGAGAAGAAATGGCTGGACTCAATAGCTGGAGAAGAAAAAGAATTCTTCACCCGAGAAGGATTCTCACAAGGACGAGGACGAGGAAGAGGCAAAGTGGGAGGAAGGACCTTCACTTGCCACAACTGTGGGAAGCTAGGACACATGGCAAGAGACTGCTACAGCAAACCCAGTGGAGAAGGAACGACATCGGCAAACTTCATGGAGGCTCCTAAGGAAGTGGAGTCAAATCATCTTTTCTGAGAGAGAGAGAGAGAGAGAGAGAGAGAGAGAGAGAGAGAGAGAGAGAGAGAGAGAGAGAGAGAGAAACCCCACAACCCAATGTAACCTGCCCCAACAGAGTAAAACCACCTGTGAGCCACCGATGATGTAGGCCATGTGGTAGATGTATGTGTGAGCACTTTAGTCACCGGCACTTGTAGTAGCCTTGGACACATAGAGAGAGAGAGAGAGAGAGAGAGAGTGTGTGTGTCAAGGACTATGAGTTTAGGGACTTGAGGCATTGGTCGTGGACTACCAAGTAAGAGGGAAACTTGGTATAGGGTCCAGGTGTGCTAGGATTATTCACTTGAGGGGAGGTGTTGAAATATACAAGTGAATAGGGTGTGTGCGGGAACAAGCCCTTAGCAAGAGGCTGTAAAAGAGAATCTGTAAATGAGAGAGAAGCTGTGAAAACGTGAGAAGTATCTACTGGGAGAGAATAAAGGGTAGCATGAGAAGATTTAGGATGTGTGGAGATATTTTGGGAAGAGGTGGACAGAATCAAGCAAAAGAGGTGGAGTGAATCAAGGAGAGATTAGTGGGATTAGATGCTTGGATGTAAACTCTATAAATTGAGGCATTGGCCTAATGACAATTTGTTGGTTTTTTATTATCCATGCCTACATTAAGCTATCAGCTAATTGCTCACTAATCACATCTTAATCATCATCTAATCTCTTTGTTAATGATGTTGATTCTAGCATTTGATCCACCATAGCTCATCACATTGCTGCAAATTTAATATGGATGATGAAGATCTCAACATGGATTACATCAACATCAACAATCCATTCTCCACCAACATGAATGTGAAAAATTAAAAAAAATGTTAACAAAGAGCTTGCTAGAAACTAGTAACCGACACTTAAAAGACTAAAGCTATAAAATGATGTTGAGATGGAAGCTCTCATAGATTCAATATAGGCCTATCTATAGATTTAGAGATAGACATTAAGAGCTTCCAAGATTAAGTAGAGGATGCTGAGGATGATCCCATGGATGATTTATGATGATTGTAACATTTTCTTTCCAAAATAATTATTCCATCATGATGTTAATTTTTTCGCATGGAATAATATTTAATTTATTTGTTGTTAATTTTTAATATCAATATCTTGATAATCATGGAGCCCAAAGTATTAAAAAATACAATAATTTAGTCACCATATTTTTCTATATATAAAAAGACTTGCTATCCCACCACATAGTTGTAAAAAGACTCATTATATAATCCTCACAATTGTGAGGGTTATTATGTGAGGGACATAAAACTATGAGGGTTATTACAACAAGGACCATAATTTTGTTCCAAAATTTTGGCAAATTTTGAAAATACCTTCCCCTTCTCCATTGAACTCACATGTGAGCACACATGTGAGTTGTTGTGGGCTACTAATGGTCAATAACCTCACATGTGCTAGCTATGATGGAGATATAATAAGTGCAACAACCTTTGTCCCTAAAGCTGGGAACATAACATGTGCTAATCATCATGATAGAGATATAAGAAGGGAGTGCAACCTTTGTCCCTAGGAAACCCAAGAAAGGCCGAACAAATATCTTTGATGCTTTGATATTCTAGAGGCGAAGCACATATTTGAGCATGAAAAAAAGAATACTACATAATCTACACGAATAAACTATATTCATTCTCAAAATTAATATATTTATTGATTAGATGAATCATTTGTATTCATCTAAGTAATGTGCACATTTTTTTGAGAAGGACTTAGATAAAGCGTCATTATTTAAGTTATTATTTTTAGAAATTCAAAGGATTGTATTCAAAATCAGAACACTAGATGAGAAAGACATGGTGGTGATTTGCTCATTCAACATAAAGAACTCAAATCTTGATGGTGGTCAAATCTTGATGGTTTGTTGACTTGTGGCATTAAAGTTAGATTTTATAGTGACCAACATCCACATATAACAGCAATTTAGGAATGTTGTCATTTATTCAAGTGCCATTTTCTATATTCCTTTAATAAATAGGCCTATTTTAACAAGAAAGAGGCCTATTTTAACAAGAAATTGCATTTTCCATTCTTGAAAATCAATACATCCTTTTAGTGAAAATGGATGGGAATTGTGGTTCTTTTACTCTTCTTTACAGTTCCACTATTCAGATCTGATGTTAAAATAATCCACCACCATAGATAATTTGATACATATAATCAAAAACTCATGTCATAATAAATAATTGAATCGATTTCTCCATCAATTGGAAATAACTTCTAGGTTTGAAAAGTTGTGCATGCTTGTTAAATGACAGCCTGTTCAATTTTTATGGGTTTCATTTATGATTATATCAAGTACGTTTTAGTGCGATGGTATTAAGAATATGCTAATGTATGTTTTTTATCATGAAGTTATATTTACCATTTGGGATGCTCAAAGTCAAGTTAGAGCCTCCCGCTTAAGGTTGTGCTATCAGCTCAGACTTACATTTGAGCCTCCCGCATAAGGTTATGGTATCAGGCTCAAATTGAAGTTTGAGCCTCACAAATTAAGCTTAAACTCAAGCAAGAGGCTCAAACTGAAGTTTGAGCATCTACCTACTAGAGGGAGAGGTATATGTAAGTGTGTGTGCACGTGTGTACAGTGTGTGTGGAAATAAGAGAGAGAGAGAGAGAGAGAGAGAGAGAGAGAGAGAGAGAGAGAGAGAGAGAGAGGGGGGGGAGAGAGAGGGGGGGAGAGAGAGAGGGAGAGGTATATGTAAGTGTGTGTGTGCATACAGTGTGTGTGGAAATAAGAGAGAGAGAGAGAGAGAGAGAGAGAGAGAGAGAGAAAGAGAGAGAGAGAGAGAGAGAGAGAGAGCTCTTTCAATCATAGAGGGAGAGAGAGCTATTGACTATTTATATCCTCCATAGGGGAGAGAGAGCTATTGAGTCTTTATGCTTCCTCCACCAGGGGAGAGAGAGATATTGACTCTTTATGCTTCCTCCACCACAAAGAAGAACCTAAGCATGAATCTTGGAATCAATTTTAGCTTGACTAGTGAATAAACGATTGATGGAGGCAATGAATGATGTAGGCTGATTTGACGTTGACGCGGCTGTTTTCAAACACATTGTCAAATTCAAATTTGGCTGTCATATTTGACAATTTATTTGGAAGAAGAGCCCACCTAAACTTGAGCCTTTGAAAAGTTCAACTTGACCTCAAGTTTGGCTTTTCCCTCAACCTTAAGTTTGAGCCCCGCTTCAAGTTTTCATTGTTTTATTCTGGTTGTCTTTTGGCACAACTTTCTTTCATGTTTCTTGAATAACAAATGAGCCCTTTGTCCAAAAGTTTAATTAAGAGGCCAATCATGATATGTTCTCACTATAGAACTTGAAGCTATTACTTTCCTCACTTGTTGGAACTATCTTGTAAAGCTTGTAAACTCTTTTGTATCCAGTGAATGATTTGTGAGCCTTCTTGCAAAGAGTTTTATCATGCCCACTATGAACTCTCCTCACTTAAGATATAGAACTTGAAGCTCTTCCTTTCCTCATATGCTTTTAATTTTTCATTTGGAAAAATAGGTTATGTTGTTGCAACATTTTTTTGATCTCTACAAAGTGGTTCTATGAAAGTCTAGTAGTGGACATATAGCTCAACTAGGATTTGTGTACTTACTGCAATGCTTTGATTCTAGAAGAGCCATTGTGAATGAAGAATATTTTTAAGAGTGCATCTTCAAGTGTGGATGTTGTGCACTAGTATGTAAATCTATGCTCTAGCTTGTCACTTTTGAGGACCTAAACTCTTAGATTTCCTTCTTCAAAGCATACTCAATCCATTCTCAAAAATGTTCCAAAAACATGAAATTTTCTCAAAATTCTTGAATTTGACACCATATGAGATAATTTGGGAAAAATCTCATTCGCATTTGAAAAAATGGAATCTATATAAGATTTTGTCAAAACCATGTGACATATCGTTGAAAATATATTTAAGAGTAGAATCTAAATCTATAATCTCCGACAAATTTGGTGTTAATATGCTCAAGATATGGCCAAACTATATTGAAAAGTTGATTCCCAAACTGTGAGATTTTTTCCAAATTATATAATATTGTCTTTTGTGTAATAATAAGTAGATTTTTCTTCTAAACTTTAAAAGATTTATATGATAATAGTAGGGGCTCTAAACTTTAAAAGATTTAAATGATAATAATGGAGGCTCTTAGATTCATCAAATAATGGGGGATTTTAGAATCTAGTCTAACTCTTAACTTGAGGGTTCACTATAAGTAAACCCTTTGTATCACGTGCGTTCAAGGCTTATTTTAAAAATTCCTTATCTGTGAATTTTTCATGAATAAAACATACCCTTTTTCTATTCAACCTATGAATACCCCTTGTAAGGCTCCCCCCTTCCTAAATAGGGGAGACCTTAAAGATAGTCTACTAAGTCTAACTTGGGAGAATTTCCTACTTGTCAACACCTTGACCATGTAAGATGCAAGGATACAATTAGTAGGTAAGACCTAGTTCTATCCCACAGGGGAGCGTGGTCTTTCTAAAGGATTTCTAAAATCAAACCACTCATAGATTGATTGACCTTAACTCGAGAAACCTCTATTCTTGACTCCTAGAAACAACATTTTTTTCCCTCATCTATGCAAGGCACAGTCGCTAACCTAGTCCTCTAGAGTAGGGTTACCTGGGACTTATTTATCTAATGTAGAGCTTCAATTAATTTACTGGAAAGCTACCCAACTAATTGGGTCCACCCGTCCATAGGATGTTGCCGTCAGGGCATTCCATCCTCCCACTTTCCGCCCAACTCACGCGTTAATTTGTTTTCTAATTAATCCTGCCACACTGTTTGACATAAATAAACAAGTTCCTTAATTAAAGGCCTTACACATTGTTTGTTCAAAGTCTTTATCAATGATGCACAATGCTTACAAATGAAGGATTTAAAAAAAATGATACAATGTTCAAAATTATTCATATCCAAATCCAAGCTCTTAACATTATTCTGTCTAGACTTTAACCTTCTAGCCTCTATAGATTGGGACATCTCTACGGGACCATACACCTCATCATCGAGTTGGCTGAGGACTCAAGGCGGCCTGTCTCCCTCTCACTCTCCATTGCTTGATCCTCCCGTTCCTTAGAGGGATATCTACGTGCTAGGGAGGGCTTATTCACTGCACTAGCCTGGGCCTACAGAACTAGGCAGCATCACAATACTTGCCACCATTAGTGAAATCTCATTCTCCCAATTGTATGAGGGATACCTTGGGTCTACTTCGGGCCTCGCTAACGTCGCCGCTCGGCTACACAAGCACGAAAACAGGGTTAGCGTTGAGGAGGGGAGAATATGTACCTTTACTTCTTAACTCAATCCAGATAACAATTTATAAACTAAATCATAGAATATGATAGATATCATCACTTTCTTGAGAAAACAACAATTTTACAAAACTTCTGGGGTATAAAGAAAAGTGGCATCTTCTTTCTTAATTTCTTAAAGCTAATAATAAAGATTAATCAAAATTCTTTTTTTTCAAATGATGACCAAGCTAACCTAGTCATTAATTCCTTGTGGGGCTTCCAAGGGGAGAGATGGGGTGGTATCTGGAGCAACCTCTCTAGACTCATCCATTAATCAAGCACCCGATTGTGCATTTATTAAGGTTTGAGTTTACCATATCTTAACTAAAAATAACTAAAAATTTACGTATAGGCTCGATATGGTGTCCATTTGGATGCTATAAAATCCTATACTAGGGTAAAATTATGTGTAGATTCCAAATTTGGACTCAAAATTCTAAGATTGTAAGTGAAAACAGCTCGTTAATTAAAATTAATGATTTCTACCCATAAGAGACCATAAATTCATAGGCATATATTATTATTGAAGATGGGCATGTTACATCCTCCCCCCCTTAAAGATGGGCATGTTACATCCTCCCATCCTTAAAGAAATCAAGATGTTCTCATGTCATCATAAATCATGAATTCGGGGTAATCCTTTAAGATTGTCACTTCATCTTCGCAAGTTGCATCCTCTTTAGGGTAATCTTTCCACTGTACTAGATGTTCTACAAGACTTCTATTACAGAGTTGCCTTTCTCTAGAATCTATGATCCTATTTGGCTTCAACTCAAGGACTTCCAGAGTTGGTATTACAACTTGCTCATCATCAAGAATATGATCGAGATTGGGTACATAAGGCTTTAACAAACTTACATGAAATACATGGTGGACCTTGATATAGGCTAGGAGTTGGAGCTTATAGGCACTTTTACCCAAACACTTAATAACTGTATAGGGTGTTCCACAATATCTTAGGCTGAGTTTCTTATATTTCCCAAGTGACAGAGAACTACGCTTGGGTCGCACTCATAGAAGAACTTTGCCTCCTTCCTTGAAGATCCTTTCAGACCACCTTATGTCAGCATAATGCTTTTGTTGATCTCCTTGGTTTGTTCCTCCATCTCTTTGAGCATTTTTCTAGATGCCTCAACTCTTATGGTTGGATTAAAGAAATTTAGAGGAGATAAACATTCTTGCCCATAGAGTTCTTTGAATGGTGACATTCCTATGCTCTGATGAAATGTATTATAAGCAAATTCTACTAGAGGAGGAAGGTATTGAATCTATCTTCTTGGTTCTCGTCCACAATATGCTCTAAGAATGTCTTCAATTACTTGGTTGAGTCTCTCACAGTCTGGCCATCGGTCTCTAGATGATAAGTTGTACTAAAGCAAATTTGAGTTCACAAGGCTTGAAATAAGGACTGCTAGAACTTTGAAGTGAATCAAAATCTCGATCACACTGACCATTCTCTTCAGGAGACCATGAATCTTGAAGACCTCCTTGACGAATAACCGGGAAACATCAGAAGATTTAAAGGTTTTCTTTGCTAGTATAAGATAAGCTACTTTGGTAAGCAAGTCCACCACCACTAAAATGAAATCATATCCTCCTTGTACAGTGGGGAGACTTGTGAAAAAATCCATGCTAATGCATTCCCACTTCATCTGGGGGATATCCCCAAGGGTTGAAGCTTCCTAGGCATCTTGACTCTTTTAGCTTTGATCCTTTGACATGAGAGACATTGCTTTAAGTACCGAAGGACATCATTTTTCAAGCCCACCCATTGATAGCTCCTCCTTACAACATTTAATGTTTTTGCATAGCCTGGATGCCCTGTACATAGCAGCGGGTCTATCATGAGCTTCATGGAGGATTAGCTTCTTTAGAGCAGGAACCTTAGGAATACATAGCCTGTGATTGAAGGCTCCCATCATGGATGAAGTACCCCTTGATTAGATTTTTCTCTTTCTCTGAAGTTCCCCCTTCTTCTACTAACTTCACCATCTTCTAGTAATCAGGATCATGAGATGAGACTTCTTTGACCTTGTCCAGAATGGGATCATTTGGCATCTTGCACTCAAGAAGAAAGATTTGCGGGCTGAGTGCATCCACTACCACATTATCCTTCCCAGGGAAAAATTTGATGTCGAAGTCATATTCTTGTAGGATCTCAATCCATCTCCTCTGCCTCATGTTGAGGTTAGGTTGGGTGAAGATCCACTTCAGACTCTTGTGGTCAATTATGAGCTAGAATTCGCCCCCCACCAAGAGATAATGTCTCCATAAATTGAGGCAATGAACAACTGCTAAGAGCTCCAAATCATGGGTGTGGCATAATTTGCTTTATATTGCTTTATCTTGCAAGAAGTATAAGCCACTAGTCTTCCTTCTTGTCCTAAGACACCACCAAATGCTAGACTATTGGCATCAGTAACCACCTTGAATTCTCTCGTGAAATTAGAAAGTTTCAGGATTGGCGCTGAGGTAACGATGGCTTTGAGTTGATCACATTAGGACATTTTGGAGATCATTTGTAGGGCCTTCTAAGAAAGTCACGAATTCCTATTTTCTCTCTCTAGAAAAAATGTACAAATATAAAACAACTGAATTTTAAGATGTGATTATTCTACTCTTGCATTTATGAAGAGCTTCAAGCTTTTCATAAATTCGAATCCTAATATAACCTTATTCTAATATAATTCTTGTCATCTTGTTATAAAGTAGCTATTTTCATATCTTACACACCAAGATAGGGCTCTTTAATGAAGCATTTTGCCCTTAGAATTGAAATTCTAATAAACCCCTTGATAGTATAAGCAAGATATTATCACCCTATCTTCACCCTTACACGTAGTCCATGGAGAGAAACAGTGTAAGAAACCATTCTACTAACCTACTTAATGAAGTAGATAATAACAAAAAATATCATCTCCACATTGATCTTGATAGTGAGTACGAGCCCATTCAAAAGCGCAAAAAGCAATCTGCAATGCTCTCATCAAATGATAAGGCAAACATGAGAGGGTCTGGTTTGCAGCACATAGAATCTGATCTTTGGTGTGATGGATCAATCTATCCTATCAACCCTACAACCGCTTCCCATCCTCCATTCTCTAATCCCACAACTTTATTACATTTTATAGGAGATGGAGTCAATGGATTGCTAGGATACTGTCAATCCATTGCTGCCTATGCAAATAGTGAAAGGCAATACTCTCAATACCAAGCAGCTTAACTTCTTCGTTCAATAGAAGAATGTAAGGCACTAAAATTGAGAATGGAGAAAAATGATATTGAACTTGCAAGACTACGGAAACACTTGAGGCAAAAGGAAACAAGTGTTGGACTATGACAAAGGAAGTGAAAGCTCAAGAACTTTGAGAACTTGAAGCTTGGATCGGGTGGGCTAAAGAAAAGAATCCAAGCAATAAGGTAAGAGATGTATTTAAAGCTCTGTTTATTTTGTGTTCTAGATGTGTTAGAACTTATCATTAGGTGGCTTAAAGAAAAGAATCCAAGCAATAAGGTTTGACTGTGTTAGAAATTATCATTGACTGTGTTCTGAATGTTAGATATTATCATTGTTGTAACTAAAGGGTTGTACTGCATCATCCTGACAAGGAAAATATTAATCTGAATATCCATCCAGCAAATCAATTTAAACCTCTGCTTACATCAAGAATGGCAAAGAAAATATTGCAAGAAAAGAAGTTCAAGGTGGTTAAAAGAGATATAATAGAACAATTTGTCAATAGTAATGCAGTCTCCACAACAAAAATACAGGATGCTATGGATAGTAATGGAGTCAGTCGAAGAGGTTACAATGCTATTCAGAAGTCACTATCTTCAGTTCTTGATGCCAAGGGAATCAAAGGGAAACTACTTCCAACTTCTATAGATGTCTGGAGATTTTGGGACAAGCTGAATATGCAGGAGTATTGCAGTACATCGGTAACCCTACCACATTGAAGAGGAGTTCAATGGAGAAAGTGATAGCATTCAATACAATGAATTCAACAATATATTCCTAGATATGGAGCTTTTGCAAAAGAGAATGGTAGAGTTCTATGACATCACTTTACGAGACGACGAGGAGATAGGGGGTGTGCTTCAATTTGTCATCAAGCTTGATGAATGTGAGATTATCAAAATGAAAAAGGTAGAAAGAGTGACAATAACACTAATGAATAGAGGCTCACTCAATAAATGCATGAAGGATGATAATCTGTAATATTTCAGCGTGCAATCTGAAACAAATATATGGTGGCTAGGATCATTTGAGGTAAATCATATTGCATTTATCTACAGACTTGTTTTTCTCTTGTTTCAGGACTCTTGTTTCAGGAAGAAAGTTGACATTATCTATTTATCTGTGTACAGGTCAAGAAAGAAGATCATGAAACATTGTTTTGGGTGTTTCATCATACACCCATTCCTAAATTGACTAGCAAACAGATGAAGGGAAACACAATCATTAGCGTCGACAACAACAAGGGAGACTTCCAAGTTTAATGGCATCTTGCAGGTGACCTCAAGACACTCAAGTGCTTATTCAATTGCAACAAGGGAGCTAACGCAAGGTCACCCTATCTTTATTGCATGGATTTTGCAAAAGAGCTAGAATCTAAGTGGTGGAGAAGACCACCAGACCGAAATTTGATTGATGAGAACATTCGCCTTGTATTTGAGATTCCTCTCATCAATGTACATATTTGTACCCTTCATGCAGTGTGCCGTATCATTGAGAAATTGGTGTTTCTCTACATTGGATTTTCTTGGAAGATAAAGAAGGTGCCAAAGAGAAAAGAAGCCCTTTGCTTATTGGAAAAGGTGTTGTCTGAGATTGGACTACATGGAGGGAACATTCGTATTTTGAAAGACACTAAGAAGTCAAGCAATTGGAAGGATGTACCAATGAAACCATCAATTAGAGGTGTTAAAGAAAGAAGATTTCTATCAGAACCCCTCCACAGCCAGAAACACAAAAGCACCAAGATAGGAAAAGTATATAAATCAAACTACATTAGAAGAATCAAGTACGAACAATGGAAAAATCTCCATAATGCAGTGAAAAATCAAGAGAGTGAATCAAGGCATGCAAAGGCAGAGGTTTGGCGATCAATTGATGTTCTTTTCAGAATGTGTGACAAAGTCAACTGGACACAACAAGATAAAAAGAGCTTTCAAGACAACCTGCAAACTTTCCAAAGAGTCATGAAGATAGGATATTCCAACATAACACACTACATGGTAAGGTTCATGATTATGTTCTTTCAGTTGACATGTATAACTAATTGATCTACACATCTAATTCTCTCTTTGTTGATATGCAACATATTCTCTACAACTATATGTCATTTTTTATCCAAAAATATGGAAACCCTAGTACTACTTGGAACACTCAAGGGATAGAAAAGTCACACTATATGGCACGAAATGCATATTTTAGGCATACACAACATGGTGGAGGAAGAAGAAAAGCAAATAGCATGCATGAAGTATTCCAATGGTTCTACCAAGAATACTCCAACAACTACACAGGATAGAAACCTTAAAGTTGTCTAAGATGCTTCAGACACATAGAGATATAGAAAAGAGAAAACAGAAAAGATCTGAAGCTTTTAAAAACTCAAGTTCTATCCAAGCACAAAACAAATGGAGAGAAAAAAAGATTTATGTAAATCATTTGGATTAATATAATGTAATGATACAAGAAAATACAGTCTCAGGATTTTGTCTTTGAGTAATTTATTGCTAACACGGTGTGGTGGTTGCTTGAATCTAAGTAGAAAATGTTTTCCATACTCATCTAACTCCTCATGATTCTCTATACCTAAGGATAAAGCATTAGCAGTGTATGTAAGAAAGTAAGATCTCATAGAAGCTCTTAAGCCAGGGTAGTATCCAAAAATATCTATTGCACTTACTTTCTCTACAAGAACTATCTTATTGAAGAAAGCAAGAGAGTGTCTTGAACAAGAAATTTGCTAAGACGCCCTGTTGGCTCATAGAATTATGGTAGATCAAAATCTTTGCAGTTGATAATCTCTTCAGGTAGTAAGATAATGCAGCATCTCTACCACGGTAGCTCCGATTGTGCCTCTGTAAAAATTGATCTGGCTCCTCCATAAAGGTCTGCAAGAAATTTGAATACCAAAGAAATATGAGAGCGAGAGAGAGAGAGAGAGAGAGAGAGAGAGATTCTAGTACCTGAGTGCTTTCATCTGCTATACAAGTGCGTTGTTGATCCAGAGATCTATTGAGCTCTCTTTTGCCAGCATCTTCTTGTCCACCGAGCCTCATGTAGAGTCCTCCAGCTTGTCAAAACCGTGATCCTCCCCTGAAACTTTTTGAAAGACTGATCGTCCGGGACTAATCCATTGTAAGATCCCTGTCCCCACCACGCAACGAATTCAGGGTGCTAGCAGCGGAAGTAGCACTTCTTGCACAGGGTAGGGTCCCACACTCGGGGCCTCGCCCATGGATATCCGGACAAGAGACTAATCCATCGGTTCTTCCAAAATCAAAATCGGAAAAACTTCCCTTGCCCGGAAAGCACGAGCGATTCCTCTAGGATAAATTTTTCTCTAATGTAGTCAAAAGCCTTAACTAACTGAACTGATTTGACCAAACTCGTAGTATCAAAGTCAGACCAAGGAAAAGATTGCACTTGGATCATCGAGACCAACGCTTTTTTCCTCATAGAGAGGCACAGTCGTTGATTCTTTTCCATAGAACAATTTTTATCTGGGATTTACTTCATCTATCGTACCATAACAGAATTAAGTCTCATTTTAGGGATCCATCATTCCAGCCTAACTCCATCCAGTCCCATGGGTTAGCCAACCGGCCAACCACTGTAGTGATGGGATCCAATTAGGAATTTGGCAAGGTTTTGCCCCGGGTACCAGGGGGAAAAGAGTTCCCAGGCCCCCTAGCCTCATATTCATGCAAACTTAAAACTAGTCACACCACTTACACACCCGATATGAAATTGCCTTTTTCACAGAATCAGTTATCTCTACAAACGATTATTTAATGAAACCATTGTGTCCCTGATCATAATCCTCAAAATCTCTGATTAAATCCTTATTTCCAATCATTCCTTCATTGGTGTACCTATGGTATCATTGGTAACCAAAACGCTCACCACCTATCCACTCAAGGGCCTTCTCGATAGTTCCTAGCTCATAGTAACTGGCAATATATTCACACATCAAAATGGAATCTCCGTTGAAGATCAGCAAGATCAACCAATGGATCCATATAAAAGAGCCATGGACTCATCCGCCATTGAGAACCAGCAAGGTCAATCAACCAGATCCATGCCCGAATTCAGAAAACAACTCTTACTCCTTGTTCCAATATCTTCCACGATGCACGCATGGGTATCGTCGGCGACCCAGAGCCTCAGCACTGTATGGTCAACACCCTCTACGCACGTGACCTAGCGCTTCACTCATAGGCCTCTTCCTTGGTCCCTCATCCACCGTATGGGAAGCTCACCATTTTAATCGAACCGAGACTGGTCAAGACCTCGGTCGACCTTGCTACGCGAGACGTCCTCCATTGACTCTCCGTTAGCTGTTGCAACTATCAGATTAGATCTCCACGACCTCATTCACAAGATGGTCAAAATGCTTCTCCAGCATTCTTGACATAAAAAAGTCATTTAAAAACAGTTCAAAAATACAGTTTCTATAACGAACTCTCGTCTTTCAACACTGCTCCACATCAACCCACATTATTTAATTCCACAACCATTTCATAAAAGGATTCCTATTCTCATTCAATCACATCATTTTTCATCTCATCACATCTTTCCTGAATTTATCCTCATCAGATCTCATCCACTCGCATCTACCCATATCCACATCTCATCACATCACATTCATTCACATCTTATCCATTCAGACCACATCACATTCACTCACATCTCATCCATTCACACCACATCACATCTCATTCATTTTACCTCACATCTCATTCATTCACATCTATCCCGATTCACATCCCATCACATCACATTCATTCACATCCATCACATTCACATTCATTCATATCCATCACATTCATTCTCATCACCATTAAATCACATCACTTCTATCCACATCATATCTTATTTATACACATCACATTCACATTCATTCATATCCATCACATTCATTCTCATCACCATTAAATCACATCACTTCTATCCCATCATATCTTATTCATACACATCTCATCTCATTCATCCACATCCATCCAATCGTTCACATGTACGACTACTCGCATCTATCCATACATTCATATCTATCACTTCACATCCACATATATTCATGTCACATCTCATCTCTTTACATCGCATCATCACATTCTTTCACATACACATCTATATCCATTCTTTCACATACATCCACATCCATTCTTTCACATATTCATTCACATCCATTCAATCGTTCACATGTACGACTACTTGCATCTATCCATACATTCATATCGATCACTTCACATCCACATATATTCATGTCACATCTCATCTCTTTACATCGCATCACATTCTTTCACATACACATCTATATCCATTCTTTCACATACATCCACATCCATTCTTTCACATATTCATTCACATCCATTCTTCGCATACACATTCACATCCATTCCTCACATACACATTCACATCCATTCCTCACATACATCCACATCCATTCTTTTCACATACACATGCACATCCTTTATCATCACATTCACTCATATCTCATATCATTCATTTACATTCTGATTCACATGACATGACATCTCATCCATTCATTCACATTTATCTGATCTGCATCACATCCCATCACATCTATTCATCTCATATTCTCATCACTTCTATTCACATCACATCTATCCAATCAACTATCTTATTTGCATCACATCTCATCACATCTATTGATCTCATATTCTCATCACTTCTATTCACATCACATCTATCCAATCATCTATTTGATTCGCATCACATCTATTCATCTCATACTCTCATCACTTCTATTCACATCACATTTATCCAATCATCTATCTGATTCACATCTTATCTCAGCACATCTATTCACCTCACATCTCATCACCTCTATTCACATAATTTAAACATAGAATTTAAGAGGATCCTATTTTTTTAATAAATATTCTTTATGCATCTATTTATGCATAATTCAAATTTAAGGAAAATAACACTTTTGAAATAAAAATAAATCCTTTATGCATCTTTCTATACATAAATTCGATTTTAATGAGAATAACACTTTTGAAATAAAAATAAATTCCTTTATGCATCTTTCTATGCATAAAATCAAAATTAATAAGAATAACTCTTTTGAAATAAAAATAATTCCTTTATGCATCTTTCTATGCATAAATTCAATTTTAATGAGAATGACACTTTTGAAATAAAATAAATCTTTTAGAATGCACAAATGGAAGGAATTACTCTTTAGAATAACCTAATGATAAACTTTAGTTCCACAAAATTGAAGAAAATTTTGCCATAACCTCCTTTGTATGGCTGACCATTTCTCGATTGTAACATTCAATTTATGACTTGAATTAATCGAATTTGAATTCTAATATCTCTAATCTACTACATTTTCTAAAAATTAAGAGAGTAAACAATGAAAAGAGTTTAATCAATCATTTAATTAAACTTTCTAGGATTAAGAAGGGTTGAATTGTAAAGAAGAGCATCAGATTTTAATTCAAACATTTTCAAATCATAAAATTTAAGAAAACCATAGATTTAAAATTCACAATAAGTAAGAATTAATATTACATGGAGCTTGTAAGCTTTCCTTTGGCTTGAGGGATTGAGGGTTCTACTCTTGTTTGCAGCAAGAGTGGCCACCAGTTCTTTTGGAGAGGATTTAGTCAAAAACAATTGAATTATCAAGTGAATTCAATGTATTTGACTCTGTGGAGGAGTAGAGTAATAGTGCATAAACACTATTAACCTTTTACAAAGGGGGAGGCTTCTATTTATAGGAAAAAGTGAGCCTCTAACCAAGCAAACTAATTCTAGAATTTTCCAGATCAGTTTGGTTAGTTTTTGACCATTTTTAGGTCAGTTTAGCTTACTTTTTGGATCTAGTTGAAACAGGAGAGAGGAGAGATGAAAATATCTCATTATTTTTGTGAGTTTAAAACTCATCCACACATGTGAAATAGGTGCCTCCATCATGAGGGGAATTCCCCACACTGAGGTGTCAAAAATGCATCATTTCCTCTAGATATCTCTTCTTTTTTAACTAATAAACCTTGTCCTTAGTCAATTCTTCATCTTATGTGAGTATCTACTCATTTTTGAGGGATTTTCTTTTATTCTTCAATTGATCTCCTCCATACATTTGGATTAATCTTATTGGTCCCCATAGGAACCTTAATCCAAAATTTTCAGAAAATCTGGACCCTCAGGCTAAGGTCCTTTTTACCTATTTTCAATTTATTCCAATTGCACACTGGAAAGTTCTTTTTGAATTTTTGTTTCAGGGGAAATCATTTTAATAAGAAGGTATATTTTTCCATCCAAAGATATCTAGAAACTAAATTACCTCTCTCTAGAACATTTTCTCTCTCTAGGCCAAACAGATAGAAACAAGATCTGTTATTATTTTGAAAAGGGGATTGATTACAGGGGGAGAAACTGGACATCTTGAGGGGATGGGGGAGGAATCTTACATCCATCATCCCTATATTGCCTTGCCTTATTTTGAAACACTTCCTTAGACAGTCTTTGCCCATCAAAATTTAACTCAAGGGCCTCTTCGTTGTCTCACTAGAGTCCTCTGAAACAAATCCCTCATCTCCATCATAAAAACCGGCTATGGCATATAGAGCGTAGTCTTCACGTATCCTAAATGTATTATGTATGTCACTCAAAAAGGAGATACACCTTCCCACCAATTTCGAACTCTAGGAGTACATGCAGGATCAGGTGGCTGTCTTCAACATTAGATCATCTGGTATCTTCAAACCTTGACTCCTGAGAAGAATGAGGTCTAGGGTCTTTGCTTCTTCTGCCTCCTTAACATTTCGTTAATTTTAGAGCAGCATCAAGCAAATTTTCTATCAAAGGAGAGGTCTGATTTTAAAGCTTCTCTCAAGAATGGGAGAGTCCCTATTTGTTGTGGGAGAGATTATGTACATTTAATGGATTTCTCTCCAAGTTCCAAGTTCCAAGTACCTGAATCTTCTCCAAAAAAGGTATCTGCAATTTCCTTCTGACCGCAAAGTGACATGCTCCGTACACCCCAGGCACTGTAGGCTGGAAGAATTGATCAGATTCCTATGCTTCCTTCACTATCTATACACTATTCTCCCTTCATTAGGGGAAGAGGTGTTCTAACGAGGAGACTGTTGATGAGGATGTGCCTGCAGAGATGAGACTAGCCGACCTAATGACGAAGACATAGAAGTTGTTAATGAGGTCCAACTTGAACGGGAGGCAGAAGAAGCGAAGACCCTAGACCTCGTTCTTGATCAGTCTCTCTCATATATTGGTGAGTAGTATCATATATTGGTGGAAGATTCAATAGGCCACTTGACATTTCGTTAATTTTGGAGCAGCATCAATATCCAATATATTGGCCTATCCAATATATGATACTACTCACTAGCCCTAGAAGCGTAGACGAAATCAAACAAATTTTCATCAAATGATAGTGATGAGACTGATCTTTCAAAATCCCTGTTACAACCTCCTGTTCCTTACGAGTTCCTATAGAGAAATCAAAATCCCTTTTAATTGAATTCCTTGCCACCACGACAGGAATCAAGGACAAGTTTGGCATATCCTTATTAGCTTCTACCACATAATCTAAGCTGTTGGCACTACTGTCATAAAACCTACTAGCCTTAATTTGTTCCTCGAAATTGGGATCCTCTACTTTAAAGGCACCAATCTCTGGAACAACATTGGAAGACCTGCTTAATTCTGCAGACTCACTATAAAAAGTAAAAGACCTGCAGAACTCTTGACATGCCTGTAATCAAATACGGAAGACATTGCTGCAATTGGTTGAGCAGACTCAGGTACTTCACTCTACACTATAAGAGGAGCATCGCTTGAAGAAACATTTGAACTTGATGAAAAAATGATCAACCTCTTCTTCGAAATCTTTGATTCCCTTGGCTGCTTATCTAGTACATCTTTCCGTCCCTCTAAAGCTATACTCTACATCAATTTCATAAGACTTTCTTTTACATCCCCCCGGCCCTGCATTAAGAAATAGATATATGATTAATTTATAAAAATAATTACAAAATAGCTATGTAGTATCGATCTATGTGTGTGCGTGTGTGTGTGTGTGCGTGTGTGTGTATGTGTTTGTGTGTGTGTGTGTGTGTGTGTGTGTGCATGTGAGAGAGAGAGAGAAAATACAAGTAGTGTAAGATTCCTCCTCAGCCCCTCAAGATGTCCAGTTTCTTCCCTTGTAATCAATCCCCTTTTCAGAATAATAAAAGATCTTGTTTCTACCTGTTTTGGCCTAGAGAGAGAAAATATTCTAGAGAGAGGTAACTCAATTTTTAGATATCTTTGGATGGAAAAATATCCTTTTAGATATCTTTGGATGAAAAAATATCCTTTCTTATTAAAATAAATTCCCCGAAACAGAAGTTTAAAAAGAATTTCCTAAGGTGCATTAGAAATAAATAAAAATCTGCTTAAAAGACCTTAGCCTTAGGGTCCAGATTTTCTAAAAATTTTAGATTAAGGTTTGGAAGGACCAATTAGATTAATCCGAATGTAGGGAGGAGATAAATTGAAGAAATAAAGAAACCCCCCCCCCCCCAAAATGAGTAAATACTCACATAAGATGAAGAGTGGACTAAGGACCAAACGAAACATTAAAAAAATGAAATTTTGATACCTCAGAGTGGGGATTCCCCCTCATGAAGGAGGCACCTTTTTTCTCATCATTGCTTCCCAATTTTAAATCAATTCAGTGAGATATTTCATCTCTCCTCTCTCCTATTTCAAGTCTAGTTCCAAAAAGTAAGCTGAACTGACCCAAAAATGGTCAAAAATTGGCCAAACTGATCTAGAAAATTCTAGAATCAGTTTGCTTGGTTTGAGGCTCACTTTTTCCTATAAATAGAAGCCTCCCCCTTTGTAGAAGCTTAATAGTGTTTATGCATTGTTACTCTACTCCCACACCCAGAGCCAATTACATTGAATTCGCTTGATACTTCAATTGTTTTTGACTAAATCCTCTCCAAAGAAATTGGTGGCCACTCTTGATCCAAACAAAAGTAGAACCCTCAATCCCTCAAGCCAAAGGAAAGCTTACAAAACTCCATGTAAGCTAAAGTTTCTACTTTTTAATTTTAAATCTATGGTTTTCTGATTTCCTTATTTTTTTTATAGTTGATTAAAGTGAATCCTGATGTTATGCCTTGATGAAAAGGCTACCCCCTTCTCTTCCTTTAGAATTCAGCCTTTCCTTATCCTAGAATGAGTAACAAATAAATTGATTAAACTTTTCTTATTGTTTACTCATCACTAGAAAGTGAAAATTGAGTAGATTAGAGTACTTTACTTCAAATTGGGGTAAATTTTAAATTAAAAATAGAATGTAAAAAATTGAGAAATAGTCAGCCAAACAAAGGAGGTTATGGTAAAATTTTCTTGAATTTTGTGAAAAAAAAAGTTTATTTTTATGTTATTCTAAAAGAGTAATTCCCACCGTTTGTGCATTCTAAAAGAAATATTTGTATTTACTCCATGTACATATTCACCTATGAATATGCATGGATATCATTAATATTAATTATTGAAATTAATTTCTATGCATAGAAAGATGCATATTGGAAATTTTTTTATTATAAAAGTGTTGTTTTCATTGAATTTACATTCTATGCATAGAAAGATGCATATTGAAAATGTTTTATTATAAAAGTGTTGTTTTCATTGAATTTAAATTCTATGCATAGAAGGATGCATATTAGAAATTTTTGTTATTATAAAAGTATTATTTTTATTAAATTTGATTTTTATGCATGGAAAGATGCATAATGGAAATTTTTTTAATTATAAAAGTGTTATTTTCATTGAATTTAATTTCTATGCATGGAAAGATGCATAATGGAATTTTTTTTAATTATAAAAGTGTTATTTTCATTGAATTTAAATTCTATGCATAGGAAGATGCATAATAATTTTTTTTTATTTATTAAAGTGTTATTTTCATTGAATTTAATTTATGTGCATGGAAAGATGCATAATGGAATTCTTTTTATTATAAAAGTGTTATTTTCATTGAATTTAAATTCTATGCATAGAAAGATGCATAATGGAAATTTCTTTATTATAAAAGTGTTATTTGCATTGAATTTATTTCTATGCATGGAAAGATGCATAATGGAAAATGTTTTATTATAAAAGTGTTATTTTCATTGAATTTAATTTCTATGCATGAAAAGATGCATAATGAAAATTGTTTTATTATAAAAGTGTTATTTTCATTGAATTTAATTTCTATGCTTTGAAAGATGCATAATGGAAATTTTTTATTATTATAAAAGTGTTATTTTCTTTAAATTTAATTTCTATGCATAAAAAGATGCATAAAGAAATTCTTTTTATTTTAAAACTGTTATTCCTATTAAACTAATTTTATGCATAAATAGATGCATAAAAGGATTTTCTTTTTATATAAAAGTGTTATTTCCATTGAAGTTGGATTTTATGCATAAATAGATGCATAAAGAGTTTTTATATCAAAATGAGAATTCTCTTTAATTCTATGTTTAATTTCTATGAGTATTTGATAAATGAATAAGTAAATACTCTGAGAGAGAAATTTCTATCGTTTTATATTCCCTCGGATTATAAAGAGAAAATTAAGGAAATCTATCGAAGTTCAGATAAATGAATTTATTTCTCATCAAAATTCATGATTAATTTAGAAATCAATTAAGTGAATATTCAATGAATGAAATTCAGTAAAATAGTAACTGAAATATAACCCCCTTTTCAAGAAAGATAGTTCAGGAAAAACCTTATCAGACTCAAACCCTGAATCAAACTATGACCAAGACTAAACTCTTTCGTCAGTTTCGAGGAAAGAAGATGTGACCAGTTTAGGAAAATACACTCAAATCTCCCACCAAATCTGAAACGAAGTTGAGACCCTTCGAATTGATCTGAGGATCAAGGTTACAGAATTCGAGGAATTCTGTTTTGAAATTCAGTATTACGATTACGAAGTTTTGGGGATATTGATTTAAGATATACTTATTGTATTCAAAAGAAAATCAAACTAAAAACTTGCATAGAAACCCTATTTTCTTAAAGAACTATCTTATGCGAGAATACTGGAGGGAGCATTTGTTATGTGTTTTTTCTAAGGGAAGTTCGGTTGCAACAGCTGGCGAGGAGTGTTCAAAGGACAGCTCACATGCCAAAGCCTTGATGACTAGCCTCGGTACGGTGAAAATGGTGCGCTTCTGGTACGATGGACGAGGGCCAACGAAGCGGTCCGTGAGTGAAGTGCCAGGACACCTAAGGAGAATCTTGGAGGGTTCTACGATGCACGGGCTCCGGTGCCTAGGACACCCATGCGTATATTGTGGAAGACTTGTATGATGGACCAATGATTATTGTAATCTGTTACTGGATCTCGTGCTGACCAGCTGGTCTCAATAACGGAGAGTCCAGAGTGATACTGTTTTTTTTAGAAACAAAGACTGGATGGAAATTTTCAATTATGACATCTGTAATCAATAACTGTTTGTCAATGGATTGTTTTATAAGTTAAAGTTTAAAGAGGAGTGTGTGCGTATCTGTATTCAAAAGCAAAAGTTAAGAAAGGCATTCAATTATGGGTGGGTGAGTAATTGTCTGGTTTTACCAATTCCAGTGGTTGGGCCTAGGCTGGAATCAGTGGAGTTTTAAATAATGAAATTGAAAAATAGGAATACGCTTAGAACTCAAGTAGTTAAAAAAATCTAAAGACTTCTCAAATGAATAGATCAAATGGTTGTGCCTGATTTCAGTTAGAAAAAAAGCGTTGATTTCTTCAAGTTAAGTCTGTAATAGTTTTCCTTCTATCTGGTTTATTCAGGTGAAGGATAGTTTAGTCTCTTGACCCCGTTAGAAAATTCTTAAGAAAATCAAAAAGGTAGAATCGTCCCCATTTTCTGGGCAAGGAAAATTTTCCCGGTTTCGGTTTCGGAATGACCACCAGATTAGTCTCGTGTCCGAACATTCGAGGACGAGGCCCCGAGTGGGAAATATTGCCCCACGCAAGAGGAAGTTACTTTCGCGAACTCATTCAATGCTCATTAGCCTTAATGAGTTATGTAAAAAAGTGATTAAAAATTAATCATTTCACTAATCTTTCTCTCTAGGGATCTAATTAACCCCTAATCACTAATTAATTCACACAATTGAGCACATCATTGGATAGAGCAAGGCATTGCTAAGCTATGTGCATCAACTAATGTATAATTAGAGATTAATCAGACTCTTAATTTTGGTCTCTTCTTTTAAGGCAAAATTAAGCAAAAGAGAGTCAAATTCCTCCAATTGATGTAATTAGGTATTTTGATGCATCTAGATGCTCTCAAAACACTCAAAAACACTAATTTCGACTACTAACATGATCAATACATTTTCTAAATTTTTATCTCTTGAAGTGGATTAATCACCCTTAATGACAAAAACCAATCAATTAAGGAAGATTAGTCATTTTCAAGAGTTTTTTTATGTTTTTGAGAATTTTTTTGAAGGATTAAGCTACTCATAATGCTTGCTAACGCTCTAATACATACAATTCCAACAAAAAACACACAACTCTAAAAAGAGAACTAACATTCACTAAAAATTGTATTCTATTGTATTGTTTGATGCAATGGATGCAAACTAAGCCTAATAAACTCTATGTGCAAGCCCTAAGAACATTAAAAACCACATTAACAATAACAAAAACAATAAATTAAGCTCAAAATTAGGCAAAAAAGCATTCTTTACAAAATAAAAAAGAGAGCTAATTCTTACAAAATCACACACAAATCTCCATCAAATCCACATCTTTTTCATGGAAAATCATTAATCAAGACAATGGGCAATGGGTAATGCATAGATTAGAGAAAAACGATGGAGGAAGCCAAGGGATGGCTCCCCGCCGGCAGTGGCGCCAAAAATGTTATGGCTCACCCTAACCCCCCTTGAAACACATCCACCAAAATGAGAGATTACCTAGTGAACCGCAATTGTCATGAGGATATTTCCAATGGCCGAGCTCGTAACCCTTGAGGTCTCCAAGCTCTACAAGTCCTTGAGAAGCAATTCCACCATGCCTCTTGCAAGCGTTGTCACACCGCCGCGTTGCACTTTAGGTACTCGTCCCTCCTCCTCACCTCACTTTACTCACACACACTCACTAGCATGCATTAGGGGTACTCGTCCCTCCTCCTCACCTCACTTCACTCACACACACTCACTAGCATGCATTAGGGAGAGAGATTAGCAAGAGCAAGACTCTATTACACAATGGGAGAGTATATTATCTTATAAGATAAATTCACTTATATACATGGCCATAAGTGTTCACACTCACTTAAATTGTGGCTGGCTAGGCACTTTAGGCTCATAAGAGGCCTAATGCTATTACAATGACTACTCTCATAATATATTCATGAATTACATCACTTGGGACTTCATCCTAACTTACTACCACATGCTCTTGAAGCAAGAATTATCATAATTACTCCACCACACCATTACGGGCGCCCATCCAAGTGTAGATTTGCACACCATTGCTTCATAGCTTGAATGTATGACCCTTTGGTGTATCTACCTTGACTCCTTAATATAAGATAATGGTAGTAGCTCTTGTTAAGCCCATGAATGGGTTAACAACCACATCACCAACACCTAATCCTGGTTCATCCATTAATAACCTTGTGAGTAGTGCGGATAGCATTGATGATTGGGTAGCAAGGAGGATCTGGGAGCAATCATGAGAATATGCAGCAATTATGGTCGCCCTCGAGGAAGGCTAAGACAACAGTTGAGTGCTTCTCCATCGAAATCCTAGTTCCCAAATTGCATTTCAAAAATTCTATGTGCATGCTAGATTCCCTCTCTGCTAAACTCTATTTTCCTCGCCTTCTCATGCTCAGCCCCTACATTCTGAAGAGCAAGAACCATCATGCTGAAGTTCGATCCTCTATCCTCCACCATATACAAGGAGGTGGACAAACATGTCAAACGGCTGGAGAGGATGGGCCTAAAGAAATTCGTTGAGCTGCCTTTGGGAGGAGCTACAACAAAATTACAAGGCCTTGGAGTAGCTAGAGCCGAAGACCGCCGACACCATCATGCTTCCATCAAAGGGAGAAAAAGGCGTTCAATGCCATATACGTGGCAAAAGTCTTCAAACTACCAGAGCTGACGGAGAAGGAGAGATCAAGTTAGCTGACAAAGAAGACCTAGTTAACAAATTTGACCTATAGGAAGGAAAGGGAAAAGAGTTTAAAATCACAGGAACTCCATATACAAGGGGATAGGAAGAAGCGCATGCGCTTTGTGGTGGAGATGATTAACCTCACCCACAAGCCATACCGCATGTCTAGAAAGGCGTTTGGTTTGGTAAAGGCAAAAGAGGTAGGGGCAAAGGTGGCTTGGGCAGAGGTGCTGTATAATAATCTAAAAGGCCAGATCGGGAAGGTCAAGACAAAGATTGGCCCCTACTTAATAGGTCTCTTCAAAGCATAACCAGCAGCACAGGTAGTGAGGGAGGAGAAGAGCCAGAAGGAAGAAACAAGCATTAAGAAAGACATAGGACATAGGAAGGAGACAGAGGCAAAGTCCCAGCAAGAGGGGATCTCCAAACAGGCAATAACCAGAAAGAAAAGAACCTTTGAGTTTGGAGAAAAAAAGAAGGGGAAGAAGGGGAAGACGGTGGAGGAGAAGAGCAGCAAGAAGCTAAAGGAGGACTTTATCAACATCGGCAAGTCAATACTTACACACAGACTGAAAGAGCGGGAGGAAACAACAATTGTGGGACGCCCTCAACCAAAACAGGCACAGCAAGAGGCTGAAGTCATAGAACGATTGCAACTTTGGCAAGCACAACCCCTACAACTTGGGCAAGCACAACCCTTACAAGTGAAAGCACAAGCTGAGCTCCTTGCACCTTGACCTACATAGTTTTTGGAGTCCTTCGACATAGATTGGTTGCAAGGATGCCTCAATGACTTATAGAAGTGCATGGCAGATGGACTTAGGGAGATCACCACAAGCTACAAGCTATGGCCAAGGAACAGGATGGAGTCATCAAACCATGAAGAGCTAGTAGGAGCCTCTAAAAGAGGAGTTACACAGTAGGAGGAGAGAAGCAGGCAAGGTGGAAGACATGCAAAATCAGCTGTGCTAAAACTCCAAAAAGAAGAAGAAGAAACAAAAAGGGAAATGGCAGTAAAAAGGAGCAATGGCTGGGAATAAAGAAGCCAACAGGCAGCTAATGGAGGAAATGGACAGGTCAAGGGAGAGCCATGCTAGGGCGGAGGGCCAAATCCTCTTCAGAGAAGAACACATCAATATCATAAGGGAGGTGTAGGCCAAGGCAGATAAAGACAAAGTGGAACTAGTCAAGGCAGAAGCCCGACTTGTAATCCTGGATGCTGAGGAAAAACCAGAAGTATATGAACTAGAAAAACAATGGAAGAATGGGAAGGCCATGGCCATAGAGGAACTAAAGGAGGTGTGGGGAAAAACCAACAACGGCAATGTAGCCCCCCACACCTACCTATAGGCAAATAGTCCCCTTCTAGAGAGGTAAGATGAAAATCAAAGGAGGGAGGTTCCAAAAATCTGGATGCAGGACGCGTGATAGGAGCCTTCCCCACACAAGAGCCTTGGAGACTGCTGCACACAACCAAAAAGATAAGGAGGCACGATCCCGTGGAGCAGACACTAGCAAGGAAAAGGAGATGTAAGCTCAAAATGAGCAACTTAGGCTAGAAGTAGAGACATGGAAGAAGAAGTTCACCCAGCTAAAAGGGGATGGGAAGAAGACACAGGAGCAGTCTAAGGGGAAACGAAAGGAGATGGTACTATACAAAGGATCATCCATGGACATAATCCCTGATGATGAGCTGCAAGAGCATGTCTGGGTAGCTACTAAAAGGCTGGAAGAAAAAGCTAGAGATGAGGTTGCCCTTAGAGCACAGATTGTAGAGTTAGAAGGGCTAGTGGAAGAATACAAAGAACAACAAAGGCAAGACGAGTTGACTATAAAAGCCCTCAAGAAGGAGATTGAGTCCACAACCCCTACCACAAGAACACAAGATGAAAAGGAGGAAAAGTGACGGTTAATGAGCTGAACGTTGCCCTAACAACAACCATGTTGATCTAAAGAAAAGACAGGATCAGTTGGACGCTATAAGAGAACACATGCAGAAGAGCTAAAGGCATCCAAGTCTAAACTCAGGAAAAGGCAAGAGAAGGTGGAGACCATAAGAAAGGCCCATGCTACCGAGATACAAAACAAAAATCAAATGATCAAAGAATTCTAGAAGTGGGCAAAAAGAGAGAAGAAGGAAAAGAAGAGCTAGACTCCAGGAAGAAAGAACACAAAAGAGTATAACTGGCTAGAGGGAAACAACCCTCACACATATGAAGAGTTTGATTCAAGTTGCCAAGCAGGTGGGGGTAGTACAACCATCTAATTGGGAGGGTATTACTAGATTCATGACCCAGTTAGATGTGTTACAGCTAGAAAAACAAGGGCAGAGTAGCTCCCAGGTAGCAAAATCAACGCTACAAAAAAGGCCCTCAATCAGATCCTGAGCAGTGCGAGGAAGCAGAGGAATCTTGTGACATGAGAATCCGAGTGAGGAGGCAACAACCCATGCATAGGGTAGGACTGCTAGTTGATAAAAAACAGAAGCAGGAAGGAGCACACACAAGAGAAGCAAACCCTAATCCATATCCATCAATCATAAAGAAGGAGAGAAGCCATAGTCACCATCTCTCTCACACACACAAAGGAGAACACAACATAGTGTTATGTCCACACTACAAAGTAAACCTAATGTAATGTCCACACCACACATGACCAGCTGGACGCGGTCATAAACACACCACACGATATCTATCTACCATACTGTCACTCTGTCAGCACCCATGTGCTATCCTCCAGCTGTATACAAGCTTGACATTTCAACACTCTCCCTCAAGCTCGACATGTCCATCTCTAGGACTCCCAATCTAGTATGGAAATACTCAAACTTATCCTTACCAAGTGCTTTGGTAAAGATATCTGCAACCTGCTCATCTGTCTATACATATGTCAAATCAACATGCCCATCTAGCACTTTCTCTCTGATGAAGTGATAGTGGACCTCAATATGTTTGGTCCTGGCATGATAAACTGGGTTGCTAGCAAGCTGAATACTACTCATGTTGTCACAATGAATGACAACTCTCATATCACTCTGTAACCTGACATCATCTAGCAACTTCTTCAACCACATAGCCTCACATGCAGCTATGGCTGCTCCACGATACTCTGCCTCTGTGGTAGATAAAGCAACTGTAGGTTGCTTTTTACTGCTCCAACTCACAGCTCCACTACCAAGGCTGAAAACATAGCCACTGGTAGACCTCCTGTCATATGCACTACCGGCCCAATCTGCATCTGTATATCCATAGACATGCATGTCTTTTCCTGCCTCATAGAAAAGACCATAATGCACGGTAGTTTTGACGTATCTCAGAATACGTCTCACAGCATCCAAGTGAGGTTTACGAGGACTCTGCATAAACTGACTCACCAAACCAACTACATAACTGAGATCTGGTCTCGTAATGGTCATGTAGATAAGGCTACCAACCATTTTCCTGTACATGGTGATATCATCAAGCTCATCACCCAAATCAGCCCTAAGCTTCATGTTTTGCTCTAATGGTGTCAACATTTTGGTTTGCATGCTGTCATACCATATTTTGCCAGCATGTCAAGTGCATATTGCCTTTGCACCAACCATATACCCTTGCTTGTTCTAATCACCTCAATGCTAAGAAAGAACCTTAAATCACCAAGGTCTTTCATATCAAACTCTTTGCATAAAGTGGCCTTAACCTCATCAATGTCTTTCCCACAATCACCTGTGATAATCAAATCATCAACATAAATGACTATCATCACGATACCATCATGTGTCTTCTTCACATAAAGTGAAGAGTCTGCATTTCCAACCACAAATCCAATACTGACAAGATATCTACTGATCTTGTCACTCCAAGCACGAGGTGCTTGCTTCAAACCATAGATTGCTTTCTTTAACCTGCAAACAAAAGTCGGATATTTTGGATGTACATATCCTTCTGGCTGTTCCATGTACACCTCTTCTTGTAGTTCACCATTCAAGAAAGCATTTTTTACATCCATTTGATGTAAAGCCCAACCTTTTTGTGCTGCTAGTGCAATGATAGACCTCACTGTAGCCATCTTTGCCACTGGGCTGAAAGTTTCATCAAAATCAAGACCATAAGTTTGTGCATATCCTTTAGCGACCAGCCTTGCCTTATGTCTCTCTAGGCTGCCATCTGACTTGCACTTTACCTTATACACCCATTTGCAACCAATTGCATTCTTTCCTTGCAGTAACTCAGCCAATTCCCATGTATCATTTTTGTCCAAAGCATCCATCTCTTCATCCATGGCTTTCTGCCATACATGCTCTCCAATAGCCTCTGTGTAGCATGTAGGTTCCACATGCTTTATCATAGATGTCATGTATGCATAGTGCATAGCAAAATCTCTATATGTCAATCTTTCAATTGGATATCTGACTCTCTGGGATCTCCGCAATGCATGCGGGTCACTCTGTACACCTGTAACACGAGCATGTGGTGGCACATATCTGTCCTGCACCAGGTGTGCGTAAAACAGGTATGCCGAGCTCCTCATCCAAACTCTCAGAACTAGATGACTCATAACCTGTGATCCCAATTCCTTCGACTTTCTTCTTGCCTTTATCCATAGCACTACTCCCAGTGCTCACACTCTCATGCCTCAAACGTCCTGACCATGGACGTACACTGCTACTCTCAGCTTCTGCTGCTGGCCCAGACATAGTAGTAGAACTAGAACTTGCTTGTGATGGCAAGTTCACAGACACATCTGCCTCAAGTGAGTCAATAACTCCCTCATCTTTTGCTTTGTACCAACTAGCAAGCTCATCAAACACCACATCTCGTGAGATGACTACTTGTCTAGTTTGAGGGTTATAACATTTGTAGGCCTTTCGATCCTGTGCATATCCAACAAATACACATTTCTCTGCCTTAGGATCCAACTTCCGTCTTCTTTCATCAGGCACATGGACATAAGCTACGCATCCAAAGACTTTGAGATGTCCAATGTCTGGCCTGTAACCTGTAAGCCGCATCTCTGGCGTGCTTCCATGAATGGCTGCTGTAGGTGTTTTGTTCAGGATATACACTGCAGTAGCACATGCTTCTGCCCAATAGTAATCTGGCATGCTCTTTTCATTGAGCATTGCCCTTGCCACTTCACATATGACTCGATTCTTTCTCTCAGCCACACCATTCTGCTGAGGTGTATACCTGCATGTCAACTGTCTTCTTATCCCATGCTTCCGCAGGAAATGCTCAAAAGCTTTTGAGGTGTATTCACCACCTCCATCTGTTCTCAGACACTTAATCCAACAGCCATATTGTTTTTCTACAAGAGCTTTGAAATCCATGAACTTTTCCAGCACTTCACTCTTCTCTCTCAGAAAATATATCCATGTCATCCTACTGAAATCGTCTATAAACGTCACATAGTATAGACTGCCTTTGATAGATGGGTTTTGTGCAGGGCCCCATACATCACTGTGTACTATTTCAAGTGGCATGTTACTCATATTTCCTTCTCTAGGAAATCTCAACCTTGCCTGCTTTCCAAACTGACAGGCTTCACAAACATGCATATGTCCATCATATTTGAATCTAGGCAATCCACTGACAATGCCTCTTGTTTGCATGTTCTTTAATCTCTGTATATTGACATGTCCAATCCTCTTGTGCCACATGTCAATGTCCTGCACAATCCCATTGCTCTTTGAAAACATGGCTGAGCTCAATTCTGGTATGCCTGCATCCAATTTGAACAACCTTCCTTCCTTCTTGCCCTTGGCAATCAATCTACAGCCATGCTTAAAGTCTTCCACAAAACAGCCATTCTCATTGAATCTTACTTGTAATCCCTGCTCAACCATTTGGCCTACTGATGCCAAATTCTTTGTAATGGATGGTACATATAACACTTCTGACATATTCTTCACATTTCCATCATGCATCCTCAAAGGCACACTGCCAACATGTGTTATAAGATGCTGAGTATCATCTCCTGTGACCACATAACCATTTGTATCCAATGGTTGCATCTTCTCAAACCACTCACCATGACATGTCATGTGGTTTGAGGCACCTGAATCCATATACCATGACTCATCTCTAGCATTCTGAGAATCCATTGTCCCCATAATGTGCTTCATCGCAAAAAGATGATTTGAACTCCCATCATTGTTGCTAGTAGATGCATAATTTCCATGTTGTGGTCTTCCATTCCTCACATCATTTTGCTTTTTGTAACAATCTTTTGCCATATGTCCAAGTTTGCCACAATAGTGACATTCAATCCCATTCAAATTTTGTTGAGGACCTTGCCATCGTCCTCTACCACGAGCACCTGTTCCAAATCTCCCCCTATGGGATTGAAATCCACGACCTCCACGTGATCCAAATGATGACTGTGAATTCTGAAAATTCTGATTTGATTGTGATTGAGTAGACCTGTCATTCCAACCACGTCCTCCACGGCCTCGAGGGGTAAATCTCCCCCTGCCTCGAAAGCCTCTAGATGAGTAAAAAGCCTGATTCCTTGCATGCTCATCATTGCTTGACGAGGATGCACCACCTGTAAGACTCATACCACCAAGTCCAAGCTTCAATTCTTCCACAATGAGTAATGACACAAGCTCATTAAAGTCTGGCATTCCTCCCAACCTGACTGAGATGGAAGTGTCAAAAGATTTGTATTCCTTGCCTAAACCACGCAATGTGAGAGCAACCAAATCATCATCATCCATTGGGGCATGGATTGATGACAAGGAATCTGCATAACCCTTGATTTCCTGAACATACTCATGTATACTCCTATTCCTTCGTGTTACACTATGAATCTGTTACTTTAGTTGTATCTTCCTTACACCAGTGTCTGTCTCATACATTCGGCACAATATACCCCATGCTTCTTTCGGTGTATCTGCATCTTGGATGTGAATAAGCAAGGCATCTGTTACACATATGGAAAAATAATGCAACACCTTCAAAGACCGCTCTACCCATTGCTTGTGAGCCAGTAACTGAGCATTATTTGGTTGAGGAGGTAGGTATGGCTTCGGCCGAGACGAGACTCCATAAACCTTTGCCTTTCAAAAAACTCTTCATTTGAAACTTCCACACTTGAAAGTTAGTGCGATCAAGCTTCTCTCCAACAATCTGTATCGGACCATCTCCCATTGTTGCAAAAATATAGTAGATGTACCCCTTTGACAAGTTGTATGCCGGACCTGTAAAGCTTCAAATCTCTCCAAATCACATCAAATGCTTGCAAATTGTGTGTATTAACATCCCACAATGATGCATCAACAATGGACACTCGATCAAAGTTGAAACCAAATGATACTCCTTCACAAAAAATTTTCTGGTTTTTTTCTCGCCAGTAATTTCTCGCCAATAACCAATCAAGATTATGCTCTAAATCCTTCAAATCTTGTCCAAATTCAATGATTCAACTTGCATTGGCTTCCCAACACATTGCTCCAACATATCCTAGAAGGGTTTGATCAAATTCTTCAAGGTGAATGAGAACCACCAATTTTTGTAGCTCCCTGGTTTGCTTTTTTCTGCATCTATCAGGTACCACCTCTCACTAAAAGTGCTCTATCTCCTTCAAATCTTATCCAAATTCAAAACTTTTTGAATCAAAAGTTTAGCAACACCTTGCTCCTTGCTTGTACCAAAGGAATTAGTCCAATTCTCAACAGGTAGAGATTAATGCTTGCATTAGTGAAGCTCTGTTTCTGTAACACAGTTCTGTACTTTTGCTAATGACTGGTTATTGAGTTGAATGAGCTCCAAATCCTTCAAGTAAGCTTCCCAAATGTTAATGTCAGCTCCAAACAAGTATTTTCTAAGCTCCAAGTGACTTCAACCTCTTGTAAAGACCTTGTAATGATCAAATATGAGTGTAGATGATGAAAACTGTCCAAAATCTGCTAGAAAACACGCCGCCTGCTCCTGGAGCTCTAGGAGAGAGGGGAAATCACCAATGAGTTGATAAACTTCTTAGAAATGACCTAATGCATCATGGGTATGAAGGGTTTGGCTCAATTTTGCTTCAATCTTCCGCATTCGATCCTCCACCGAGCATATGTTCTCTGTTTTTGTAGGGTCCAAAAATCAGAGTTTTTTTCTTCACAAATTGCCTGTAAAGCATCAATTTTCCATGCAATGATTTGCCCCAAAGTTGCTAATACATGTGTTCATTCACAATACATGAGAGCCTCAGTGTTTGCTTTGCATTTGATCCAATACATTTACCAAGACACACTCCTTCATAAGCTTTCCATTAAAGCTTCAAAATAGAAATTTTCTACTTGGTTTTGCACCTTTAATCTTCTCTTACACTTGCTCTTGATACCTGCAATCCGCAGAGGGGGTCTTGCTACACTCACCAATGGTCCTTAGCTCTCAGATCTGATGCCGATGTGTGCTCCACAGCTTCTCCTTTGCTCCAAGCTCCAATGGCTCCCTTCACAGCTTTTTCTTCTTCTTCCCTCTTCTCTCACTCACTCTCACAACACAGCTAATGAGCTCTTGGCTCTGATACCATGATAAAAAACAGAAGCAGGAAGGAGCACACACAAGAGAAGCAAACCCTAATCCATATCCATCAATCATAAAGAAGGAGAGAAGCCATAGTCACCATCTCTCTCACACACACAAAGGAGAACACAACATAGTGTTATGTCCACACTACAAAGTAAACCTAATGTAATGTCCACACCACACATGACCAGCTGGACGCGGTCATAAACACACCACACGATATCTATCTACCATACTGTCACTCTGTCAGCACCCATGTGCTATCCTCCAGCTGTATACGAGCTTGACATTTCAACACTAGTTCCCCTCACTAACGAAGTCACCTGGGAGAAGAAGGAAGGGCACATGCTAGATTACAACTGACAAGAAAACCACCATATGAGTGCAAATGAAGTCAAGGGGGAAGAAGGAGATCAAGAGAGCTCGAGCAGACAGTGTTTGAAAATGCAGCTATCCTCCCAAAGAAAATTGAGCCACACGCCTTTGCAAAGCAGGGATGGCCATTGAAGTGATGGAAAGGGTCAGGGGAGGAAGTACCCCAAACACATTGATGTATAGTTCCAACGAGCGGATGAAAGGGCAGGGGGGTCGGACATGCAGGGGTGAGCAGCACGAAGAGGGCTTACAAGCCAAGGTATACCCAGGACAAGCTAATAAAATTCGTCTCTAGGGACCTTGCCATAGAGGAAAGTACTGGAGAAAGGGGACTAAAATAGGCCTTAGGTTTAGACCCGGATTTCAAAAATAAAAAATTTTAATTTTCAAAATATTGAAGCAATCTGGAGGGCAATAACAAGGAATCATCTGGGCTTTGCTATTGTGGCGCAGCGTGTCCACTATGATCGCCAGGTGTTTGGGGTCATCCAGTTATGGCTGGCGCCCAGCCTTTGCTGCCAGTTTTGCTGCCTTGTATATCCGTTGAGCAACAACTTTCTTGTAACAACCTTGTAACTGAATCTTGCCACAACAAGTAGTACCTGGGTAGATGTAAAGGGAAAAGGGGAACTATCTAGAATACAAGAGAGAAGGGAGTAGGGAGTGTCAACTACAGGGGGCTGAATCTTGCTCCAACAAGTAGTACCTGGGGAGATGTAAAAGGGAAAGGGGGAACTATCTAGAATACAAGAGAGGGAGTGTCAACTATGGGCTGTTGCATTGCACTTTGGTCTAAGTCTTCACTTTGATATACAGTGATTGTTGGTGTGATTATCCATTCTCTTTACTGTACAAGTTTGTCTAATTCTTAGTTTGTGTTAGTGTTTTCTGTCTGGATATGTCTTCTCACTAGAATCTAGGTTCAACATCATTCCTGTCATCCGGATGTGACTCCTATCTGGAAACAAAATTAGAAGCCACATCAAGAATCTCAATTAGATGCAAGAACTAACCTTTGCGCTGTCACGACTAACTCCCTTAACATAGGCAGATCGATGGCACAACGCGCTAGCATTAGCTTATCGCATTGGGCACAGTGGCATTAGTCGCATTTGGAACCGCTCAAATGCCAAGTCTCAATCGAAAACTAGCTATTCGAGCTATTAATGCGAGAATATACAGATATGTTTAATGCAAGCATGCGAGCATTAAATGCAACGCATGATCAGTCTTTTTAATCATGGCCTTGCAGCAGGCATGTGGCATATTCTCATGTACGACTCAGACATATGGCGATCAGGAGGATTTTTACAATCATGCACATTTAATGCAAGGAACTTGATGGATACATAGGTGCATTCATATCAAACACATTTTGTGCATGCATGCCTCTAGGCTATATATATAGAGAGACTTCCCTGTTTGTTTTGCACTCATATGAATACAACAGGTACCTTTCTGAATCTCGATTGTATTTTTTTCCTTGTTTTTTTTTGTTCACAAGGGGCACCCCCTCCCACATGAGAGAGGTTTACCCTTTGCACTATAGTGAGTTGGGCCCCCCAACACACCACACAATGCGAGGAGGCACGTCCACCCCCACAATCGGTGCCCCTCGCATTGTGTGGTGTGTTGGGGGGGCCAAACTAACCATAGTGCAAAGGGATGAGTTGGGCATTGTTTGTGTTATCTTTTGTAGTTAGGCGTATTCTTTCTTGCTACTTTTGTTTCAAATGGAGGTGTGGGAAGAGGAAAACAACCGATGTAGACATGCTCTCATCGTTCCTCAAAAAACTACACCTTCACAGCAAGGAGTCCAATGTTGCAACAATGTTCAACTGTGATTTTCCTCTCAATGACATTATTGTGTCGGCACAGCAGCAAATTGTTGAGAAAGAGTAGGAATTTCAAAATCTCACTTCATCAAGCAAAGTGATTATTGATTCTGCAAAGTTTTTACATATCAATAATTTTAAAATATCTGACTCCCATGGTTTTAGTCAGAAGGTTAATAGGGATCTTCTCAAGGTGCCAGAGACTTTCAAGATGGTTGTGGTGTGGATAGGATTTACCCCATCCATTGGTGCAAGTGTCAACTTGCCATGTATGAATATGGTCTACTCTGCTCCTTACACGCTGTGCTGGATGATGATTGGCGATAAAGATGCTAATGATGAGGTTGAGAAAGAACCTGTTGAGGTGGCAGAAGATGAAGATGAACCTGTCAAAGTAGAGGAAGCAATTGATGAGGCCGAGGAGGAAAGTGAGCCAAATGTTTGATATTGACGACACTTTGCCAATTTCTCAAGAAGAGTGTAATGAGTCTATCACTGAGAGGAAGTGGACATTGTCCCCACCATCACTCAAGATCTTCCATCGATTCCTATAGGAGGCCGCCACTATGTTTTGATAACTATTTGATCTTAGGGAAGATTATTGTCTTGGGATCATTGCCCATGAAAATCTTGAACAGGAGGCAGATTTTGTTTCTCATGGAGAGGATGATAAATATATATCCCTTGACCTCCATAGTGATGATCAATTTCATTCGACCTTGGATGCATTATCAAAGATATTTCAAGATGCTACTAGCTATGAGGAAACGGGTCTCCCCAAAGAAGAAGAATTTCAAAAGATTCAAGAGAGACTCAACATTTCAAACTTGGGAAGGAATTTGGAGAAGGGGAGTCCTCTAGGGGGAAAGAGACGGCAACCAGCATCAACCTCTGGCATAATAATCTAGTTACTAGTGATGAAAATCAAAAAAGGTGAGTGTTCATCATCCCTATCCCTAGTGCATAACTTTTTTGTATATCCTTTCAAGGTGACTCTAAACTCTCTGAAGTCCTTTTTTTGCAGTTGTTTGTCTTTGAAGATGATTTTATCCATCGTAGTAAAGGTAAACGTACCAGTGGGTTTGGAAAAAAGGACTCTACACTGGCCGAGTATTTAAAGTGGTTCAAGTATCCACAAGTTGGTATTTGCTCCATAAGAAGTTCAAAGACAAGGCAGGTTTTCCTTTGTTTGTAATCAAGACCTTTTCAAGATATCTTGGAGGCTATCCAGTTAGTTGGAATGTGACAAAGTAATTTTTTTTAAGAAGCAAACAACTTTGTGAATCTTTGGCCAAGGACCAGTTAGTTGGAAAGTGACAAAGTATTTTTTTTTAGAAGCAAACAACTTTGCAAATATTTGGCCAAGACCTTTTCAAGGCTATCCAGTTAGTTGGAAAGTGACAAAGTTTTTGTTTTTGAAGAAAGCAAACAACTTTGCAAATCTTTCGCCAAGGACAGCCACCCATGCACTGAGAAGTTTGTACTACTTGTCATACGTAGTGTATGCACTATCGACTGGTGTCAAGGATCCCATGGTGCTAACGGATTATGGAAAGCAGGAGTTGCTTAGAAATGGAAGGCAAAGATTTGATTAAAGGAACCAACTTGAGGGAAATGCAGATAATCAACCTTCTTCAAAAAGGATTAAAGATGATACGACAAAGGAATGCAATACTCTTTAAACTTCTAAAAGTTAATGTCAATCTTTGCATTGTAGTACATTCTCAATACAATTGTCCATCTTTTTGGCATTTGTTGTTAAACATTATCGAGACACTTTTCCATCAATACAGTTAATCTTTTTGCGATTGTAATGTTGTCTTCTTATATTCAAAGAGGTGCAATTACAATCTAGTTCCAACCTTTCTACCGTCTAACTTAAAGTAGAAATTTTGAGAGGCATCATAACACATCATTTGAATCTCTTGTCTAAGGAAACTCATTGGCCAATGGCTCTCTACATTGATGTGATGATTGGCTCATGACCCTGCAATGAATTACTACATCCTTGCACTCTCATTGGTTTGGCCTTTCTTTGTTTAATATTTACTTAGAGGACTCATTTGAGAGTCCAAATTTCTCCTAATGATATAAAAAATTTATTTGGAATCACCATAATGCGAGAAGGCTGTGTCTAGGTGCACGTAGAAATAGGCCACTCCGCGTTGTGTGGTGATTATATCCTTAATACACATAAATAACTCATCTAGAATCACCACATCATGAGAAGGCATCACTACTATTTTTCTTATTTCATAAGGGTTGATAGTGTTGCAAGCATGTAGAAATGACCTATTCAAATAACTACAACGTGATAGGGCTGTCTTCGTGCATGTAGAAATGGCCTATTCCCATTGTGGTGATTCTATCTTAATACAGAAAAATAATTAATTCAGAATATCATTTCTTTAGACGAACCTTAAACATTATATTAAGTAAAGAGGGGGGAGAAACCAATCCAACATACTATTTATACAAAAAAGCTTCTTTTTTTTTCACGAAGAAGCTTAACTCCTTATATCAACTTTGCATATTCACTCAGAGAAGCCTGAACCACAATGAGATCTATGATATAATGCATTAATTCTTCATCTCTATTTGTAGCCATTAGTTCCCTCCTCTTGTAAATCAGCTTTGACTCTATAACCCTGATTTCTTCCATGGTATTTGAAACTACTAGGATCATGGGGAGACACACCGTCCAACCAAATACCAACTGGTTCATCACTTCAATGAAATTACCATAACCGAAACATTAATACATAATTTTAAAAGCATAACATAGCATAAAAACACAAGAGAGAATCATTGGGTACAATCTATCCTTCCTCAAGAATTGTTGGCTTCCTTCCACTTCTTAACTATTTATGCTTTATTAATAAAAAATAGCCCATAAGCCAAAAATAGATGCATGCTTATGCATGGGCTTGCCCTTTACAAAAATGGGGGTTGCTTTTAACACAAGCTTAGGTAAAGTATTCCTATCTAACCACTAAAGGATAATTACAAAAAGAACCCCAAGGGCTAATTCCTGCGTGCAAATAAATAAGTCCACGTGCAATATAACAAAAGTGGGTGGCTCAATAGGTCCACACCCAAATACATCAAAATGGAGTGGACAATAACAATACAAAATCTCATACTAGACACTACGATAAAAATATCAAAATGAGAACCATCCCGATAATAGCTCTCCAACCCTGAGATGAATTTTCTTTTAAGATGCTTTTCATGCACTTTTTCTATAGATTGCATTTGAATGAGAGCATTCCAAATTTTTTCAATATAGGTTTGGACATCCTCTCCTTTCAATTGTCTAAGAGTGTCCCAATGCTGTCGGGCTTTATACTAAGGAGGTAGAAAATGTCTCTTGATTTCGTGCTGAAAATCCTCCCAGTACGAGATTTATGTCGCCCATTCTTGGTAGCATTCCACCATAAAGCAGCATTCTAAATCAGATGATTCGCAGCACACTTGACCCCCTTGTTTTTCTCGAAAATTTTCTCTCCCGAAAAATAGTCAAATCGAATTGGCTAAGCCAAGCCAAAAGAGTGCGTGCGTCCTTCTTTCCATCAAAATTCTGAAAAGAAAAAGCCTTGCGAATAATACGAGATTCTTTCCGAGCCGTTTGAGCATCTAAAGTTGCTTTCACGGTTCGAAGAATAGAATCTTCATCACTATAACCTTCAATGTCATGCTTATACCTTTTACGTGATTTCAATTGGTCTTCTAATGCAAGTCTATGAGTGCGTTCATTGACCAATTGTGCTTGCAAAGCTGTGAGTTGCTCTTGAATAGACGGAAGTGTAGGTAGATCAGCCACCATGAATGCTAAAAAATAATAGTAAAAGATAGGAAAAAGTTAGAAATACTTATATGATTTTTTGCTCGTGGTAAATGATTTTGAAGATTTTGAATCTCGTGGCAATTAGAAGAGTGGTGTGGCCATCTAATGCAATCACCAAAGTGCTTGAAGTAGTCTCGAAGCACCGGAAGGTAGTAGAAAAAAATATTGAGAATCGAGAGTGAATTCAAGCTTAGAGAAGGCATAAAACAACCAAATTTGAAAATCCCACAGCTTTGAATTGTTGTAATTTTCTGAGCCAAACCAGAATAAGAAACTAAAAATACTTCCAATTCGAAGGCGGGCCAAATTCGAACGAATTCGGGCTGATTTTGATGAAGTTTTGGCTTGAAGAGGCTTTGTGTATGAATCTCTTCTTATCTTTTTAGACTTTTTTGAGTAAAGCAAGGATGTAGGCTTCCTCCACCCTTGATTCCTGCAGAGCTTCCTCCACCGTTGCAAATTCAAATCCCTGGATCTTCCACAAAACCCCTCAGACAAGGTATAAGAATTATGCAAGAGAACACGTTTGACACATCTGACAGAACAGATCTTTGAACCGAATTCAAATTCAAATCCTTGGATCTTCCACAGAACCCCTCAGACAAGGTATAAGAATTATGCAAGAGAACACGTTTGACACATCTGACAGAACAGATCTTTGAACTGAATTGTGAGCCAATCTCCCAAGAGAAGAGCACAGTTTTGTGATTTTCAGGCCATCTTGACAGGCGGGAATCACGCAGCTGTGTAGGTAATAAGCTTAAGCTTTGTTTAAGCTTTGCTTAAGCTTTGTGTTATGCCTTAACCAAGACTTTGGATAAAGCCTTTACCCCTTGGTTATATTCTTGATGTGACCTTGAAGAATTCCTTCAACCAAGCCTCCAATCCCCTTGAATTTTTTGAATTTTTCTTCTTTCACAGAAACCAGAAAGTTGCACGTACCTACTCTCTTTCTTTTGCAAGCCTTCCTCCCTTTGATTTTCTTCTTTCACAGAAACCAGAAAGTTGCATGTACCTACTCTCTTTCTTTTTTGCAAGCCTTCCTCCCTTTGATTTTTTTTCTCAATATTTTTCACCTTCTCTCCCTCCTTTTCTCTGATACCACTAAAACCACTAGGATCATGGGGAGACACACCATCCAACCAAATACCAACTGGTTCATCACTTCAATCAATTACCACCATAACTGAAAAATTAATAAATAATCTTAAAAGCATAACATAGCATAAAAACACAAGAGAGAATCATTGGGTGCAATCTATCCTTCCTCAAGAATTGTTGGCTTCCTTCCACTTCTTGATTATTTATGCTTTATTAATCAAAAATAGCCCATAAGCCAAAAATAGATGCACGCTTATGCATGGGCTTGCCCTTTACAAAAATGGGGGTTGCTTTTTTAACACAAGATTAGGTAAAGTATTCCTATCTGACCACTAAAGGATAATTACAAAAAGAACCCCAAGGGCTAATTCACATGCAAATAAATAAGTCCACACCCAATATAACAAAAGTGGCGGCTCAATAGGTCCACACCCGAATACATCAAAATGGGACGGCCAATAACAATACAAAATCTCGTAGAAGTAGACACTATGGCAAAAATATCAAAATGAGAACCATCCCAGTAATAGCTCGCACCATATCGCTGCCATCACGTCCTAGCCAATCTGGCTTACGACACAAGGCCTGTCAATCTCACAAACCTACAAGGTTGTCCATTCAAACACACTACGAGTTAGCAACACATGTTACAAGTCCACGATAGCACATACGTAATAAATCCAACACTTAGTTCTAGCTATTCCTAATTTCATATGTCCTACACATGGAATATTTGGAATCACCCAAGTGCCATGCTTCAAACATAGTGGTAATTAGGTGTCCCCAATTAGCCACAGAAGGATGGACGGACAAACCGCGGCCGTGACAGTATTATCCCCATCATCGTCCATCTTATCCACCAAAAATGTGTCCAATTCTTCTATCTCAGCTAGCAATAGTTCCATCATATCCTTTACTGCACTCCGCATCTATAGAATCAAGAATTTTCAGTCCCTAGAGCATATCAAACTGTTTTTTTTAAGAGCATCATATTTCTACTAAGCCATGTGTTCCACAAAAAGGCTGGTCTGATTACATTTCGTATTTTAATAGAACACCCATTAGCTTCCCCCAACAGGAGCTCTTTCCAGTTAAGCGGTGATCAGGATATATGCATTGTTGTAAAAAGGATAGCGCCGATTTGACTTTCTGGCAAGAGATGAAGATATGAAGAATAGTTTCTCATAAGAGATGAAGAGATGAAGGATAGAGGCTGGTTTGAATTTTTGGTAAGAGATGAAGAGATGAAGGATAGTAACGGTTTGACATGATATTTTATGAGGAATATATTTCGACCAGATATGCACACGCCGATGGCTCCTATTCTAGCTTAAATTCCACTTCTACACGTCTAGGCCACCAGTTTGACCTAATCCAGCCTCTGAGAACATCAATTGGGGGGCAGGGGCCATGACAACAAAGACCAATTAAAGCTCGGGAGGACTGGTAAACTTGAAGCCAATCTCGCAACATTTCAATGGGCAAAGAGAAAGAAAGTTTACATTTTAGACTTCGGTGATCTTCTTCCTCAACAAACAAAAGGCGGTCTCCTTCTTCACCATTATGCCGAGACTGCAGTCATGTCCAAGCTCCTTATCTTTGTGCAACAGCATGAGGAGCTGCCTAACTTCCATCTCCCCCATGAAAATGTTTCTTTCTGATGAAGACGTGTTTCTTGCTCTGAAGAGGGATGGAAGAGTATCGGAGAGCATTGGAGATTAGAGTATCTTCCAAAAACGCGACCGTCTATATAAGAGAGTCACGTTGACATGTGATCCCCATTCTTGATTTGAAAATGAGTAATATTGTAGAGATTCCTCCCCTCAGAAGAAGATAGAGGGATGGAGTGAGAGTAGAAGAAGTGGCCCATGACCAAGACACTTTGTTTTGGCTTGAAAATGGGGGGTAGACCTGCAGAGAGAGAATAGGTGGCTAAATAGCAAGAAAAGTAGGAAGCTAAACAGCTCGAAGAATTATGTCAGGGGATCTAAGACAATGATTGCTAGATGGACTTGATGCACAGAATGCAAAGGCACTGTGATTTCTCAGCCCTAATTTTGAAATTTGTTTATATATTGCACAAGAAACCAGATTATTTGCATTTTCTCTGAATGATGTTCTAGTTTTGCAAAACTATTGATGCAAGGTCACAGACTTGATCGTGCTACCTATTCTTTTGTGAGTGTTTCTTATTTTAGTTAGAGACATTTATTTGTACAATTGTGCTGCCCATTCCTTCATGAGTGTAGGATTGATCTGTATCTTTTCTTATAGAATGACTATAGGAAATTTGCCATTTCCAATGCAGAGTCGTATGCTTCTATTGGACCCAATGTTGTTGACACACCTGCATGATCCAACTATCACATTTTTTAATATCCTGAATTGGTTTCGTGTGCTGGCATGGATTCCCTCAATGTGGTTTTGTTGGCTTACCACAAAATGTAAGTACCAGTATAGTTTTTATACATGATAAACTCATTAATGATCTTTCTGTAAGCCTTTAAGTTTTTTGCAGAAGCCATTAGAGCTCTATTGGTATTTTATGACCTTCGCGCTAAAGTATGTTTCTTAGCCAACTCAATGGCATGCTACCACCACGGACATATCCAATTGTAAGTGTTTCCTGTTATAAATATTGGCAACTCCAACTCGTTAAAACTTTTAAATATGAAATATTTAATGAGCTTATATTTTGGGTCTATTAAGAAAATGTTGAATCCCTGGGAGGCTTTGAATCAAGACAATTTTTTGAATATACAAATAAGTAGAGTAGAAGTTCCAATACAACCTAACTACCACTCATGTGGATGGGGGGTTTGCCTAAATGTGAAATTGCTCCTGCAGAGGACTTTTCAGCTACAAGATGATGTAGGTTCCATTAAATTAGTATTTTTTTCTTATATATTCTACATTAACACTTATCCCACTCGATATTATTCCTATAGAGTTCACTGTTGTTGGGAGCCTATTCAAGTTTAGATGTTAGGCAGTTTCGGGCAAAGGCAATGGATTACCTTGTTACAAACTGCATTGCGGCGGCGTGAGGTCCCAAGAATCCCATTCCTCCAAATCCTCCACCGGCACAACAATCTAAAGTGGCCTCCCAAATTCCTATAGAAAATCCCACCCAATCCTCCCAATCTCCTACAGAAGATCCCACCCAAAATCCCACCTCCTAGTCTACAACCACAGCTCCCTCTGAAGATCGTTGAAATGTTCTTAGTAATCTTCAGTTTTATGAAACTTTGTTGTAAATCATTTTTCAAATATACAGACAAGTGAGGTTTTGTTATACATACGAGTTAGTTTTTGTATGATTTTTTAACTTCATAAATATGATGGTAAAATAATCATTTGAAAAGCATTTAGAATTTGATCAAGATGGAAATTGGTCTCAATTTTATAAACATATTATGTAAGACAGTAGAAAAACTACAATTGCTTGTGTGACATTTTGCCTTGGGGACACTACAACGGGTCGAAAATATTTTTTTGTGCATATTAGGGGGTGGTTCTATTGAAGCAGATTTTGGATCACTGCACTTTTGCTTCTTCATGGCTTGCTTCTTCACATTCTCAATACTTTCAACTTGGTCTTCATTAGGGGGCGTTAAAGCCAATCTAATGTCATGATGTGCAGCAACCTCCTATGAAAAATCCACTCCAACATGCACTTCGGTTGGTCTCTCAAGAATTTGCCCATCCTTGGCTTCATTCAATTTCTCAACTCGTTGCCCATTCTTTACTTCATCACACCCATCCAAATTCATTTCACCTTTATTAAACTCCATGCACTTTTGAGAGCTACCTTTCTGCAAGTCCTCTTCCCTTGGCAAGCCATCGTCTTGGTCCTTGTGCTGACCTTATGGGAGGAAGGATCATAAAAGTCCTCTTGCTCTCTAGCTCTACCATGTTATTAGGTCTAAGAGATGATCTCGATTGAGAGATCACTGAAAAAAACAATGCATCAAAAGATTTGTTAAGGTCAATGTATAATATATGCACTTCTAGTTTCACCTATGCCATCCATAGAAAAACTAATAATCTAGTAATATAAAAATATCAAGATTCCAACAAACATGACAAAGTAAGTATGTACACAAAATAATTAAAATATAGAGTATTGCTACCTTCTTTTGTTGTGTGTTCCTTGGAAGATATGGCAAACACTAACTTCTTTGTAGCATCAGTGATCATTTGGCTACACCCAGTAGCTTCACATTTGTTCTTTGTTTTGCAAGCAAGGGCAAAGCAAAGAGGGGGGTAGATATGTATACAAGGAAGCATGTTTAGACCCACCACATCATTTTGATCCATTGCAAAACCACATGCCACGCAGTCACCCATAACAACAAATGTGCTCTTAGGACTCATTGAGGCTTTAGGTGGTGTAAGTGGAGGAGTTAGTACCCTCTTATCCTTCAGATGGTTCAAGAGAGACTCAATAAACCGATGCTGGAATGTGGAGTCTTCACCTTGAATCATCAAATTGTCAAGTTCTATCTACGCATAAAAATTAAACATAAACATAGTAAATTATTAGCTAATGATCAAAGTTGTGAGGATAAAACATAAAAGAATACTAAATCAAGAAATGGCCTAAAATAACATGTTCAAAGTGTCTTAATGGTGCAAATAACATTAATTCCATGAATTTCATACAAATCATCACAACCCGGCAAGGCTATGTTCGTGCACGAAGGTTTGCATTGTGGTTATTCTATCATAATACACAGAAATAACTCAAGAAAAGGCCTAAAATAACGTGTTCAAAGTGTCTTAATGGTACAAATAACATTTATTCCATGACTTTCATACAAATCACCACAACGCGAGAGACAGGGCTATGTTCATGCAAGAAGAAACGGCCTATTCGTGTTGTGGTGATTCTATCTTAATACACAGAATTAACTCAAGAAATGACCTGAAATAATTTATGTCATCAATTTACCTACAACTCAGCCACCTTATTATCCAATTCAGCATGAAATGGAGCGGCATACTCAATGTCCTCATCTGGAATCCCTTAACATCTCCTTTTGGGCCTCTATTATTGCCTCAAGTTTTTGTATGGCATTCTCACTAGGCACCAACCCACTTTTGTGTTTCTCTAGTGCTTCCCTATCCTTTGCAAGTCTTTCAAGTGTTTTGCTAGCCCCACAAAGCATGCATGCCTATTCGCTCTCCTAATGCTCTTTACCTCATCTAAGGCATCTTTTACCATGATTACTTTGTCTTTCCTCTCTTATAATGTTACAAGTGCTGTTTGGAGCATGTGAGTAATTGCATTGACATTTTCACTTGAAGCCACCACCATCGTTAGCATACTACTAAATGTGTGTGTAGATATTAAGCCTAAACCTTGATCAAAGCTAGATCTCCTACCTTCGATGAAGCTAGGTTGGTGATTCTCTTGAAATCTAAATTCTTCATTTAAATGCTCTGACACAGATGAATCATCAAGGTGGTGGTGGTTGTGTGAAGGTGAACTGTTCCAAGAATTGAGGTGCATCGTCAAGGAATAGCATGGGACATTTACTACTCTCCACTTATCCTTCTACGTATTCAACTTCTTTTGTTGAATCACATTGTTGATGACACCCTCAGCAAATTCAACCCATTTCAGCTTGTGTTTTTCTTTCTTTGAAGGGCTTTGGGCTACTTTATACCTTTCTCAAGCAAATTCTTGAGCAAAATGCATTGAGACTTCATTATTTGAGGGGGCTTCTTGATAGACTTTATGGTAAAGAAGAACACATTCCTCATATAGATCCACTCTTAAAGTAACCTCAAGCAGACTTTCTCCTTATTATGGCACTTCTGAGACCACACTAAAAGCCATTGGGTATCGTTGAAATCTTTATCAATTAGCAACTTGGGGTCTTTACCTTCAAGACTAAGCTAGTATTCTTCATGAAACTCCTCTTTTGTCATGCAAAAACAAGTCTGACGAGGAAAGTTGACTTTAGGAGCTTTTCAACGCACTGTGTTTTGATATAAAATATCTTCATTACAAAGATAGAATGAATCTATAGAAATCACAAAATGTGTTATATATTCATTACAAAGATATAATGGACAAGATCTTGGGACACATAGTGAATCTTTTAGGTGCTAAAAGCAAATCCTTTCTTCTATGCACTCAACTATCACGTGCAATGCAAAGCTTGAATAGCTACATTTGGCCGACCTTTAAGACTATGCAGGGAAGATTGATTCTTGACTTTAGAAGTCCTTGTTGTTGTTGGTGAAACATAAAACACAAACAAACATTTAGTTAGAAAGAAAGAGAGTATATTAGAGTGAAACATGCATGCACAATATGTGAGAGAGAGAAACCTACACACACACCCACACACATTTAAACACCACCAACATGTGCCTTAAAGGAGTAGTTGAAACCCTATATAAATAGAGTAGAGAGTAATCCACACAAAGAGAACTAGACAAATCTATACCTATAGGGGGTCACAAAGGCACAGACAGGTAAAGCCTAGTTTAAGCACATGGGCGTTGCACATAGGGAGGGAATGAGCTCTTGAAAACAAGAGAGAGAGAGAGAGAGAGAGAGAGAGAGAGAGAGAGTTGAACCTAGAGAGCTTCCTCCCACCATTCCTACAAGACACAGAGAAAGAGAGGGAGAGGGAGAGAGAGAAGAGGGTGTCACAAATGATGAGGGAGAGGGATGGAGGGCGAGAAGGAGGGATTGATATTCCAAAAATGTTCAAAGAGGGAAGGAGGGATTTTTGAAAAATGTGTATAGTGGGAGGGAACTGGCAAACCTGTCAAAAATCATTTAGTATTTTCTTTTTAGTCTTTTCTATTATTTTTGTTAAAACTAGATCACAACAAAGCAACCACATAACCACTTTTCTGGCACTTTAAAACCACCCGCTTTCAAGCACCAAAAGTAAACCACCTATACGTGCTTTCACCCATTCACATGAATGCTACCAAACGAATGCTATGAATACTAGAAGTAGTGGTTGTATCAACAATATGATCTCCACAAATATAAATCCTAGAAGAATAGCCTAATTCATCTAGCACTAGGAACTCAAGTCTATGCTCATAGGTTTCTATGTCATTCGTATGCCACTAACCTCAAGTGTGCTAATGGATACACTAATCTTGAGTGTGTTAATGGATGCATGACATGTCACTAATTAAATGCACGCTATCCTCTAGAATGTCACCACGATCAACTAGAGTGTCCACATGATCGGTAGAGTAAGGAAAGAATATAGGCATAGCTCAGTGTGCTCATTGCCAACTCTACCCTCGATATTATGCCCACATAACTCACACACAACACCATCACACATATGATCTTCATGTGCATGTGTAGTATCAATACTATCATGTGCGTGTGTATTGTTATGTGCATGTGTATCAATATCATCATATGTGTGTGTCTGTAATACATCATCATGTGTATGTATATGAGATACGTCATCATCATCATCATCTATGCCCTGATTTCGATGTGGTATACATCCTCAATAATATAATTCTGACTACTCAAAAATGTAGGATACTCAAATGAGAAACCATTAGGAATCATTGCAATTGAGAAAAATTGACCCATCTACCTCTAAGAAGTATCTCAATGAGCAACAGCCTAGGGATCATCGAATGTGAACACTATTGCAGGCAACTTAGGTAACTGACTTGGGTTATCTAAAAAGATTCCCTCTAGAAAATGCTTGAAAGTATGAAAATGGCTTTAAAATATGATATTTTTAAATCAAATCAAGAATTGCACCTCTACGTTTATAAACTATATGGTTTTTACACTTTTTACAAAAATGAATACATGTATGACCTTCTTAAATTTAGAAGTTTCTAATTTTGATATAAAATAATGTTAAACCTCAATATGTGCACAAGCACTTCACAAAACTTGTAAAAATATTTAAACTTGCAAATTTAAAAAACTCATAAAAAGAAGATTTTATTTTTTAAGTGTTTTTTTAAACCATTCTTAACACTATGCATACACACTACACACTGAAACAAATACTCACCAAAAATAGAAATAAATGACATTGTAAGCTTATTGCAATTCCTGAAAACTCCTTGTAAAATATAAAAACCCAAGAAAAAATTAAGTCTACTTTTCTAATTCTAAATATGTATTTTAAAAGTGTCGTTTTGATGCAAATGAGTCTCAAAATATAAAAATAAAAATAAAAAATTGACAAACTAGAAATAATGCCTTAGCAAGACTTTAGATAATTATGAGATTTATGACCTAAGGCTTTTTTGTATTTTTAAAATAGAGTACACCATGAAGTGCCAAATGTCCAATGTTGGGGATTCTATCCTTATTTTCTTAATATGCTAGAATATACATGTAATTATTTACAAATAGAAAAGCTGCCAATTTGGCCCTCAATTGAAAAATGTTCTAGCTAGAGCAAAGTCTTGTTTGAATTACCTACTAGAAAAAATCCTAGGTTTTCAAGTGAGCAATCAAATTATTTTTTCACATAAAGTTTTATTATCTTATTTTTCACATACAATGATATCATATTTACATACAAAGTCGATGCGATGCATCGACTTTATGTGTAAAGTTCATACATTTTATCCACTTTGAAGTCAAGGCTTGCACCACATAAAGCGCTTCATTCCATGATGGACATCCTCTCACCCTCATCGACGCTGATCCCCACATCCATTTCCTGGAGCACATACGCATTGCCATGTGCTTTACATAACATGCACATGCACTATAACACCACCTTGGATCCCTTCTTCAACATGACATCTTGACTGGCGATGTGTGAAGATGTATGGTGGATATTTTATGTCATGTTACACTTTTGGATGAGGCAATTGATGCTATCAACCACATGTCTACACAACCTGATGATCCAGTATGGGATGCTTGTAGAAACCATGGTAACGCTGATCTTGGTAGACATGCTTTTGATCATGTGTTGAAGTTAAACCCAGTTGACATTCGGGCATAGGCTTCTGCCCATAAGTAAAAAGAGGAAGAAGGCCTGCTATGTCATCGAAGAAGGGAAAAAGGCCAGAGGAGTGGGGCTAGTTATACAAAGGAGCTGGCAACAAAATGATGTAGAATAGTGGGGCTTAAACTATAATAAGGAGCTGGGCAAGAGTAGATAGCTGGTACACAAAGGTGATGAGGTAGACTAAGGTGATGAGGATGACATGCTTGTTAGGGTTGAAGGAGGTAGGAGAGCCATGGGGCATTGAAGGTAGTGGAAGACCTTGAGGACGAGAGGGAGTTGTGTTGAGATATCGAGCTCATCTAGTGAGGCGGTGGACACTGATGACCCGCCTGGGGGATAGGCCCCACACTTACACCACTGGCATGGTTGGTGAGATCATGGGTGATATGCGATGGACACTGATGACCCGCCTGGGGGATAGGCCCCACACTTACACCACTGGCATGGTTGGTGAGATCATGGGTGATATGCGGCCAGTGGGATGACAGGCTGTGTGACAGCCATTTTCATTAGGGCCAAAAACGTCTCAAAATGGGCTGTGTAAGGAATTTCGCTAACTTGCTAATTAGTAGAATGTTGACGGTCAAAACGGCTCCAAATTTAGCCGTTTTGGGTATTTAAAGCGTATCTATCTGATTGAATACGTATCTAAGTGCATATTTTAAAATCTTAAAAAATAGATCGTTTTCATGCTACTCTTTAATGGCTCGTCTTGAAATTTGTCCTCTTTTAGTGACTACGCGGCAAAATGACCATTCTCTCCAAACGCGCTCTTATCCATTCTCCAAAAAAATTTCACTCCTCTGCTTCTCTAAAAATTTCACAAGCTACATCTCATTCTCATTCTTCTGTGTCTCTCATGATCTAATAGCTCTGCTTATACTTTTTGCTCGGTTAGTAATGAGTGATACATCTAATCGTAAGTTTCATTTGAACATCAAGCTCAACCAAGAGTATGCAACTACACGGAGTGTCTACCAAAGATCCCTATCATGTGCAAATGAAGCTCAACATCTTCGCAACGAAGGAAAGAAGCATATTGACCTATGGACAGATGGAAGTCTATATCCACCGGATCCCAAAACAGGAAGGTATCCTTCTTTTCACACACCACATGATTTGATTAGATTTGTTGGTGATGGGGAGGATGGCTTACTTGGTTATAGTTCAAGACTATCTCAATCACATATTAATTATGCAGAATATACTACATATCTTCAAAATACTTCATCTTTGAATGCAACAAAAATTTTAGAACTTGAAAACGAAATAGTGTCTTTGAAACAAGAAAATGATCAATTGAAATCCTTAAAAGAAACTCCAATAGGATTAAGAGCACGAGTAAAACGAATGCGGGATGTAGTTAACTTAACAGAGAGATCTGGACAAAGAAAAAAAAGGTTAAAACTTGTAAGAGATCATGTTACTAACCTTCTAGGATTTGACATGTCTAATGCTCAGGAAAGGGTGAGATTTTTGAATGAGCTTATGAATAGGTCGGATATCTTGAAACTTTTAGAACTTCCTGAAAATCAAACTCAAAAAAAACTGGTCTTTCAACATCTATTAAAAGATATGGACTTATTAGTCCAGCCTTCCCAAATGCAAGAAGTTTGTGACACAGTGGGAGTGAGTAGAAAGGGATACAGAGCCATCTCTAAAACCTGGTTCAGGGTCCTTAAGTATTACAAAATCAAAGCTTTTGGGTTGCCTAGACCTCACAATGTTGGAAAATATAGAACTCTGTTAAATGAGGAAATTTCTAAACATTTCGGAGAGTATTTCCATATTGAGGGAACAATGCCATATGAGAGACAAAAAAAAAAATCATCTTTTGAATACAACGTTTATAATAATATTTGGATGAACATTAGAAAAGTCCAATCTTTTATGGTGAGATATTACAACATAAGAGAAATAGATTGTGAAGGAAAACTTGTATTTGTTTTAAAATTAGATGAAGCTCAAATCCAAAAGTGTCAAAAAATGGAAAGAATATCTATATCCCTAATGAATAAAGCATTGGACTATAGTCAGGGTAAGCTTGATTCTCCATACCACAAAACTCAATCAGAAATGGAGCTATGGTGGATTGGATCAGCTCAGGTACCAGTAGAGAGTCATGAAACATTAAAGTGGCTCTTCTCAAAAACAGACATTCCTTCAGTTATTCAGAGCCAAAATACAGGTGAACACCTTCATGTTGACGACATAGGTGATTTCATTGTGGAATGGCATTTGAGTGCCGACCTCAAGGCGTTGAAGTGTATGTTTGGTGTATGTGGAGGAGCAAATACCAAATATCCATGTCTTTATTGCATGGCAAGCACAGGGACAAAAGAATGGCTTGCAGAAAATGAGATTGGAAAACCACCATCCAGAAATAATGTGAATGTTGTCGATTATCCAACTTCTGTTAAAATATGGGATCCAATTCTACCAATACATTTGAAAAATGTGCATATATGTACACTGCATGCAGAGATAAGAATCTTGGACAAATTGCTCAGACTTCATCTGGACTATGCATATTCTATTAAGCCGACTAAACTTGCAGATGAGTGCATAGAAAAGTGCGAAGCCTTGCTCTCTCAAATGGGTTTTCATGGTGGGGAAGTGCATCTTAAAAAAGATCCTGTTCTTTCTGGAGGTACAGGTGATGTTCTGCAAGATGTTTCAATGGGAGGAGCAAAAGCGAGAAGATTTTTGAGCAACCATGACACCAAACAAGTCAACGCAATGTGGAACTGTTGGAAACAGCTGTGTGTCATCACCACAAATGTCAAAAGTAGACCAGATGTAGCCAACAAACGTATGGAAGTTTGGAAAAAACTCGACAATTTTTTCAAAGTCCTTAGACGACAAGTTGGTTCAAATACTTATGCAGATGATTTCAAAAACGCAATAAAGCTTTTGATCAAAGCTATCACAGATGCCTGGGGAGAAAAAGACATAACTTATTACTTGGTGAGTATTCAGACTTATCAAAACAGTTATAAATTGGTGTGTCCAGACTTACTACTTGTAATTTCTTAAATGTACTAACAAAAATTTTCTTTGTAGCATATTCTTTACTTGCATGGACCATATTTTGCTACAGAAGGACCACTTGCAACATGGAATACACAAGGAATGGAAAAGTCTCATTATCAAGCGAGAACTTCCTTTTTTAGATGTACCCGAAGAGGAGGAGGTGGACAAAGAAGAAGCAATGCACTAAACGAATTATTCAATTGGTTCTACAGGAGGCAATTACAAAGGATGAGATCAAAGACCCAGCAATCTGAAACTACACCAACACCTCAAGAAAGAGACTAATGATTACTAACACATTTGTACCTCTAACAAAAAATTTTGCTGAAATAAAGTTGGTCCTTGCAAAATATTGTGTACATTAGTATTTGATTCTCTTGGGACTACTTGGCATGTCACCTCTGTATCTCAAAAATTTTCTCCTTCTATAACCTCCAAGAAGATTCATATCTGACACCTCAGCTGCAGCTGCATAGCTAGAGTAGCAAAGAAAGTATCCTGCTCTTGAGGCATTGAAACCTGCAGCATATCCAAAGATTCTAAGAGCAGCAGCTCTCTCTAGAAGCAAAACCTTGTTAGCATTTATTTGAAGGGGAGTATATCCCATAAACCTTGACAACACCTTCAAGGCAAATATTGGCAACTCAGCATCTTCAGAGAAGTTCATGTGGAATGCACAGAACACAGCCTTATCCAATGTAGGCAAGTAGTGCATGAGAGCAGATGAAGGCCTTCTTGACCTAGTTTCTGTAGATTTCACTCTGGTGCCTCTAGCTCTTCCCAGAAAATCATCCTTATCAAGCAATTCAATCTGCAAGACAAAAACCTCAATTAAAAAAAATTACAATCACAATAACATTTAACAAAAGATTAAATGGAAGCTACCTTCTGTAACTCATCCTCAATTACTACTTTGTCTTTCATCAAGTTGCAAGAGCCAACCCTTTCCACTTTATCAGAATCTGCCTGAAGCTTGAAATCTCTGCCAAAAGACTCAACACCTAACTCAATTAGCCTGTCCTCAAAATCCTCATCACTCAAGGAAGGTTTCCCCTCTTCCATTTTTTTAAGGCACAAGGCAAGTGCATCAGTAGCAGGGATAAATGAGTTGTCAGATGTTTGCAAATCAAGTGCCAAAAACTCTTCCTTTGGCTCTACTTCTGTATCAATAAAGTCTTTGGCCACTTCACAAGCTTTTGAAATTGCTGCAATACAGTAGTCTTCTCTGATATTGAAGAGACATTGAAGATAGGAAAGAGGAATAAAATCTTTCTCATTGATATAAAAGAAAGGAAGGTTTGGAAGAGTAACAGAGGATTCAGATATACTTGCTACCTCTGAAGGCTCTTCAGTAATAGTGGAAGCCCTAAATTCTGCAACATCAAGATTGGCACTTTCTCTCTCCTCAGCTTGAACATCAATTTCTTCCTCTTCTAAAACTTCACATTTCTCTAACTTTGAAACTGTGGTGACATTTAAGTTTTCTTCCTCATTCTCTGCATTAGTTTCTGGTTGTTGCTCTTTATCCTGTATTTCTGCTTTCAAAAATAGGAAGAAAAGAAAGGAGACATCCTTGGGGACAAGGTTGCAATGCTTTTTATGGATAGGACAAGAAATGGATGAAGGGCATGTGAAAGAAGTTCTATTTGAAAATCTACTGAACCTCTTTGTTACTTTGGCTTTCTCCACAGATAGCTGTGTAAAATCTGTAAGGTGACAAAAATCATGGTCTCCGATACGAAAACAATGAGCTTGAATTGACATTTCAAATTGCTTGTACTCATCTTCAAGAATGTCCTTGAGCTTCAACAAAACATCTGAAAGAGAAAACCTTGGATTGAAAATCTCCACTGCATCAACGTATATCTTCATATCATGACCATCTTGCAAAATAGCATTCAAGAGTTTCTCACTTGGGCTTTCTTCAACAAGCTCATGTCGACCCGCAACACCTTTACTCATTGAGATATTTGAGAAAAATGCCTGAAAAATTCTGATGTGCCAGAACCAAGCGAAAATGAAAGGTCCAAAAAAATTGGAATGACTCTATCGCTTGGTGCGGGCTTTGACAATTCCAAGGTCTCGAAATTAATTTTGATTTTTGCAAAATAGGGTTTGGAAGAGAAAACGGTGCACAGCTTGATCTGACGCAAATGAGTGGTCCAAAACTGGTGAAAAAATTTGAAAGCGCGTGACTAAAAGACATTAAATAGTGACCGTTTATGCCACGTGGCAATAATGATTACATACCACGTGTACTCAACGGTACTTTGTACGACATATCCGAGGTATAAAAACTTAATATTGTTAAAAATATTCATTTTTTTCTCCGACACTGTATCAAGCGAAACCAGGCTACCTTTTGTTTCCCAACCCGACTTTTCCCATATCAAGCGTTTTCACAATTCCCTACCCGAATCAAGCGATTACGAACATCCGAGATCCTTGGATTCTCCGCATCGCTTTGTTCGGGACTTCTAGTTTTTTTTAGTTCCTGCCCGCATCAAGCGATTACACACATCCGATTCTCTAGGATTCTCCTCATCGCTTCGTTCGGGTCTTCAAGTTTTCATTAAATCCTGCCCGCATCAAGCGATAACACACATCCGAACCTCTAGGATTCTCCTCATCGCTTCGTTCGGGTCTTCAAGTTTTCATTAAATCTTGCCCGCATCAAGCGATAACACACATCCGAACCTCTAGGATTCTCCTCATCGCTTCGTTCGGGATTTTTCTTTTTTTTTATTTCATGCCCGAATCAAGCGATTATCACCTTCCATAATCTTTGGATTCGCTATATCGCTTCGTTCGGGCTACCTTATTTTTTTGTCCTATTATACAAATTGCTTGATCTGGTCTCTTTTTAAAGCTTCAATGGCAAGGACAAAGCAGACTGCAAGGAAAGTTTACCCACCATTGGAGACTGAAAAAGCTGAAGACAAGCCAGGACCTTCCGAACAGGAAAAGCCTCTTCCAAAGCCTCGTGCGAGGGCGACAGCAAGAAAGAGATTGAATTATCAGGTGAAGTCCTTAAGAGAGATAAGAGCAGCACAGAAATCTACAAGTCTTCTCATCCCTCGACTGCCATTTACTCGGGTTGTCAGGGACATATCAGAAAGGTTAGTTGGTAAAATGAGAAACACATATCTTCAGAAAGTTCGATGGGAAACCCAGGCCCTCATGTGTCTTCAAGAGGCTGCTGAAGATTTTTTAATCGACTTTATGAATGATGGCTACATTGCTGCTGCATTTGCTCATAGGATCACTCTTATGAGCAAAGATTTTGTGCTAGTGTCCAGACTTAGATATAAGTTTGACAAAGCTTTGGAGCCTATTCCAAGTCAAGATATGAAAGCTTTTGAAATTCTTAATATCCCTCCAGCAAGGCAACCCAAGCAGTCTGTTGTTATTGAAGATATTTCTCATCCTTATGATACAAGAAAAGCTCAGGATATCAAAGAAGAAGTTGAAAAAGAGAGAGAGCAGGAGAAAATTTCAGAGGATGCACTTCTTTCTCAGCAAGCTGAGATTCTCCATTCATCCAATTCAGAGCTTTATAAGAATGTGACAGGTCAAATGATAGTAGATGTGTCCATGCCTGGAGAGGATGAGGTGTATTGTGACATTGCCCCTGAGGACACAAGCATGCTTGTGAATCCTAATATTGAGATATCTGACACAGTCCTCTTCATCTGCCTGAGGTTTGTAGGGATTTGCTTTTGTTTTCTTGATGAATTTCCCAGGAACCATATTTTGTTGACATGTTTTGTTTGTGTATCCAGATGTCTTATGAGGGATCTTCATGAATCAATGGCTGTGCAAGTGACAATTCTTGATCCCCTTGTTACACAGTGCCTTTTCAATAGGCAAGGGGATCTTGCAAGTTTTCTCAAAAACTTTGATATGCTTACCTGCAATTACATTGTGTACCCTTATGTTGAAGTGTAAGACTCATACTCAATTACCTTTTGCCTATTATAGACATGATAGTATTCATTACTAATTTCAGTACTCATATTATCACAGAGGCCATTGGAGTCTTATTATTATCAATCTATTGGATAGAGATGTGATCTTTATGAACTCTTTGGCATCCATCCATGGGAGAAGTAAAATGTAAGAATCAATTTTGCCATGTGTTGACCCTCAAATTTCTTGCATGATTTCAATTATTTGGTTGACCCTCAAAATTTTATGTTTGCAGTGCTGCCAAACTTATCTTGAGTTTTCTAGCCTCTACCTATGTAGACTACAAACTTGAAGATTTTAAGTACTTCAATCAGGAAGTTCCCTTACAGAAAGACTCAACATCTTGTGGATGGATGGTTCTTGCTAATGCTTGGAGATTTCTTGAGTCAAGATTCAGAATGACAACACTTCCTGTAAGTTCATGAATAAAAACCATTGATTGATTTAGTGAATACATTTAGTGACCTGTTTTCTTACTTTCTTATTTTCTTTTGTCTTAATTGCATGAGTATTCAGATTCTTGGGTAAGTTGGGTAAGGGAGAAGGCAGTGTCCATGGTTTTGAGCAGATCCATCAATCCATATGATCCTGATTCTTCCTTTCCACCTGGAGCCAAGGATACAACTTCAAAGAAAAGGAAAAGGGAGAAGAAGGAAAGCAAAGACAAGGATGACTCATTCAAGAAGGAAAAGACCTCTGCCAAAGAGAAGAAGAAGAGAAAGAAGAGCCCTTCCAAGAGCAAGTCTTCCAAGGGGAAAAAGAGCCATTCTAAAGAGAAGAGCCATTCTAAAGTAAAGATCCCTCAGGCTACAGAGAAGATCCCTACCCCTCCTGTTAAAGAGAAGAGCCCTAGCCCACTTGCTAAAGAGAAGACCCCTAGCCCTCCTGCCAAAGAGATGAGCTCTTCACCAGCTCAAGGGAAGACACCTATCAAAGAGAAGATCCCTAGTCCTCCTACCAAAGAGAAGAGCTCTTCTCCAGCTCAAGAGAAGACACCTATCAAAGAGAAGACCCCTGTCAAAGAGAGGAGTGCTGCTAAAGGTCTTCCTTTTCACTCACCAGTGAAATTTAAAATTCAGAAGCGTCGTTTGTCCAACAAAGGTAGTAAGAGGGCAAATGTTGGCTCTCCATTAAATTTCTTGTTCATGTTCCCCAAGAAGACTGCCAAGTCTCCAAGGCCAACCTCCAAAGAACCTTCTCCAAAACCAGACCCCACTGCCAAATCTCCCTCGCCAACACGTGAAGGTCTCAAAGAGGAGCCCAACTTACCACCATTAGGGGAATCCACTCTAAAGTCTTCCTCTCCAACACCTCAAGTGCTGAAAACTCCAGAACTTGAACCTCAATCAGCAAAATTTGATCGAAGCAAACAGAAGAGAGAAAGATTCTCTAAAGATGCAGGGTCATCTCATGCCAAAAGGAAAGTTGATTTTGTAGAGTGATTCCACATATTGGATTTTGTTTTGTTCATTTTGTCCATATGAACACACCCTTTTTGGGACAATTTTCTATAAAATTCTGTATCAATAATTTGATATTCAACTGTTAAACCTTGTTTTGTGTCGCGAACAATTTGTTAACCAATTTTGTGAAGAAGACGAGATGAAATCTAGCAGAATATATTGATTACATTATCCTTTTCAACTATACAAACTTGCCCTTGCAAGTGGCTCAAATACAACTTTTTTTGGGGGGAGACATGTGATGCATGAGGTTACACTCTCCATCCTTGTACGGATAACAATATCATCTACTTTGAATCTATATTCAGGTGATATTTCATCCAGAAACTCAAGCGACTCTCTAACATGTTGTAGTCGCCAGTTTGATGTTACTATGAGTTTCCTGGGATCTATGAATGGATGGACTATGATGTTAAATTCAAACTCTGGACAATTCTCTTCAGAATCCAAAGGGACCCAACTACCAAGCTTGCTTTTCCATCTCCTATAGTCATAGCCCAAAACTAAGGATTGGCGACACAGTTGGTATGAGATGGACAAAGAATTTGGGCTTACTCTACAACTGATATTGTCCCCCATATGAAAAGTTTCCTTGGTACTCCATCCTTCTCCAAGTACAGTGTCCAGATCAGTCAGAGATAGTCTTCTATTAAGCCACATCGTTCTTGTCCTCTCCAATTCCATTGTTTTGAAACATGCCACAAAGACATGTATAGGCAAGAACCATTGAAGTTTAATCCTTCTTGAAATCCTTCCAGGAGACATTGCTTTAAGAATATCATCTTTGATTTTGGATTTGAAGCTTGTTATGGTATTTGGATCAGGAACTTCCCATTCTAGTGACATTATTGTGGGAATAGGTATGTCATACAATTCTCCATGAACACCTTCTCTTGATGGAACCCTATATTCTGCAAAATACACAAATAAATCCACTGATTTGTAAAATGAAGGTGGTTTGTCTGCGTACATGACATCTGCAATCCCCTTGTGAATTGCCTTGAATGTGCCACTTAAGCTCTCAACAGGCTGCCACTCCACAGCTGTTGACGGAAAGATAACTGAAATGAAACAAACAACAAATATATCAGAAAGAGAAATATTGTGTTGTGTCAAATAGATAAAGGTTTGTTGAATTACAGTAAGAATGGAGAATTGGATGTTCATCCAAGTTCAACACCATGTCTTTGGCCATGTAGACATGTTGAACTTTTGCAAGCCAGCCATTGTCGGTCACTTTGAATGCAAGAACACGATCTTTCCAATGGGATTTCACTTCATTTCGCTTGGTTCTTTTCACCCTGTGGGCACCTTTGCAAGAGGGAAGCATTGTTACCCAATCATTCACACGAAAAGACATGGGTTTCCAAACACCATCTTCTCTCGTGTTATGAAAATCACAAGAAGTTATATTATGAGAAGGACGACGTGAGGACGCCATAGAAGCTCACAGATAAGAGAAAAATAGTAAATCTTTTGAATAGTGAATCTTTTGAATAGTGAATCTTTTGAAAGTGCAAAGAAGAAAGAATAAACCATATGCCAAAATGAAGGGAAGGCGGAAAGTAGACGTCTGATGTTTTGTCATTAATAGCGTTGTTTTCAAGGCCTGAAAAGAGGATTTCGTATCTTAATGCTTGATTTTTTGAAATAAAAAATGGAACAAGATGTCACTATTTTGGACCCAAACTTTAATGTTAGCCATCGTAAACGTCTAAATTTAGCCGTTTTAGCCATTCGCCACTAAAATAGAACCGTTAAGAAGACATTTGGAGGAGACAAGAATGCCATACTTTTGTATACGTGTCAATTCACAATTGGACAATTTCTTAATCCTTAGATTAACAAACAGCCCTTTTCTAGCCGTTTTTGGCCCTAATGAGAGAGACTGGCATAGTTATAGCGCCAGCTCATTTAGTTGGGTTCACACTATAGAGAACCCTAGTATGTATTTGGTTGAGTACCTTTTCATATTGTGTTTACTCTTATCTTTGTATATGGTGTGTTGAGTGTTGAGTAAAGAAGAAGAAGATTTTCAGCCTCTCATCTTGTGTGCTCTCTTTTAGGGTTTTGTGAGTGTGTGTGTGCTTTCCAAGGGCTCAAGCTCTCTTCTCCCCTGCATCTTTTCATGGTATCAGAGCCTAGTTCATGCTAAGGGCTGAGCTACAAGCAAGAGAAGCACAGGAAGTGATACGAGGGTAAGAGCTTCAACTACTCTTCCGTATTTGTGTTGGCGACTACACCCTTGTCGGGAGCTCTATGGGAGGCACCGACAAACGATCTCTGATTGAGGAGCTTTTTTCGCGGGAGTAAAGCTATAGGGCAACTATAATGTCCTATCAAACTAATATTTTCGGGCAGAAAACGCGTTTCGGGAGCATTAGGACCTTTGTTTTTCAGAAAGCAGACGATTTTGAGCACTGCGACGCTCGATTCTCTACAGAACTCTGTTTTAAGAACTGCAGGAAGACATATTGGTTGTGCAGACACTGTGTGTGCTGTAAGGAAGTCAACAGTTGCCATTGGGTGTATGTATGCACATTGAGGTCACTAGCTGTAACATTTGAGTGTACTACAGTACCACTGTAGAAAATACAGCAGTTTGTGCAGGACAAAACCAGAGTGCTGTTTTTGGTAAATTTGTGTGTTTGGCAAGATGTCAAATGATGGCATAAACCAGATTGTTGCTGAGAAGCTTGATAAGAACAACTTCCATGCTTGGAGATTCACGCTGACAAATTTCCTGATGGGAAAGGGTTACTGAGACTATATAGAAGGTGAGCATGAAGAGACACCGGAGATACCGGACATCAATCTGACTGCTGCTGCAGATGTGAAAGAGTTTATGGATTGGAACCAAGGAGCCAGAAAAGTTATGTATTGTCTCTCTATCAGTATACAAGACACAATGATTGGGCACATACATGATGCCAAGTCCCCCAAGGAGGCATGGGACACCTTGGTAAAACTCTATGAAACAAATACCAAGGCACGAAAGATACAGTTGAAGAATGAACTTCATACTATGGAGAAAAAGAGTATGTCTGTGAATGACTATGCATGAAGATAAATGGTATTGTGGAATCCCTTGCATCTATTGGTGTTTCAGTAGATGATGATGATAAGGTGGAAGTTTGTCTACGTGGTCTCAGGCCACAATACAAGGCGTTCAAGACGTCTATTCAGACTCGAGAAAACATTCCCAATTTTACAGATTTGGTGTCTATGTTGATTATAGAAGAGAAGAGCTTGGGGGGGGAAGACCAACAATCTTCTCACAAAACAAGAATAGTTCAGAGCAACAGGCCTTCCACACAAGTTCAAGAAGAGGACGAGGTAGAGGAGGCCATGGACGCGGCTAAGGAGGTGGCCGAACACTTAATCAGAATTATGGCCGAACAGGTAATAGAATTACCTGTTCGGCCGCCAAGGAGGTGGCCGAACAGGTAATCAAAATTATGGCCACAGCAACAGCAACAACAACAACAGTCCCAGAATTCACAATAACAACAACAACACGCAGGTGGAAGAGGCCAATTCAGAGGCAGGGGGAGTCAAAGAGGTCGTGGAAATTGGCAAAGGCAGTATAATGATACACATGGATGCTTTTATTGTTTGGTAAGCCTGGACATGTGCAGGCAGATTGTTATAAGAAGCAGGCTGACATGCAAAATGAAAAATTGCAGCAAAACAACTATGCATCCTCGAGAGCAGAAAGCAAACAGGGAAATATGTAAAGTGCCTAAGGTCAGATGGAGGGGGAGAGTACTTCTCCAATGAGTTCTCTGAATTTTTAAAGAAGAATGGTATTCGGAGACAATTTACATGTAGATACACTCCGCACAGCAAATAGATGGAGGGGGAGAGTACTTCTCCAATGAGTTCTCTGAATTTTTAAAGAAGAATGGTATTCGGAGACAATTTATATGTAGATACACTCCGCAGCAAAATGGAGTTGCTGAGTGAAAAAATAGGCACATTGCTGAGATTTGCATGAGCATTGATGGAAGAGAAGAATATGCCGCATAGCTATTGGGATGAGGCTATTTCTACATCAGTTTACATCATGAACAGAACTCCTACTGCAGCCATACATGATGTAACTCCAGAGGAGAGGTTTACTGGCAGAAAACCTGATTTGTCTCATCTGAAAGTCTTTGGATGCATTGCATATGTGTATGTGCCAGATGAGCTGAGAACTAAGCTGGATCCAAAAGCTGAAAAATGTGTGTTTATTAGGTATTCCCTTGAGCAAAAGGGATACAGCTGTTATAACCCTGCTACACGTGAGTTGAGGGTAAATAGGGATGTTTTTTTTATGAGATGAGCAGCTGGTACGCTGCTGAAAAAGAAGCTGTTGGGGCAAATGTGGTTGCACAGAATGCAAGTCAGCAATCACAGTCTTTGAGTGGACCAGGAGAGTCCTCATCTAGTGGTTCAGTTGATAGACCATGGAGTGGTAGGCTGCATCATAATACCAGTCCTACAAATGTGATTAGTACATCACATAAAGGCAAAGAGAAAGTGGTTGAGCCCCTTAGTATGCCTGACATTTTTGCAGGGCATTCTCATGTTGATGGAGAGTCTAGTGGCTCAGAGATGAGCCTTGATGAGGAGCTTGGGATACCAGCTATGAGAACACCTAGTGTAAAGAAGGCTATGGAAGCCATGAATGCAAAGCTGCGAAGATCTGGGAGAGTGAAGAATCCTGTGTAGAGGTTTACCTATGATGGTTATGTGGCACATCACTATGCATACATGGCAAAAGTTGTACAGGTTATAGAGCCCACATGCATTGATGAGGCTGTTGGAAATGTGTGTTGGGAGAAAGCTATGGATGAGGAGATGGATGCACTATATGGAAATGAGACATGGGATTTAGTGCAATTGCCTGAAGGCAAGAAAGCCATTGGATGCAAGTGGGTGTACAAAGTAAAACATAACAGTGATGGAAGCATAAGCAGGTACAAGGCTAGATTGGTAGCCAAAGGATATGCGCAGACATATGGCATTGATTATGAGGAAACTTTCAGCCCAGTTGCCAAGATGGCAACAGTGAGAGTTGTGATAGCAGTGGCTGCGTCAAAGCAATGGTCTTTACATGAGATGGATGTAAAGAATGCATTCTTGCATGGGGATTTGCAGGAAGAGGTGTATATGTTGCAGCCACCTGGTTATGAGGATGTGGGTCACCCCGAGCATGTTTGTAGGTTGAAGAAAGCCTTGTATGGCTTAAAACAAGCACCAAGAGCATGGTCTGACAAGATTTCTGAATATATTGTCAGTATTGGCTTTCATGTAGCCAATGCAAATTTCTCGCTATATGTGAGACATGGTGATAGAGGGGTTGTGCTTGTTGTCATCTATGTAGATGACCTGATCATTACGGGGGACCATGATGCAGAGATCTTTGATATAAAGATCTTGCTTAGACAGAAGTTTGAGATGAAGGATCTGGGGGAGCTCATATATTTCTTGGGTATTGAGGTGATTAGGTCACCACATGGTATCGGATTACTACAGAGACAGTATGGCTTGGACATGTTGTCCAAGTATGGTATGAAAGGCTGTAAGCCTATCTTAGTGCCATTGGTTTAGAATGGCAAGTTGACAGGAGAGATTTTGGAGGATCCTACTATGTATAGACGCATAGTAGGAAGCTTGATCTACATGACAATCACCACACCAGATTTGAGCTATGCTGTTGGGTTGGTGAGTCAGTTTATGCAGATTCCTCAGAAGCCGCATTTGGATACTGAGGTATGTGAGGTCTACTTTGCATTGTGGACTATTTTATGAAATTGGGATAGAGATATGTGTACATGGATACACAGATGCTAATTGGACTGGTAGTATCTCAGATAGAAGATCTACTAGTGGCTTCATGTTTTCTTTGGGGAGTGCTGCTATCACTTGGAGCAGCAAGAAGCAGCCTACGATTGCTCTATCCAGTACTATAGAGGCCGAGTACAGAGGAGCTGCTATGGCAGCATGTGAGGTAGCTTGGTTGAGAAAGCTACTTATAGATTTGGGTCTATCAGTGGATAGACAAGTTATCATTTTCTGTGACAACATTAGTAGTATACAGTTGGCCGAGGAACCTAGTTTTTCATGCTCGTACGAAGCATATAGAGGTCCACTACCATTTTGTCAGAGAGAAGGTCTTGCCAGGAGACGTTGACCTTCTTTATGTCAGCACACAGGATCAGGTCGCTGACATCTTCACCAAAGCATTGGGTACAAAGAAGCTCCGCAGATTCAGGGCTTCACTTGGTGTACATGAGATGGAGTTGAGCTCGAGGGGGAGTGTTGAGATATCGAGCTCATCTAGTGAGGCGGTGGACACTGATGACCCGCCTGGGGGATAGGCCCCACACTTACACCACTGGCATGGTTGGTGAGATCGTGGGTGATATGCGGCCAGTGGGATGTGTGATAGCCATTCTAGAGACTGGCATAGTTATAGCGCCAGCTCATTTAGTTGGGTTCACACTGTAGAGAACCCTAGTATGTATTTGGTTGAGTACCTTTTCATATTGTGTGTACTCTTATCTTTGTATATGGTGTGTTGAGTGTTGAGTAAAGAAGAAGAAGATTTTCAGCCTCTCATCTTGTGTGCTCTCTTTTAGGGTTTTGTGAGTGTGTGTGTGCTTGCAAGAGCTCAAGCTCTCTTCTCCCCTGCATCTTTTCAAGTTGGAGGAGCGTCTATAAAGAACGTGATGGTCCTAACTCTAACAGGTTTTTGGAGATGTGCATGATCCCATCTCCAAGGCATGTCTAGGAGTGTTGAAGGTAGGTGTATCAAAGAACCTCTTGATGAAGGGATCCAATGTAGTATTACGAGGCGTGTTCTGTAGGGGGAGTCAACATTGAGGAAAAGGCTTCTGGCCAAAAGGGGAAGGTAAAAAAGAGGAAGATGGAAGCTACACACCGGCCTCCTATGCTCATCTCACAAAAGGGATCCAAGGTGGTGTTGCAAGGCGTGTCATGTATCCTACCCCAATGGAACCGTATTGTAGGGGACATTTGTTTTAATGGGTGGGTGTGCACTATGTGTGTGAGAGAGAGATTAGTTCAAGATTATGTTCGAAACCAAAAAAGTAACATGCTTCTTGAATGTTTTAACAAGAGAACTGCAACTTGCGTGCTTGCATTAAGCTTATTATGTCTCCTTCTTAAGTTCGTAGTACAACCCATACAATATTCAACATGTTCTTTCTCTCTCAAGAGTTGAGACATGTATTTTTTTATCTCGATGCTATTTTTATTGTCCTTTGAGCACTAACTTCTTTTTTTGGCTAAAATTAACACACCCAGTCCTTATAATGTTTCAAACCTGCGAAATTCTTATTTTTCAAATCAACATACTTCATTCAAAAATGCAATAATATGTTCCTAAGTGTATCTAATCCAACCAAATTTGCTACATATCAACATACTTCATTCAAAAACGCAATAATATGTTCCTAAGTGTATCCAACCAAATTTGCTACATATCAACAAGGTTTTTTTATCATCTACTCTAGGAATCAGGATTTCTTATATATTATTCTAGCAAATTATAATATTTATCTAGCAAACAAGTGGTTCCTTTATAACAAAAGGTGATATCTATTGAGAAAAATGACTCTACATCTAGTAAAGAAGTGATCTCCATATAGGGATTGTGAATGTCTACATAGAAAATTCACCTCACAACGAGAATTGGCACCATAAGAGATATCTTGGGTACTCTTTAGTCACGTCCAGATGTGAAGGATTGAGTGAACGCCTTAACCGGTGCTAATGGGAAGTGCTAAAGGGAAGGTCAAAAAGAGGAAGAAGGGTGGGGCGTGTTAGTGCACCCCCCAAGCTTGCATCTTGACAAAAAAAATACCTAGCCCTCTCTCTCTCTCTCTCCCTAACCCACCTATTCCAAATACCATACATTCCCTTATGCTTAATTTCCACTCACATCACTCAGCATGAGCTGCATAACAAATAGGTGCTCAGTTCCATCATTAGACTGCTTGCTTGATGATGCATAGTTCCCTTGCTGCAACTTCCCATTTTTCATGTCATTCTACTTCTTATAACATTGGGCTATAATATGCCCTGATTTGCCACAATAATAGCATTCATTGCCATTTCAACTTGTCCTTTGTTGTTATCCACCTCGGCCTCGCTGGCTCCCCCTACCGCCTCTTCCTCAACCATGTGACCGCATTTCAGAAAACCATTGATTCTGCTTATTCTATTGGCTGCCTCCAAACTGGCCTTCACCCACAACCTCTAAATGATGATCGTCCTTTATCTCAATGCGAATCTGAGTAGAAGGCCTGCACTTGCTCCATATTGTGGTTTCTAGATGAGGTTCCCTATATCCTCATCTCTTCAAAGATCATCAATGAGATAAGCTCATCAAAATCAAGAAATGTTTCCTGCACATACATGGAAGTCACAAATGTTCTCTAGCTACTCTTATTTAGGCTGTTCAAGTCTCCTTGATTTAGCATCTTTTTTTAAAGTTCAAAAATATATTTCTGTCTTTTTAAAAATTGCTTGAAAATACAACTTTTTGAAAAAATCAAATTTTGTTCAAAAAGCTCAAGTTGGCCTAAAATTTATCAATTCTCAATAGAGCTTTATGCATGCATAGACCACTTTTTAAAAAAGAGGTAAAAATGAAAATTTTTGAGGGAGTCTTTCAAAGATGCCAAATGTTTCTCATTTTTAAGTAATATTACCTATTTTTGAGGGAGTCTTTCAAAGATGCCAAATGTTTCTCATTTTTAAGTAATATTACCTATTTTGCCCATAAATGAATAGCATGTGTAGGCAATAAACTCTGTAACTCCATCCTCCATCTATGGTCTGAATGGACTATCTCCTCATACGACAGATAGATGATGAAGGATCTAATGGCCGAAGTCTAGTGTCCCAAATGTTTACACAAAGTCAACAAAAGTGATGTATATTTTAATCATGTCGCCCAAGTAACCTGCGTACAAAGAATCCCCAATAAAAATCTAGCATCACACATGTGTCCCCAATGATCAAGAGTCACAAAATGATGGTGATGTATAATCTGATCATGTTGGGGTAGCCCATGGTACTGCGTTCAAAGAATCCCCAATATAAATCTAGCATCACACTTGCATCCCCAATAATCAAGAGACAAAAAATGATGTCATCATCTCGCCGAAGAAAGAAAGGACCATGGCAAGTATAGCAGAAGGGTAATAGTAAAAATATAAGGCCAAATAATGTGTCAATGCATGTGACACACCTCTATAGAATTCCAAAAATATGTGTGAAAGAAGCCCAAAATGTGCTACGCATCCCCAAAAACTCACAAAAGTGCTCATACATATAAAAGAAACCAAGTCTGTGATCATGCCTTAGATAATGCTAAAAAATGAGCCCAACAATGCACAAAACCACCTACTAAGGTGCACATGCGTGAACGTATCTTAAGCAAGTGAACCACTCCATATCAACTCAAGCCAACCAAGCCCAAGATATGAATGACCAAACACTAGCCAATTCAATCTCTCGACACCTATACCACTATCACGTGTGAATAGCCCTTATTGTAAATGAGGGTGTAGGTTGTAGATCAATAACATGTGTGAAAAGGATAAAATTGGTATAGAGGGTCCCACAATGTAGATAGCCAAGGAATGTGGTCCAAATGAGTGTAGAGGGACAAGGTAGGTAGGTATGGACAAATGGGTGTGGGCAGGTCAAAAGAAATGGCCATGTTAATGGGAATGACCAAGTACTTGGGGGGTAATGCCCATGTAGCACTCTTTGTATATTGCCCCCTGGCCGTTATCTTTAGGTGTGTGCTAAGCCTTACAACAAGGCAAATGAAGCATTTTGACTTAATAAGGCCATGCATGGTAAGCACATTTATTACGCTCTGTGAGCTGAATAACACCATCCAAAACAAGCACCTTCTCATGTGTTGCAGACTGAAAGACAAGTGCATCTCGAAGGTTTGATTTCCTTTCAACTAAAGTCTTATCCACCTTCAAAGAGTGTGCCTCTCCGGGCCACAGAGGAGAAGTTGGCATGGCTAGAGCCCGTCGACTCCATGAAAGCTGAGCAGTGAAAAAAAACCCATAAGATCATAAAAAAGGGGATCATTTTATTCATAATTTTTTTATAAATAAGGTGCTTTTTAATTACCCTTTGAATGCACATGATACATGGAGTTTCTTAATAGTGCATCCCTTGAAAATATGGATCAATATCTAGGTAATTCAATTTTCTATATAGAGAATATATAGGAAATATGGGCTGATATCTAGGTAATTCAATTTCCTATATATAGAGAATGAATAAAAACATTGGGTCGATATCTAGGTAATTCAGTTTCCTATATAAGAATATATAATAAATATAGGTCGATATCATTCACATCTCAATTCACATGTTATCACATTCATTCACATGTTATCACATTCATTCACATCCTATATCATTCATTTACATCTTGATTCACATGACATCACATCTCATCTATTCATTCACATTTATCTGATTTGCATCACATATCATCACATCTATTTACCTTTCATTCTCATCACTTATATTCTCATCACATCCATCCATCCATTCTTTCACATCTATCTGATTTGCATTACATCTCATCACATCTATCTGATTTGCATTACATCTCATCACATCTATTCACCTCACATTCTCGTCACTCCTATTCTCATCGCATCCATCCATCCATTCATTCCCATCTATCTGATTCGCATCACATATCATCACATCTATTTACCTCTCATTCTTATCACTTCTATTCTCATCACATCCATCCATTCATTCATTCCCATCTATCTGATTTGTATCCCATCTCATCACATCTATTTACCTCTCATTCTCATCACTTCTATTCTCATCACATCCATCCATCCATTCATTCCCATCTATCTGATTCGCATCCCATCTCATCACATCTATTTACCTCTCATTCTCATCACTTCTATCCTCATCACATCCATCTATCCATTCATTCTCATCTATCTGATTTGCATCCCATCTCATCACATCTATTTACCTCTCATTCTCATCACTTCTATTCTCATCACATCCATCCATCCATTCATTCCCATCTATCTGATTCACATCCCATCTCATCACATCTATTTACCTCTCATTCTCATCACTTTTATTCTCATCACATCCATCCTCTATTCATTCTCATCTATTTGATTCATATCACATCTATTTATAGAATGTAAGAGCATTCTTATTTTTTATATAAAGATTCTTTACGCATCTTTTTATGCATAGAACAACTTCAGTGGGAAATAACACTTTTATGAAAATCCATTTAAGCATCTATTTATGCATAAATTCAATTTTAAGGAGAATAACACTTTCGAAATAAAAATAAATCTTTTATGCATCTTTCTATGCATAAGTTTATTTTTAATGAGAATAACTCTTTTGAAATAAAAATAAATTTCTTTATGCATCTTTCTATGCATAGAATAAAAATTAATGAGAATAACTCTTTTGAAATAAAAATAAATTTCTTTATGCATCTTTCTATGCATAGAATCAAAATTAATGAGAATAACTCTTTTGAAATAAAAATAAATTTCTTTATGCATCTTTCTATGCATAGAATCAAAATTGTCCTTAGTCAACTCTTCATCTTATGTGAGTATTTACTTATTTTTGGGAGGATTTCCTTTTATTCTTCAATCTGTTTTAGGGGAAACCATTTTAGACACTAGGAGGATTTTTATATCCAAAAATATCTCAATTTTGAATTACCTCTCTCTAGACATTTTCTCTCTCTAGGCCAAAACAGGGTAAAATAGGATCTTTCTAGTTATACCCTCTCGGTATATATGGGTAGTCACAGTCCTTGGAACTATAAGATAAATACCATCATGTCTAGGCCTCAAGCAAGTCAAGGATTCCATACAATTGCGGTACTTCCATCTGAAGACCTAATTACCAGTTTACGAATTTCAGTTTGAATATCAATTCGTATGAATTTTTTTACACAATTACAACCTTTTATAAATTTTTGACATTTTTGGCTTCTCGGTTGATCCTCATTAGCCAATTCGCTCTAATACTAGCCGTGAGGTCCCTATCCCCATCGTGCAACGAATTCAAGGTTCTAGCAGAGCAGCGGAAGTAGCACCTTTTGCACGGGACAGGGTCTCACACTCGGGGCCTCGCCCACGAATATCCGGACAAGAGACATCCATCGGTTCGATCCCGGAAAAACTTCCCTTGCCCGAAAAACACAAGCGATTCCTCTAGGATAACATTTCTCTAACGTAGTCAAAAGTCTTAACTGAGCTGATCTGACCGAACCCGTAAGTCCCAAGTCAGATCAGGGAAAAGATTGCACTTGGATCATAGAGACCAACGCTTTTTTCCTCATTGAGAGGCACAGCCGTTGATTCTTTTCCATAGAACAATTTTTGAAGAGGCACCGGAGATACCGGAGATCAATCCGAGTACTGCAGATATGAAAGAGTTCAAGGATTGGAACCAAGGAGCCAGAAAAGTGATGTATTGGCTCTCTATCAGTATACAGGACACCAGGATTGGAAGGATGCCAAGTCCCCCAAGGAGGCGTGGGACACCTTGGTAAAACTCTATACCAAGGCACGAAAGATACAGTTGAAGAATGAACTTAATACTTGATGAAAAACAGGTAGAGGGAGAGAAGACACACACAGGAGAAAACCCTAATGTATATTACAAACCCTAACCATAGAGGGAAGCCATGTCCCTTCTACACAATGCATAAAGCCATAATCCATAATAGCCAACTATATGCTGCTCATGTTGTCACAATGAATGACAACCTTGCCATCAATAGGCTCACCCAAATCAACCAAGAGACTCTTTAACCATACTCCTTCACACATGTAGCAACGGCTGCACCCCTGTATTCAGCCTCTGTAGTACTAGATAAAGCAACAGTAGGTTGCTTCTTGCTACTCCAACTCACCACTGCACTTCCAAATATAAAGGCATAACCATTAGTAGACCTCCTGTCATATATGAGCTACCTGCCCAATCTGCGTCTGTGTAGCCATGTACATCCAAGCCTTTACCATGCTCATAAAGAAGACCATAATGTGCAGTGGTCTTTACATATCGCATAATGCGTCTCACTGCATCCAAATGAGGTTTTCTGGGGCTCTGCATAAATTGACTTACTAGCCCCATAGCATAACTGAGATTCGGGCATGTGATAGTCATGTAAATAAGACTGCCAACCATCTTTCTATACATAGATGGATCATCCAACTCTTCACCAAAATCAGCCCGCAACTTTACATATGCTCCAAAGTTATACTCATTGGCTTACACCCTATCATCCCATATTTTGCCAACATATCCAATGCATATTGGCGTTGCACTAACCATGTACCTGCATGGTCTTTGATCACTTCAATCCCAAGAAAATATCTCAATTCACCCAAGTCTTTCATGTCAAACTACCCACTCAATGCCTTCTTGACATGCATAACATCTGTAGCATGATCTCCTGTGATAATCAAGTCATCCACATAGATGACAAGTAAGACAATCCCATGATCTGTTTTCTTCACATAGAGTGAAGAATCTGCTGAAGAAACCTGAAATCCAAGGGAGAATAAGATATCGGCTTATCTTATCACTCCAAGCACGAGGTGCTTGCTTCAAACCATATAATGCTTTCTTTAATCTGCATACATGAGTGGGATACCTCGGGTGTACATATCCTTCTGGCTGTGCCATTTAAACTTCCTCTTGTAGATCACCATTTAGAAATGCATTTTTCACATCCATTTGATGCATTTCCCAACCATTTGTTGCAGCCATAGCAATGAGTGCTCTCACTGTTCCCATCTTTGCAACTGGACTAAATGTTTCATCATAGTCCAAGCCTTGGGTTTGTGCATAACCGTTAGCTACCAATCTCGCTTTATAGCGTTCAATGGAACCATCTGACTTGCATTTCACCTTGTAAACCCATTTGCAACCAACAACATTTTTGCCTTGTGTGGTAAGGCAACTAAATCCCATGTTTCATTATGAACCAAGGCGTCCATCTCAACATCCATTGCCTTCTCCCATACATGCTTCCCAATAGCTTCTGTATAGCATGTAGGTTCCACATGCTTCACCAAAGAGGTCATATATGCGTAATGCATAGCAAAATCACGATATGTCAGCCTGTCAACTGGATACCTGACCCTTTGGGATCTCCGCAATGCATGCGGATCACTCTGAACACATGTCACTCTAGCATGTGGAGGCACATATCTATCCTGCCTTGCACCAGGTGTGCATAAAACTGGTATGCCAAGTTCCTCATCCAAACTCTCTGAACTCTTGACGACTCATAACCTGTAATGCCAATTCCTTCAACCTTCTTTTTCCCTTTATCCACAGCACTACTCCTAGTGCTCACACTCTCATGTCTCAAGCGTCCTGACCATGGACGTATAGTGCTACTCTCAAAATCTGCTGGCCCCCAGACATAGAAATAGAACTTGCTTGTGGCAAGTTCACACATGCACATCAGCATCAAGGGAATCAATGACACCCTCATCCTTTGCTTTGTACCAATTAGCAAGTTCATCAAACATCACATCTCGTGAGATAACCACTTGCCTAGTTTGTGGATTATAACATTTATATACATTGCGATCCTGTGCATATCCAACAAACACACACTTCTCTGCCTTAGGATCCAACTTCCTCCTTCTCTCGTCAGGCACATGTACATAAGCTATGCACCCAAACACTTTGAGGTGTCCAATGTCTGGCCGAAAACCTATAAGCCGCATCTCTGGCATACTTTCATGTATGGCTATTGTGGGTGTCTTATTAAATACATACACCACGATGGCACACGCTTCTATGCCCAATAATAGTCTGGCATGCTCTTTTCATTGAGCATCGCCCTGGCCACATCACAAATGACTCTATTCTTTCTCTCAGCGCAACACCATTTTGCTGAGGTGTGTACCTGCAAGTTAACTGCCTTCTTATGCCATGCTTTCTCAAGAAATGCTCAAAAGCATGTGAGGTGTATTCACCACCTCCATCTGTCCTCAAACATTTTATCCAAGAGCCATATTGCTTCTCTACAAAAGCTTTGAAGTCCATAAACTTTCCCAACACTTCACTTTTCTCTCTGAGAAGTAAATCCAAGTCATTCTGCTGAAATCATCAATGAATGTCACATAATACAAGCTGCCTTTAATGGATGGGTTTTGTGCTCCTAAACTATTTCAAGTGGCCTGCTACTCATGTTACCTTCTTTAGGAAATGGCAACTTTGCCTGCTTTCCAAACTAACAGGCATCACAAACATGCATATTCCCATCATACTTGAATCTAGGCAGCCCACTAACAATGCCTCTTGCCTGCATGTTCATTAACCTTTGTATGTTCACATGTCCAATCCTTTTATGCCACATGTCAATGTCCTGTACCACATTTTGGCTTTTAGAGAACATGGCTGATTTCAACTCAAGAATCCTAGCATCTAACTTAAATAACCTGCCTTCTTTCTTGCCTTTGGCAATGACTCTACATCCATTTTTGAAATCCTCAAATGAAGCAACCATGCTCGTTGAAACGAACCTGTAAACCCTGTTCCACCATTTGACCAACTGAGGCCAAACTTTTTGTAATAGAAGGCACATACAAGACATCTTCCACCATAGACTTTGTTTCACCATTGTGCATAACCAATGGTACACTTCCAACATGTGTGATAGCATGTTGGGTATCATCTCCTGTTTCCACATAGCCTTTCACATCCATAGGCTTCATATGCTCAAACCATTCGCCATGAAACGTCATATGGTTTGATGCTCCAGAGTCCATATATACCAAGTGTCATCACTTTCACCATTTGTCATTATAGAATCCACAACATGTTTCATGGCAAACAAGTGATTTGCACTGCCATCATTACTGCTGCTTGATGCATAATTTCCACCACTTGCATAATTTCCACCGTGTTGTGCTCTACCCCCTCTCAAATCATTTTGTTTGCGGAAACAATCATGTGCCATATGACCAAATTTTCCACAGTAATGGCATTCCACATTTTGCATAGATGTTTGTTGGCCTTGCCAACATCCTCTACCACGAGGATTACCTCTGCCTCTCTGAGGTGTATATCCATGACCACCTCTAGCACCATATGTAGGTTGAAAATTCTATTGTGGTGACCTCTCCTGCCATCCACGACCATTACCACAGAGACGTGATGCAAATCTCCCCCTGCCTCTAAATCCCCTTTGTAAATAGAAAGCCAGATTTCTGCCATTATCATGGCTAGTAGATGCATCATGAAAAGAGTCACTGAGTTTGATTTACTCAACAAGCAAGAGTGAAACCAACTCATCAAAATCTGGTAAACCTATACTCCGAATCGAGATGGATGTATCAAAAGTCTTATACTCCTTGCCAAGACCACGCAAGGTAATGTCTACCAAATCATCACATCAGGCATGACGGCATTGATTGTTGCCAATGCATCTGCATACTTCTTTATCTCTTGTACATAATCATGGGTACTCCTTCCTTTTCGTTTCACATTATGAATCTATTGTCTCAACAACTGAGACTTGCGACCACTAGTGTCTGTAGTATCAGCTTTACCAATGTATCCCATGCATCCTTGGGATTCTCAGCATCATGTATATGTATGAGTATAGCATCCGAGATACATATAGACATGCAATGCAAAACTTTGTATGCTCTTTTTGACCATTGCTTATGAGCTACAACCTGTTGCTGTGTAGGTTGTCGGGGTAGTTCCGGCTCTGGCTCCGCACCTGTATGTAACAAGGTTTCAAAAACCTTAATTTTCCTTCAGAAATCTTTTGATCCTGTACTTCCATGCCTGGAATTTCTTCCTATCCAACCTTTCACCCACAATTTGTACTGGATTGTCTGACATACTTGCTCAATGCAAATGCACCTTTCGCACACAAACAAATCTGTAAACGAGCCTTCCTCAGCTCAACCACACTCTAATAAGTGTTCTAGATACTCCAAAGTACTCAACAAACTTCACTTTTGATGTAGAAAATCAAACTGATTACATCCAAAATGAACTGGCATACGCAGTCCAAGAAGGTACCCTATTTTGGCGTGCTTTCCAAGGCTTCAAATTGCAATGTAGTGGTTCAATCAAGTATGGATAACTTGCATTGACACCTAAACAAGCTCAATGTTGCATATCAACACCAACCAAGGTGCGTACATACCAAATTTGTCAGATCCCCTTCTCTATTTTGAGAAAAACTAATAAAACCAAAAAAGACCAGTAGTAAAAGTGCTCTAATTTCTTTGATTCTTGTCCAAATTGAGAGACCATGCATTCATTATCTTAGCATTGATGTCTACTAACTCCATGTAAAAGGAATTAGACCAATTGTTTAAGATGAGAGAGTAATTAGCCGATTAATCACCCTCTATTTCACTAATCACAATAGACATCCTGTTTAATCAGCTCATTTCCAGTTCCATAATGCATAATTGCTTCAACCAATCATATAGCTTCCTTCTGAAGTGTATGTACCACACAATTTCTAAGAAGATTTTGGAATTTATCAACCACAAGACTTGATTTTTGGCCTCCACTTAGCAAAAAGTTAAAAAATTGCTCTGTTTCCTCATGATATGCTGCACCGCCTGTTCCTGAGGAGAACTGGTGAGTTCATAAAGTTGTTTGAAGATAGATATGGGTGCCCAACACTCCTAGGCATGTACTCAATCCATCAATTGAGTTATTTTTGCAAAAACCTAGCTTTAATTGCATCCACAATGAGCATCATTTCTCTGTTTTTGTGAAGGGTTCAAATCAGTGATAAATGCACCCACTTGAATCCAAATTCAATTTAGGGCTTGCACATGAGTTGCCAATACATTAATCCTTGTCACATACATGTTCCTTTGCCAGATTGCATCTATTTTCACAATACATCACCGCTTTCAAGCTCCAATGGAAAGCTTGCAAAAAAACCAAAATTTTCTTTTGCTTTGGGCAACCCTGATTTGCCTTGTTTGTGCTTGAATCACCTGCAATCCGCTCAAGGGTGTTTAGTAGTCCTTACCCGGTAGGCCAAGCTCTCAGATTTGATAGAAATCGGTGTGCTCCAAGCTTCACAGCATCAATGGCAAGCTTCACAGCTTTTCTTCACAACTTCTTCTCCCTCTTCTCTCACTCACTCATAAACCCTAATAGAGAGCACCAGGCTCTGATACCATGATGAAAAACAGGTAGAGGGAGAGGAGACACACACACAGGAGAAAACCCTAATGTATCTTACAAACCCTAATCATAGAGGGAAGCCATGTCCCTTCTCACACAATGCATAAAGCCATAATCCATAATACACAACACACACTGTGTTGTGTCCACACACAGCTAACCCTAGCTAATATCCACACACTATGACCAGCTGGACGCGGTCATTTATGTCTCACAAATGCTGCTACCTAACATGCCAGCACATAGTGCAGCTGGCACAAGCTGACATCGAGCTTGAATCTCAACAATACTGTGGAGAAAAAGAGTATTGCCCACTCTGTTGCCTTTTGCAACCAACCTACACTTGTCTTTAAAGTCTTCAACATAACAACCCATCAGGATTAAACCAAACTTGCAAACCCTGTGCAATCATCTGGCCAATTAAAACCAAATTCTTTGTTATGTTCGGAACATGAAGTACATCTGCAAGGTACTTCACTTTTCCATCCTGCATAGACAATGGCACATCTCCAATATGGGCAATTGGATGAGAAGTGTCATCCCCTGGTTTCCACAAAACCTGGTCTTTCAAGGTTCTTCATCTCCTTGAACCACTCCCCATGACTTGTCATGTGGTTCCAAGCGCCTGAATCAACGTACCATACATCATCTTTATGTGCTGCTTCAACATTTTCAGACATGGCATTAACGACATGCTGCATAACAAACAACCTTTCATTACTTAGCATGAACCAAGCTCTGATACCATGAAAAGATGCAGGGGAGAAAAGAGCTTGATCTCTTACAAGCACGCGCACACACTCACAAAACCCTAATAGAGAACACACAAGGTAAGAGGCTGAAAAACTTCTTCTTCTTCACTCAACACTCAACACACCATATACAAAGATAAGAGTACACACATATGAAAGATACTCAACCAAATACATAATAGGGTTCTCTATAGTGTGAACCCAACTAAATGAGCTGGCGCTATAACTATGCCAGTCTCTAGAATGGCTGTCGCATAGCCTGTCATCCCACTGGCCGCATATCATCCATGATCTCACCAACCATGCCAGTGGTGTAAGTGTGGGGCCTATCCCCCAGGCGGGTCAGCAGTGTCCACCGCCTCACTAGTAGATAAGCTCGATATCTCAACAGGTTATTGGTGGCCCACTTTAATGGCTAACGCCACACTGAGGATGTCAAACGATGTGATGAATGCCAGCACGTAACAATCCCTTATTTCAAGAATCATATGCCCTGGAACCCCATCGTGTCCTTACAACCATTTGAAAAATGGGGCATAGACTTCCTAGGACCCATCAGTCTAGTAGCCAAATACACTCAAGCCAGATATATAATTGTTGCCACACACAGACTACTACACACAGATATATAATTGTTGCCACACACAGACTACTACACACCAAGTGAGTAGAAGCTCGTGCAATCCGCAAAGTTGATGCTCGATCGATGGCTAAATTTCTGTATGAGTCTATAATCACACGCTTCTTCAGCTTTTTTCTCTCGATCTTGTCAAACGACAATGGAACGCATTTCATCAATGCAATAATCAAATTCCTCTTGCAAGAGTTTCTTGTCATCCCACAAGAATTCCTCCCCTTACTATCCTCAAGTGAATGGCCAAGCCAAAATCACAAACAAACCATACTCACCAAAACAGTGGAGGCCAGCCCCCGCAATGATTGGAAATAAAAGTTGTCTGTTGCACTTTGGGCCTATAGAACTTTGTACAAAAAGCAACAACCAATGCTACCCCTTTCAGTTTAACCTATGGTACTGAAGAAGCATTCATGCCCATGGGAGTTCTTAGTCCCAAGTCTACGTGTCGCAATGCACGAAAAACCCACCAAAAATGCCTTAAGTTGTTGCCTGTTGTTCGAACTTGAAAAGCTTGATGAAACCCACCTCTTCGTAGTCTACAGCATGATTGTAGAGAAGCTCATGCGTAAACAATGGTTTTGATGATTAGCTAAAGGAAAAACATATGAATGAGGGTGACATGGTCCTCTTATTCAGCACTAAAACGCACAAGAAAAAGCTCAAGCTCAGGGGCTTAAGACCTTCCCTAGTCTCTGAGATCACACCACAAGGCGTTGTGCACATTAAAACACTTGATGGTATTGAGATGGCTGGTTACTTCAATGGTAGAAAACTTAAACACTACTATGGCCCTCTCACCGAGGCCACCTTGTGAAAGCAATCCATGAAAAAAAAACAACAAAAACAAGACCTTGAGGATATGAAAAAAAAATTGTGTAAGAAGAGGCCAAAGTGAGGCAAGCCAAGCTGAGGCAAAAGCATATCATGTGGCCCAAGTAGTTGACTTAGAAGAAGAAGAAGACTAGGAGGTGAAGCCGGCTCGATTATGGTTAGGAATGACCACACCAACCAACTTTGTCCAAAAATTAGCTCTTGTTGATACAGGGGCTGGCTACAATTTATTGTCCTATGAAACATGGTGTTCCCTCGGGGAACCCACATTGAAAGAAACATGTGCCATTGTCACCATAGTTGCCTCACAGCATATTCATTGCATTGGCACAGTCATACTTTTATTCCACATTGAAAATAATCCCTTGGAAGAGAAGTTTAATGTGATGCCTGCAGAAACTATGCGTAAAGAGATCCTCCGGATGGGCTATAACAGATGCAACATCAACTGGGATGCACAGACGGCCACCCTCAAATTGGCTTCTGGCCATGTTACCATTCTAATGTTGGATAAAGAGCCAGTTTCTGTTACTTCCCCATGCCAAGAACTCCATTTCCACCACCCACAAGTACCCCAACACCTCACCCTTATCACTCCATTCTCCCAAAAACGAGGCCGCTCAACATGCCATCCACATCAACGCCTCTCGCACCCACACCACCACCACGCACAGTGGCAATGTGCTCTCACATGGTGAAATCACAAGCAGATGCCCTACCACATCACACTAACCATACTAACAAATCTCCACAAGGTTTGATATCTCACCACCACTGGGTACCCAAGATACTTCTTGCAAGACAAGGCTACTATGAGGGAGCATCTCCATTGTAGATCCCCAAAATATCCCACCATCACCCCCTCACCAACAGGCATCCAGAGTTTCTCGTCCCCAGTGTAGGCCCCCCATTCGCCAACCTCAAGCTTACAGGGTACAAGATCGACGTAAACCTACACACTCTCCTAGGTGTTCTGAACCTCGACCAAACCCTAAACCCACACACTCAACCCTTTGGTGGATCCCAAAATCTCTTCTCCATGCCCAACATTACTATGAAGACAATCATACCATATGGATCCCCAAACCTCTCCAACCTAAGCTCCTACCTCGTGTCACACCACAGTCACCTACCCTCCAAGGCAACATCTGCAGTCATCAAGATTACTCAAGACAAAGGGAAGCAGAAAGTCTTATGTGACACAGTCACCCCCAAGATACCGCTAACTAACTTCCTTTACAGATATACCTTCAATGTTAGAAATTCCTCTGCCTATCATCCAAAGGCTCGACAGGACCGCAAAACTCCCATCAACCCCCTCAACCCGAGCTACTTCCTTGCCACCCTCATCAGAATCTCTTCAGGAGGTGCCACCCCCTACTTTGCCCCATTACCTAATTGGCATAGACTCCTCTCTTTAGCAAACTCGGCACCACACACGGTCAGTACAAAACCCGCAATGGGGTGCTGGTGGCATAGCCTCCGTGTACAAAACCTATTACAAGGTCCACACTAAAAAATATATTTAAAAAAAACGTACGACCGTTCCTTTCTCAGATCCTAAGTGCCACGGTCGTTCCTTCGTCAACCACAAAGCCCGCGGCCGTTCCAAGTTTCGCACGATTGTTCCCTTATCAAAGTCTGGATTGCCACCACGGACGTTCTGAGTTTGGAATGCCCATTCCCTCTCCTGCACACTGCTACGGCCGTGCCGACTCTCTATTCAAAAGCCCTTGTCCATTCCAACCAGTTATGTGAGCCCGTGGTGGCCATTCGTTCTCTCCTCTTGCCACGTCTATTCGCTCGCAGTTTGACTTGTCACACACCCGTTCCCTAAACTTACCACGGTCGTGTCTTCTTCACAGGGTTATAAATATGGGCCCCCTCCTTCCATTTCCTCCCTTTTCACTCTTAGCCGCCTAGCCAAACTATTGCAAATTTTTTCCCCAAGCTCTTACCCTCACAGCTAGCATTCAAGATGTCAGAAGCTGCCGACTCCTCCCTGGAGATGCTCCACCACTCTTCCCTGAGGAGGAAGAGACCCACCAGGCGACCGCTTCAAGGAGTACGCGAAGCACCCCACCTAGCTCTCCCTTCTAGGCAAAGCACTGATGAAGCAAGTCAGTGGACACACTGACCATTCTCTGATGAAGAATCGTTGTAAAGTTGAGCACAAGATCCTTTATTACACTAGTCCATGCCATGGAGTTACTGCCAACTGACCCAGAGTTAGAGTAACTTGGATAACTGCCCACCCTCGAGCCTTGGAGGCCGGATTTGTATAACGCCTTATACTTCACCAAAACTTATGATGCAAATTAGCACACCGGTGTAATCTTGGATATCGAGGGTCGAAAGCATCTAGTCTAGCTCAACGTAGGGCTTGTGCGAGAGGCTCTTGCACTCCCACATATGGAGCAGACATATGTGCACCTTGTCAACGGCCCTAATCTCACCCGTGGCCTTTACAGGGGAAATGCTAACAAATTTGGAGTTGAGTGGGGCAACATCACCCAGGACGACCTCGTGATGCTAGCACAAGCTTTCCAATTTTGCCTCACCACTAGGTGAACTGACAGGTTTAGCAAGTGCAACTTGACCACCTTAGCTCTTGTGCACACCAGGGGAAACAGGTCAATTGGTCTGACTACCTCTTCTTCCGAGAGCTGCATGCTGCTGTATGCTCAAGCCCCCAAGGCAAGTTGGTAGCAACAACATTACTCACCAGGGTCCTTTACTATGCGGTGGGATGGGAAGAGCTGAGCAATTCAGTTAAGCGGACCGTATGCCGCTATTTCTTCTTTATACCCTCCATCCACCTCTCCCATTTTCCCACCAACCAAGAGGCCACACCATGAGCCTGCACACCTACAGAATAGACTCAGCCACCCCCAAGCCCCAGGCCCACACAGGAGGAGCTCGTTGCCGCTGCAACTATAGAAGCTGCCAAGGAGGCCGTAAAAGACGAAGAGGAGCGCCAGAGGCAAGACTTCCTTAATTGAAGCTTATATGAGACACCAACCCCCTTTTGACAGATTCACAGAGATGCCTTCTCATGATCAGGCTAGGCCTTCATCCCCTAGTGACACACAGAATACAGTCAACACTCTCTGTTGGGCTCGCCAGTTTCAGTTCCAGCCGGAATTATGCAGAGAGTATCCATGTGGCCCACAGAGATGTGCCTAACTTTGCCCATGGCTTTGCCAACATGGCATGGGAACTCATCCAACAAATGACAGACTGCATCTCTCAACAGCAAGAAGTAGCCCAGCTTTCACAGAGGGAAATGTTATTAGCCAAAGCCCAGGAGAGAGCGGTGTTTGAGGAGTTATACCCCAGACCAACGTATAGTTCATGGAGTTGCAGAAAAAGTTCGACCAACAAACAGAGTAGCTGGGCACTGCTATCAACAAAATCACTGAGCTCTAGCAAACAACAAGTCAACCAAGCCCATGCAGCGGCCACGACAGCTCAGAAAGAGCTCACAGTTCATTGAAAGACTACATTAGGAGGCCATGAGCCAAGGGCAGATAGCAGAGGATGCTCTTGCCCGCACCACCGCAGATTTTGTAAAGCATCATGACTTAACAAAGAAAACCATCCACCACTTACATAAGCAGCTCAGAGATGTAGAGGCCCGGGCCACCAAGCCTCCATCCACTCCATCGGCTCCTTCGTTCCATCGCAGTCGGCCACAAGGTGGATGCATTCATGAAGAGACCGTCACAATGCTCCCCATTTTGGCATTTCCCCCCCTCAAACACCTTATCAGCTTCTTCATCTGCAGTTCTAAGCCATCAGCCTTAACCTTCTCCAACACGATATATTTATAGAATAGTCCCTCTCTTGTTGAAATATACAAGTGAATAGGGTGTGTGCGGGAACAAGCCCTTGGCTAAAGGCTGTAAAGAGAATCTGCAAATGTGAGAGAACTTGGAAAAAGGTGAGAAGTATCTACTAGGGGAGAATAAAGGGTAGCATGAGGAGATTTAGGAGGTGTGGAGATATTCTAGGAAGAGGTGGAGTGAATCAAGGAGAAATCAATGGGATTAGATGCTTGGTATGTAAACCCTATAAATTGAGGCATTGGCCTAATGAGAATTTGCTGGTTTTTTATTATCCATGCCTACATTAAGCTATCAGTTCATTGCTCACTAATCACATCTTAATTATCATCTAATCTCTTTGTTAATGATGTTGATTCTAGCATTTGATCCACCATAGCTCATCACATTGCTGTAATTTTAACATGGTATCAAAGCCTAACCTAGAATCCATCAAGTTTATGAGCCCATTATCTAACTAATTAAGATTAGTAGATGATTAGAAAATAATCACTTTTTTAGTTATTTTCAAGTAGCCCACTGTACCCCCAGCTAGTGGAGGGTCTTTATCTCCCTCTAGGAGCAACATTAGCTCAAGCCACTTTAGGCATACATAGCTAACTCACTTGTGCTCCAGCCCATCAAATCAACGCAACAAATCGCCTACGAGAGCTCTAAATTTTTGCTAATTTGCAGGCGCCGTTTTTCTGAGGAGAAATTAAAATTTCTGCTTCATCAAATGCAATGGCAGGAAACTTGGTATAGGGTTCAAGTGTGCTAGGATTGTTCACTTAAGGGGAAGTGTGCTAGGCACTGGTCGCGGACTATCAAGTAAGAGAGAAACTTGATATAGGGTCCAGGTGTGCTAGGAGTATTCACTTGAGGGGAGGTGTTGAAATATACAAGTGAATAGGGTGTGTGCGGGAACAAGCCCTTGGCTAGAGGCTATAAAAGAGAATCTGTAAATGTGAGAGAACCTGTGAAAAGGTAAGAAGTATCTACTAGGAGAGAATAAAGGGTAGCATGAGGAGATTTAGGAGGTGTGGAGATATTCTGGGAAGAGGTGAAGAGAATCAAGCAAAAGAGGTGGAGTGAATCAAGGAGAAATCAGTGGGATTAGATTCTTGGATGTAAACCCTATAAATTGAGGCATTGGCCTAATGAGAATTTGCTGGTTTTTAATTATCCATGCCTACATTAAGCTATCAGTTAATTGCTCACTAATCACATATTAATTATCATCTAATCTCTTTGCTAATGATGTTGATTCTAGCATTTGATCCACCATAGCAGCTCATCACATTGCTGTAATTTAAACATCTCTCACCCACAGTATACATATGCTCTATCCAAGCTCCCTATAGATAGCCTAACTCTCATCCCCCATTTTTTCTTCCAGGGGCTGCTCACCTTCCAACACCCTCATGATCTCTTTGAACTCCCCTTCCACCCCCTTCAAGCCACCCTCACAACCTACAGTTTACTACTTCGCTATGGCTTCCCTGACGCCATAGCCCAATCTGATCTCATCAATTTATCTTTACCAGGCATCTGCCCCTATCCCTATCTCCCCTTTATCTCGAGCCAGGCGCTACAGTACCCCTATCTACACAGCTGGCTGGAATGTCATTCCACAACGCTTACCTCTCCCTCCTCAATGATCCTCTACCACCCTACTCAACATGCCTGGCTTACTCATTCTCTACTACCACCACTGCTTCATCCAGATCAAAGTCATGGAGGCCACCAGCATATGCCAGTTTGACGAGACACCCACATCGCCTTTCCATGGGAGTACAGTGAAGCCGAGATTGCCACCCACAATCGATTTTTTCTATGCTCACGATCCTCAGGCTACCGCTGTAATTGGCCCTGGCCCACCAGACGACAACAATGGCAGCACCACTGATGGGCAGGAGGGCAGCTTGCCTCCTCCACCTTCATCATCAACACCCCCTCCACCCTCATCGCTCGCCGGCTCAGCCACCCACCAACCCACCACTCGAAGAAGGGGAGATCCCGCCACCACCACCATCTGAGCGGCGTGAGGAAATTGACCCTCTGCTGCCAAACCCTTTGAATTGGTGTGATCCTCTAGACTGCACGGAGTTCAAGCAGTCCATAATCATCCTGCTTAGTCGACAGCTCCAACATTACCCCATCACTTGCATCACCAACCACCTCGACATCCATTTCCTTCGCCCATACCTCGACGCGCCAAGCACACAACCTAGTGGCGTGATCACCCACCCCAAACCCGCAGGGCGGCGGATACCACCAGCCATCCGCCACTGCTTATCCCATAACGTTGGACCTCATAGGGGCAAGCAGCCACCTACTGGGGCGACAGCCCTTCCTCAGCAAACCCTTCATCTGGGGGACATCTACTGTAACGCGCCGTGCACTGAGGATCAGCCCTGATTACCTTCCCATTCGATGGGCTTGGAAGACATTCCAAGACGAATAACAGAAGAACCCAAAGTTCCAATTCAACTTCCCATTGTTCGCGTCCCCATCACCACAACATCCATGTACTAAAGAATCCATGGTCAAGTGCTTCCAGGATTTCATCTGCCGCTATGACCAAGTCCCCGACCCAGCAATGATTGCCATGATTTGATTCTTCAGCCTCATCATCACCTTGTTGAAGTCCTTCCTCCCGACATGGGACCATTACTTCGAAGGAGCCCAAGGCCTCACCTTTGACACATCAACAACAAAGGGCCCACTCTCAACAAGCAGTTGTCCGGCTACTACGAACGAGTCATGTGGATGCCTGCTTAGAGGTTCCAAACTTTTGAAGACATGATGGAGATGACCTTCGAGCCACAACGTCTTCCATCATGCCCCTCCGGCTCCTACCTCTCACGATGGGTTTTTGTCCACACTTACTCAATCTACTACAGATAACTTCTTCGACCAGTTCTGAGGACAGACCTGCAATCAAGAGGGGGGTATGTAAACCACTCTAGTTAACATGACCTTTTGCGCGACTACTATACCTTTCTAATTCATCTTTTTGTAACTACGCTAAGCACTAATTGTAAATGAGACATGGGATGACCGAGCTTACGGCTTATGTAATGCCCGTCATAGGAAATTGATGTACATAGAGCTAGTTAAACTAGGAAGACTAGTTTTGGGCTCCCATTTGTAATTGGGCGGCCGGACATTGTAAATATGAGCTCATGTATATAAGACATTTTATGAAATATGAAAAGGGACAATCCCATTTGTCTCAATTGAGTCTTGCCTTCTCTCCCTCTCTCTCTCTCTTGAGCTTATGGTGGCTTGCTTGCTTCTGATTGTTGTTGGTGTATGTGAATAGGAATGGTGTTGCTCTCCCTTCTCTCCTTCACTCCCTTCTCATTTCTCTCCACCTTGCCTTGTTTGCATACGATTGGCATGAGGTAGAGGTTGAGCTCTCCATAGCTCCTTCCCTCTTGCTCCTACCTAGCTTGCTTGGATCTCTCTTTGGGTGACACAAAGAGAGTGTAGAGTTGAGCCTAATAGGGTTGCCAAGTGCTAATCATCAAATTTTACCCTTACATGCACTCTCTTCTTCTTCTCTCTTGTGCTTGTGAGTATCATGTTAATCCATTAACAGTTATCAACTCTATAGACAGTATGGAAGGATGCACAGCTAATCCACGACAACAGGTTGGGGATTCTTCTTAGGCAAGTTGATGGCACGTACCAAGGGAAGATGATGAAGATGATGGGGTGGCTGCCAGCACAGGTCGACATGGTGAGATAGGGATACTATTTGGCATACTTTCCTTGCATGCTTTTGGTTCTCTTGATGCTCGTAGCCTCACACTATATAACAGGGTCTTGAGAATAGATAGGGGGGGACGCCAGAAACACTATTATCAAGAGAATCTCATTGTGTAGAGATCGAAAGAAAGAGGGAGGATTGAAGAAGATATCGCTGAAGTAAAAGATGAAGAAGTGGAAGGGTGTTTGTAGTTGCAGAGGTGATAAATTTTGAAGTGGGGTTGTTGCAAGATCAGGGTATCCAGTTTTATCTAGTTTATGCTGGACTAGGACAATGCTTGGAGAGCAAATTTTGGGAGAGGCAAGGTACTTAAAATTAGATCAAGCAAATAATAGAAAATACGCTTGCCCTTAAATTAACCTAATATAACTTAAATTAATATAAATTAGTCTAATTTATCAAAATTAATCAAAAATATGATGAAATGATAAACAAATGATCTTTCCATACTTAGAGTGATCCAATTTATTTTTCCATAGATGCAGCATTACAAGTACACTAGTCCCTATAGGTTTTAGACGATTCACATCAAAAATGTAATTTTACTAATTAGATTAATAATATTTACAGGCCTTCTGATAGTCTCAAAGAATTTTGAAAAAGAGATCATTACAAATCCAACCATTGGATTTGTAATTTTTACTAACCACCACATTCTACTAATATCTCAGTATCTACCCACTCTTTTGATCTACAAGATTGAGGATTTTAAGTGGTAGCTATTGTGGGTACAAAAAGAGGCGTATATTATAACACTTTAGAGACCTTGAAATATTTAAAGAAAATAGATAAATATCTTAAAATTTTCTCAAAAAATCAAGTTAAGCTCCATATTATGTGAAGATCTAAGGTACAAAGTGGGAATCTCATATGAGTTTATATGTAAAAGATATTAGCATTTTATGGAATCAGTTCAAATTTGGGACAGGGTGTATACATTGACTTTGTACCTAAGAAAATGAGGACTTTTGACCATCTAATGCTTAATCAAATTATGCAACTATATTTCCAACTTTGAATATGATGTTCCAACAAAAGAACTTGAAACGAAATTTCTTCATTTACTAGGAGAGATTAGCCACTAAAGGTAAACAAATGCCTGTTTTTTTACTGTTTACAGGGTGCCTGAGTGGACAAAACTGGGCACCCTGATCTTGCAACCACCCAGTGAAGCTCTTGAAAGCCACTGGTGGACGATTGTGAAGACCTAGAAGACTTCAAAGCCACTTTTTCTGGAATTTCAAGACCATGTTGGTGCCGTGTGCGATCGAGTTTTGTTATACTCATTCTCTCAAGATTGAGTGCAACCAACTAGTGAAAAAGGGTATGTGCTTGTTGGCTATCCTTTCAAAATAGCCACTTGAGCATACATGATTGAAACATATTGCTTTGATCTTAAGCTTTTTGTATGGTGAGTTTTCTTGGTGTTTGTGTGTTGAGGATTATGTGTGGTTATTCTCTCAACTTGGCATATTTTGTATTATGTTATCTCTTTGGATATTCCCTTGAAGCTTGTCGGGTTGGTGTGTGCCAATGAGGCGAGTAGTTTCAAGAGAGTGAGTGAGTTGGTGATTACTATTTCCAATTATGATATTTGGGTTGGTGTAGATGTGTGACCAAGGGTATATTGTAAGGCCAACAAGCCTCTTTTTGCGGTGTTTCTCTTCAAAAGATTGTATCACCTCTCCTCCTATTCTCCTGCTATCATTGTGCCTAGTGGGTGGTGTGAAAAAATTATGAGTGTGTTAAGTGGCTCCTTCAATTGAACAACAAAAAACCATGTTCTTATCTCTTGTACTGGAACCCTCGGTTGGTGTGATGTAAAAGAAGTGAAGGTTTTCAAATGGACGTGGTTGGCTCATTCTGGATGGAGCTCCATTCCTTGGGAGTTGCCTTAGGAAAAGATATCCTCGAAGGAGATAAACTTGCAAACAATTGAAGATACAAGAACGAACTTCTTAGAAGCATTGTGTTTGATGGAGAAGAACTTTTCAACAAGTATTCTCACCATTGATATGCACTTGCTTATACATGTAGTTGAGGAGGTTATAATTGTTGGCATTGTTCACGATGGATGTTTTTCTTGGAGAGATTCATGAAGACCTTAAAGGGTTTTGTTTGACAAAAGGAAAGGCTAGAAGGAAGCATGGCACAAGGTTTGTTAGTATAAGAATCATTGGCGTACATCTCTGAGTTCCTTAGACAAATTGATCATGTCAACTTTGGCACAACAAAGAGGATGAACACATAGTTGGAGAAGTACCATAAGGCAAATGGCTAACTTGTAAGATGGATGAGACAAACAAAGAGGATGGACAAATAGTTAGAGAGGTACCACAACACAAACAGCTAACTCATAAGTTGGATAAGACAAACAAAGAGGATGAATAGATAGTTAGATAGGTACCACAAGGCAAACAGCTAACTCATATTTTTTTAACGAGATCAATTCTAAACTATCCTTCACGTGAGTAAACCAGATAGAAGGAAACTATCGCTGATATAATTTGATCATTTGAGTAAATTCAATGCTTTTTTCCTAATCAAGATCAGGCACAACCGTTGATCCACTCAATTGAGAAATTTATCAGGGAATCAACCAGCTACTCGAATCCTAGCGTAATCCTAAGATTTTTCAGTTTGATTATTAAAACTCCACTAATTCCAGCCTAACCCCATCCGGCCCATGGGTTAGCCCTACCACCACTGGAATCGGTAGTGCTCACCCACCCATAATTGAAATGCCTTTCTTAACTTTAGCTTTAGAAAACAGATACGCACACACTCCTCTTTATTAAAACTTTAATATAAAAATAATCCATTGACAAAACAGATATGATCACAGATTTCATAATTCAAAATTTCCATTCAATCCCTTGTTTCACAAAAACAGTACCACTCTGGACTCTCCGTTTGGACCAGCTGGTCAGCAACGAGATCTAGTAACAGATTACAATAATCACTTCGTCTCAACATACATATATATATCTTCCTCGACATACGCATGGGTGTCCTAAGCACTGCGAGCCCATGCATTGCCTGGTCGGAACCCTCCAGGATCCTCCTTAGGTGTCCTGGTACTTCACTCAGGGACTGCTTCGTCGGCCCTCGTCCATCGTACCGCGGAAGCACACCATTTTTCACCATACCCAGGCTGGTCAAGACCTGGGCAGGTTTTTGCCGCGTGAGCTGTCCCTCGAACACTTCCCGCTAGCTGTTGCAACCGAACTTACCTTAGATAAACATATATGCCAAATGATCCCTCCAACATTCTGGCGTAAGACAGTCCTTTAAGAAAACAAGATTTCTATGCAAGTTTTTAGTTTTGATTTTGTTTGAAAACCATGAATAATCTTAATTCCGTATCTCAATACGTCTAGATCCAGGTTTGAATTCCAAACAGAATTCCTTGAATTCTGTTAACTTGATCCTCAGATCAAAATCAAAAGTCTTAACTTAGTTTCGGATTCGGTGGATGTTTTGAGTGCATTTTTCTTGAACTGGGCACATCGTCATTGATTGAAACTGACGAAGGAATTAGGTCTTGGTCAATAGTCTGAATCAGAGTTTGGGTCTAGAAAGGTTCTTCCTAAAACTATCTTTCTCGAAAGGTACTATTTCAATTTCTCTTTTTCTAAATTTCGTTCGACGAATATTTGTTTATAGATTTCTAGAACATGAATTTCTTATGAGAAATAAAATAATCATCTATCTCGATCTCCGACTTCGATAGTTTAATTGAATTTTCTCATTACCATCTTAGTGAATATGAAACGGTAGAATTTCCTCACATATTATCTACTTATTCATTTTTCCAATTATTACGAAAATTAACAGAGGTTTAAAGAGAACCCTTATTTAATTATAAAGATTCTATATGCATCTAATTATGCATAAAATCCAATTCTGATGAAAGTCACACTTTTATCGTCATAAAAATCATTTATGATGAAAATCACTCTTTTAATATGAAAGAATTTCTTTTATGCATATAAATCATTTATGATGAAAATCACTCTTTTAATTAAAAAAATATCTTTTATTAACCCATTTATGCATAAAAATCATTTATGATGAAAATCACACTTTTAATATAAAAAATATCTTTTATGTTTATGTTTATGCATAAAAATAATTTATGATGAAAATCCCACTTTTAATATTAAAAAAATATCTTTTATGCATAAAAATCATTTACGATGAAAATCACACTTTTAATATAAAAAAATATCTTTTATGCATATGTTTATGCATAAAAATCATTTATGATAAAAATCACACTTTTAATATTTAAAAAATTTATCTTTTATGCATAAAAATCATTTATGATAAAAATCACACTTTTAATATAAAAAAATATCTTTTATGCATATGTTTATGTATAAAAATAATTTATGATGAAAATCACACTTTTAATATAAAAAAAATATCTTTTATGCATATGTTTATGCATAAAAATTATTTATGATGAAAATCACACTTTTAATATAAAAAATATCTTTTATGCATATGTTTATGCATAAAAATTGTTTATGATGAAAATCACACTTTTAATATAAAAAAAATATCTTTTATGCATAGGTTTATGCATAAAAATCAATAATGATAAAAGTAATACTTTTATAATAAAAAAATATTCTTTTATGCATAGAATTCAATAATGATAAAAGTAACACTTTTATAATAAAAAAATATTCTTTTATGCATACTTTTATGCATAGAAATCAATAATGAAGAAAGTAATACTTTTATACTAAAAAAATATTCTTTTATGCATTATTTTATGCATAAAAATCCATAATGAAGTAAGTAACACTTTTATAATAAAAAAATTATCAAAAAGTATCTTTCATAGAATTTAATTCTATTGAAAATTATTCTTTTATAAAAATTAATCAATATGCATCTTTCTATGCATGAATGAAAATGACACTTTTAGAATACTCTAACGATGGAGATTACTCTTCTTGATTAATAAAAGATGAATTTTATTTCATAAATTTCCTTCTAAGATAAAGAAGCAAGCCAAATCAAGAGGTAAGAAGTAATTTCATGGTTTTTGATTATATTCTCAATGATTTCATTTCTTAACCCCTCTCAAGCTTGAGAAGTTTTAAATAAATTATTTTCAATGCAAATCAAGCTCTCTATAAGAATTCTAATGATTAATCACAAAAAAGTTAGTTTTTATGCTTAATTAGGATGCTTTTTATGTATATCTCTCTCTCCTCAAAAGAATAGTCATTCCTATGACTAATTCTTCATCAAATGGATGCTTCTCATTGATAAATTCTTAATTCAAAAATCAAACTCTATGCTAGTTAAGCTAGAGGTTAAGAAAATGGCTTTTTATACTTTTATGCTAATAAAATTATAGTAAACTTATGATTTAATTCCATAAATTGAATTTAAGTCTAAAAGATAGTTATTCTATCATAATTGTATTACAAAGTCTTATTCTTTCTAGAACTATTAAAAATTATCAGTAATAGCAACGAAGCTATGGTAAAATTTTTAGAAATTAATACATAACTTATTTTTATGCATAATGTGAAAAGAGGACTTCCTACCATATTCTAGGATTGGTCATCCTATGCTAAAAGAATGATTTTCATCACATTCATGGAAAGCTAATTTTTAGTGTTTATGCATAAATAAGTAATTAAGAAAAAGGTAATTTTGGTAATTTTATTTTTATGTAAAAAGAATTTTTTTTTGCCATAACCTCCTTTGTATGGCTGACCATTTTTCAAATTTTAACTCACTAAAATTAATTAGAAGTTCACCAAGAGTATTTAAATCATTCTAGTGTAAATATTTTCTACTTATTTAAGAGAAACATTATGAAAAACTTGATTTTATCCAATAATAAATCATCTAGGATAAAGAATGGTTGGATTTACTAAAGAAGAGAGGGGAATGCCTTTTTTTAATGAGGCATAACATCATTTCATTTTTGAGAAGATAGAAATCATAAAAAACCATAAAAGAATTAGAAAAGAGAAGAATCTCCAACTTACATAGATAATTTGAGAGATTTCCTTTGGCTTGATGGTTTGAGGGTTCAACTCTTGTTTGCAACAAGAGTGGCCACCAATCTTTTAGAAGAGGGAAGGTCAAAAACTAATGAATTATGAGTAAAATTCACAGTTTTTGGCACTTGGGAGAGGCAAGGTAACATTGCAAAACACTATTGAGTTTCCACAAAGGGGAAGGCTTCTATTTATAGGAAAAAGTGAGCTTCTAACCAAGCCAACTGATTCTAGAATTTTCGAGATCATTTTGGTCAATTTTTGACCATTTTTGGGTCAGTTTAGTCCACTTTTTGGATCTAGTTGAAACAGGAGACAGGAGAGAGGAGAGATAAAAATATCTCATTATTTGGGAGTTTAAAACTCATTCAAGCATGTGAAATAGGCGCCTCCTTCATGAGGGAAATTCCCCCATACTGAGGTGTCAAAAATGCATCATTTCACCTAAATATCTCTCTTTTTTAACTATTAACCTTGTCCTTAGTCAACTCTTCATCTTATGTGAGTATTTACTCATTTTTGGGGGATTTTCCTTTTATTTCTTCATTTATCTCCTCCCTACATTTGGATGAATCTTATTGGTCCATAGGAAACTTAATTTAAATTTTCAAAAAAATCTTGACTCCCAGGATAATGCCTCTTGAACAGATTATACTTAATTTCTAATGCACCTTCTGAAAATCTTTTTGAACTTCTATTTTAGGGGAACTTATTTTAATAATATGAGGTATTTTTCTATCCAAAAATATTTAAAGTTTGAATATTCTTTCTCTAGAATATTTTCTCTCTCTAGGCCAAAACTGGTAGAAATAAGATCTTTTATATTTCTGAAGAGGGATTTGATTACAGGGAAAGATGCTGGACATCTTAAGAGGCTAGGGAGAAATCTTACAAACCCAAGGGCAGATGGAACTCCAACCTGAAGAAATCCTTGATGTTTGAGAAAAGGTTCTCAAGAACAAAATTCTGAGAGAATTATTGGTCAAATGGAAGTTCTATCCTTTTGAAGATGCCACCTGGGAGAAAGAAGCTGAACTGTTGTTGCGGGATTACCCCCAGTTTTCGAGATGAGGACATCTTGCATTTTTCAAGTGGGAGAGAATGTAAGATTCCTCCCTAGCCTCTCAAGATGTCCAACATCTTCCCCTCGCATTTTTCAAGTGGGAGAGAATGTAAGATTCCTCCCGAGCCTCTCAAGATGTCCAACATCTTTCCCTATAATTAAATCCCTCTTCTTCAAAAATATAAAAGATCTTATATCTACCTGTTTTGGCCTAGAGAGAGAAAATGTTCTAGAGAGAGATTATTCAGATTTTGAATATTTTTAGATGGAAAAATATCTCTTCTTATTAAAATAAGTTTCCCCGAAACAGAAGTTCAAAAAGATTTTCAGAAGGTGCATTAGAAATCAAGTATAATCTGTTCAAGAGGCCTTATCCTAGGGGTCCAAATTTTCTGAAAATTTTAAATTAAGGTTTTGAGGGGCCAATTAGATTTATCCAAATGTGTGAAGAAGATAAATAGAAGAAATCAAGAAAATCCCCCCCAAAATGAGTAAATACTCGCATAAGATGAAGAGTGGACTAAGGATCAAAGGAAATACTAAAAAAATGGAATTTTGACACCTCACAATGGGAATTTTTCCCTCATGAAGGAGGCGCCTATTTCACATGTGGTGGAGTTTTAAATTATCAAAAATTGAGATATTTTATCTCTCCTCTCTCCTAATTCAAGTCTAGTTCCAAAAAAATTTTCCCAAAGAGAGTTATTCCCAAATCGGCCGTCCACTTCCAAGGCAGTAACACTGGAAGTGATTGAAGAAGAAGAAGAAGATGAAAGAGATCATACTCCACCTCTGCGAGATGAGGACATCTCGTGTTTTTTAAGTGGGGTAGAATGTAAGATTCCTCCCCAGTCTCTCTGGATGTCCAGTATCTTCCCATGTAGTCAAATCCCTCTTCAAAAATATAAAAGATCTTGTTTCTACTAGTTTTGGCCTAGAGAGAGAGAAAATCTTCTAGAGAGTGGTAATTCAGTTTTTAAATATTTTTGGATGGAAAATATCTCTTCTTATTAAAATAAGTTTCCCCAAAACAGAAGTTCAAAAAGATTTTCAGAAGGTGCATTAGAAATCAAGTATAATTTGTTCGAGGCCTTATCTTGAGGGTCAAGATTTCTTTGAAATTTTAAATTAAGGTTCCTATGGGCCAATAAGATTCATCCAAATGCGTGGAGGATAAAAATGGAAGAAATAAAGAAAATCCCCCTAAAAATGAGTAAATGCTCACATAAAATGAAGAGTTGACTATGTACAAGGTTTATTAGTAAAAATCAATGAGTATTACTAAAAAAATGAGATATTTTGGGTATAATGATTCCATTTTGACACATGTGTAAGGAAGGGGAGTCCCTTCAAGGAGGCACCTACTTCACATGCTTGAATGAGTTTTAAACTCAGAAATAATGTGATATTTTTATCTCTCCTCTCTCTTGGATCAAACCGAATAAAAAAGGAACCAAATCGAATAAAAAAGGAACCAAACTAGGTCCAAATCTGGTGTCCAAATTCAACCAAACTGAATCTGGAAAATTCTAGAAATCAGTTGGTCTTGGTTAGAGCCTCCCTCTCCTATAAATAGAACCTAAGCCCTTTGTAAAAAAATAGGAGAATTATACTATGCCAGAATTATGCTGAAATAATGATATTTTTTACTATTCTCTAAACTTCTCTCCAAATTGAAGAAATTGGAGCTTCCCTCCTTCTTCAATCTCCATTGGTGGATCCATCAGCATACCAAACCAATTGATTGATTGGGGGCCTCTACCGTGATCAAAGAATCAAGCAATTTGTAAGGTGAAGTGTGAATTTTGATATTTTTTCATAATTTCTCAATGTTTCTCTCTTCTCAACTCCTCTCAAGCTTGAGAAGCTTAATTGGAATGGCTTTTTAATGCTATTGAAGTTAATTGATGAATGGAAGTAAGAAAATACATAAATTCCCATGTATGCTTAATTTTTATGATTTTTGTCTTCTCTAAATTGACTATGATGTTATGCCTCATTGAAAAAAGGCATTCCCCTCTCTTCTTTAGTAAATCCAACCATTCTTTATCCTGGATAAATGATTAATGGATAAAATCAAGTTTTTCATAATGTTTCGCTTTGATAAGTAGAAATGTTTACATTAGAATGATTTAAACACTCTTGGTGAACGTCCAATTAATTTTAGAGAATTAAAAATTAAAAAATGGTCAGCCATACAAAGGAGGTTATGGTGAAATTTTCTAAAATTTTAAAAAATAAGTTTTAATTTTTTAATTCAAAAAGAGTAATTCCCATCGTATATGTATTCTTAAAGTGTTAATTTTCATCCTAGGTATAAGAAAATGCATACTCAAAATATTTTATTAAGAAAGTGCTACTTTTTTAAGAATTAACTTCCATGCATAGAAAGAAGTATATTGAAATTGTTATTTTGATTATAAAAGTGTGATTTTCATCATAAATGATTTTTATACATAAAAGAAATTTTTTTATATTAAAAGAGTGATTTTTATCATAAATGATTTGTATGCATAAACATATGCATAAAAGATAATTTTTTATATTAAAAGTGTGATTTTCATCATAAATGGATTTTATGCATAAATTAGATGCATAAGAGAAATTCTTTTATTCTAAAAGTGTAATTCCTACTAAATTGGATTTATGCATGGAAAGATGCATAAAGAATTTATTTTAATCCAAAAGTGTTATTCTCATCAATTTTGATTTTATGCATAAATAGATGCATAAAGATTTTTTTTATTTTAAAAGAGTTATTTTCATCAATTTTGATTTTATGCATAAATAGATGCATAAAGAATTTTATTTTTATTCCAAAAGAGTTATTCTTATCAATTTTGATTTTATGCATAAATAGATGCATAAAGCATTTTATTTTTAATTCAAAAGAGTTATTCTCATCAATTTTGATTTTATGCATAAATAGATGCATAAAGAATTTTATTTTTATTTTAAAAGAGTTATTTTCATCAATTTTGATTTTATGCATAAATAGATGCATAAAGAAATTTATTTCTATTCCAAAAGAGTTATTCTCATCAATTTTGATTTTATGCATAAATAGATGCATAAAGAGTTTTATTTTTATTTTAAAAGAGTTATTTTTATCAATTTTGATTTTATGCATAAATAGATGCATAAAGAATTTTACTTTTATTCCAAAAGATTTATTCTTATCAATTTTGATTTTATGCATAGAAAGATGCATGAAGAATTTTACTTTTATTCCAAAAGATTTATTCTTATCAATTTTGATTTTATGCATAGAAAGATGCATAAAGAATTTTATTTTTAATTCAAAAGAGTTATTTTCATCAATTTTGATTTTATGCATAGAAAGATGCATACAGAATTTTATTTTTACTTCAAAAGAGTTATTCTTATCAATATTGATTTTATGCATAGAAAGATGCATAAAAGATTTATTTTTATTTCAAAAGTATTATTTTCATTGAAATTAAATTTATGCATAGTTAGATGCATAAAAGATTTTTTTTTATTTTGAAAGTGTTATTCTCGTTCAAATGGAATTTATGCATAGTAAAATGCATAAAAGATTTATTTTTATTTTGAAAGTGTTATTCTCATTAAAATGGAATTTATGCACAGTAAAATGCATAAAAGGTTTATTTTTTTAATTTGAAAAGCGTTATTTTCCTTAAAATTGAACTTATGCCTAAATAAATGCATAAAAAGGATTTTTATAAAAGTGTTATTCCTACTAAAGTTGTCTTTATGCCTAATTAGATGCGTAAAGAATCTTTATATCAAAAAAAAAAAGAACTCTCTTACATTCAATAAATAGATGTGATAGGAATCAGATAGATGTAAATGATGGAAGTGATATGAATCAGATAAATGTAAATGGATGAATGGATGAGGATGTTTGTGAATGCGAATGTGAATGTGAATGTGGAATATCTTATTGTGTTCAAGATATGAATGAGATAATTCTGAATGAATTGTTAACTGATAATGCGTTCTATATGAGTATCTTTATCCCTTGACTCTGTGGGGAGTCGACCTATTTAGAGAACCCCAGAATCAGTTGAATCAAAAATCGGATTGAATCATAAATAAAGAGACTTAACAAGAATTTTTGTATTGATAGGAACATGGATCGAGGTCGTCGTGGTAGAAATGTAAACCCCCAACTCGATGAAGAAGAGCTCGACCTAGACGTCAGCGTAAAACTCTTCATAGTTCGCAGCCTGGACCTTTCAAGGGAGAAGGGGAAAACTTGGGCGAGGCTGTGGAGAAGTGGATCGAATCAATGGAAGAATACTTCGATGTCACCGGGTACAATGAGAAGAGCAAAATGGCTCTTGCAAGGCTAAAGATAGTGGAGTTAGCTAGAGTGGCATGGAGAAACCACTGCGAGACAAACCGTCTCGACCGAAATACCCAAACCTGGACTGATCTCAAAATTTACCTAAGGACGAGGTTCTGTCCTCCTGGCTTTTTAGAAACAAAGATGAACGAATTCTTAGAGTTAACCCAGGGGAGTAGAACTCTTGAAGCATATCACCAAGCATTCGTCCTCCTCCTCAAATACTCGCCTCCGCTGGATGAAGAACAGCTGATGGGGCCAGGTTCATTCCGGGACTGAACGAACCTTTGAATATCCTGGTGAAGAATGCCAAGCCAGTTTCCATGGCCAAAGCAGTTTGGATGGCGAAGGATTTTGCCAAGGCCTTTGATGTCAAAGTCCCGCCAAAGCCAGCACCATCACCTTTCAAAAGGTTTTTATTCCCAAAAGGTGATTCCAACCTTCCTCCGCCTAAGAGATATCAGGGTCAACAAACCCAAGATATGGGAAGTTCCAAAATGGAAGAAATGTCCTTTTTCCGAAACTCAATCCCCTGGATTTCAACTTCAAAAGTTCCACCCTTGAACAAGAGAGTGAAATGCTATAATTGTCAAAGGTTTGGACATCGCAGCATGGATTGCCCAACTCCTTTTGGATCAAGGTTTTCAGGGCAGGAAAATTAGGGATCAAGATTCCAGACTCTAGCCCCTTCCATCCAGAGTAATCAGGGTTCTATCCGCCAAAATCAGGGAAATCCCAGAGGTAGACCCTCTATCCAACCTGCAGTTTCAATCCAAGGTAATGCAAGACCTCCACCTCAGAATAGAGGAAGTCAAAGAGAGTTGTTCCCAAATCGGCCGTCCACTTCCAAGGCAGTAACACTGGAAGTGATTGAAGAAGAAGAAGAAGATGAAAGAGATCATACTCCACCTCTGCGAGATGAGGACATCTCGTGTTTTTTAAGTGGGGTAGAATGTAAGATTCCTCCCCAGTCTCTCAGGATGTCCAGTATCTTCCCATGTAGTCAAATCCCTCTTCAAAAATATAAAAGATCTTGTTTCTACTAGTTTTGGCCTAGAGAGAGAGAGAGAAAATCTTCTAGAGAGTGATAATTCAGTTTTTAAATATTTTTGGATGGAAAATATCTCTTCTTATTAAAATAAGTTCCCCCAAAACAGAAGTTCAAAAAGATTTTCAGAAGGTGCATTAGAAATCAAGTATAATTTGTTCGAGGCCTTATCTTGAGGGTCAAGATTTCTTTGAAATTTTAAATTAAGGTTCCTATGGGCCAATAAGATTCATCCAAATGCGTGGAGGAGAAAAATGGAAGAAATAAAGAAAATCCCCCTAAAAATGAGTAAATGCTCACATAAAATGAAGAGTTGACTATGTACAAGGTTTATTAGTAAAAATCAATGAGTATTACTAAAAAAATGAGATATTTTGGGTATAATGATTCCATTTTGACACATGTGTAAGGAAGGGGAGTCCCTTCAAGGAGGCACCTACTTCACATGCTTGAATGAGTTTTAAACTCAGAAATAATGTGATATTTTTATCTCTCCTCTCTCTTGGATCAAACCGAATAAAAAAGGAACCAAACCGAATAAAAAAGGAACCAAACTAGGTCCAAATTTGGTGTCCAAATTCAACCAAACTGAATCTGGAAAATTCTAGAAATCAGTTGGTCTTGGTTAGAGCCTCCCTCTCCTATAAATAGAACCTAAGCCCTTTGTAAAAAAATAGGAGAATTATACTATGCCAGAATTATGCTGAAATAATGATATTTTTTACTATTCTCTAAACTTCTCTCCAAATTGAAGAAATTGGAGCTTCCCTCCTTCTTCAATCTCCATTGGTGGCTCCATCAGCATACCAAACCAATTGATTGATTGGGGGCCTCTACCGTGATCAAAGAATCAAGCAATTTGTAAGGTGAAGTGTGAATTTTGATATTTTTTCATAATTTCTCAATGTTTCTCTCTTCTCAACTCCTCTCAAGCTTGAGAAGCTTAATTGGAATGGCTTTTTAATGCTATTGAAGTTAATTGATGAATGGAAGTAAGAAAATACATAAATTCCCATGTATGCTTAATTTTTATGATTTTTATCTTCTCTAAATTGACTATGATGTTATGCCTCATTGAAAAAAGGCATTCCCCTCTCTTCTTTAGTAAATCCAACCATTCTTTATCCTGGATAAATGATTAATGGATAAAATCAAGTTTTTCATAATGTTTCGCTTTGATAAGTAGAAATGTTTACATTAGAATGATTTAAATACTCTTGGTGAACGTCCAATTAATTTTAGAGAATTAAAAATTGAAAAATGGTCAGCCATACAAAGGAGGTTATGGTGAAATTTTCTAAAATTGTGAAAAATAAGTTTTTTTTTTAAATTCAAAAAGAGTAATTCCCATCGTATATGTATTCTTAAAGTGTTAATTTTCATCCTAGGTATAAGAAAATGCATACTCAAAATTTTTATTAAAAAAGTGCTACTTTTTTTAGAATTAACTTCCATGCATAGAGGGAAGTATATTGAAATTGTTATTTTGATTATAAAAGTGTGATTTTCATCATAAATGATTTTTATGCATAAATAGATGCATAAAAGAAATGTTTTTATATTAAAAGAGTGATTTTTATCATAAATGATTTGTATGCTTAAACATATGCATAAAAGATAATTTTTTATATTAAAAGTGTGATTTTCATCATAAATGGATTTTATGCATAAATTCGATGCATAAGAGAAATTCTTTTATTCTAAAAGTGTAATTCCTACTAAATTGGATTTATGCATGGAAAGATGCATAAAGAATTTATTTTAATCCAAAAGTGTTATTCTCATCAATTTTGATTTTATGCATAAATAGATGCATAAAGAATTCTTTTATTTTAAAAGAGTTATTTTCATCAATTTTGATTTTATGCATAAATGGATGCATAAAGAATTTTATTTTTATTCCAAAAGAGTTATTCTCATTAATTTTGATTTTATGCATAAATAGATGCATAAAGCATTTTATTTTTAATTCAAAAGAGTTATTCTCATCAATTTTGATTTTATGCATAAATAGATGCATAAAGAATTTTATTTTTATTTTAAAAGAGTTATTTTCATCAATTTTGATTTTATGCATAAATAGATCCATAAAGAAATTTATTTCTATTCCAAAAGAGTTATTCTCATCAATTTTGATTTTATGCATAAATAGATGCATAAAGAGTTTTATTTTTATTTTAAAAGAGTTATTTTTATCAATTTTGATTTTATGCATAAATAGATGCATAAAGAATTTTACTTTTATTCCAAAAGATTTATTCTTATCAATTTTGATTTTATGCATAGAAAGATGCATGAAGAATTTTACTTTTATTCCAAAAGATTTATTCTTATCAATTTTGATTTTATGCATAGAAAGATGCATAAAGAATTTTTTTTTAATTCAAAAGAGTTATTTTCATCAATTTTGATTTTATGCATAGAAAGATGCATAAAGAATTTTATTTTTAATTCAAAAGAGTTATTCTTATCAATATTGATTTTATGCATAGAAAGATGCATAAAAGATTTATTTTTATTTCGAAAGTATTATTTTCATTGAAATTAAATTTATGCATAGTTAGATGCATAAAAGTTTTTTTTTTATTTTGAAATTGTTATTCTTGTTAAAATGGAATTTATGCATAGTAAAATGCATAAAAGATTTTTTTTTATTTTGAAAGTGTTATTCTCATTAAAATGGAATTTATGCATAGTAAAATGCATAAAAGGTTTATTTTTTTAATTTGAAAAGCGTTATTTTCCTTAAAATTGAACTTATGCCTAAATAAATGCATAAAAAGGATTTTTATAAAAGTGTTATTCCTACTTAAGTTGTCTTTATGCCTAATTAGATGCGTAAAGAATCTTTATATCAAAAAAAAAAAAAGAACTCTCTTACATTCAATAAAAAGATGTGATAGGAATCAGATAGATGTAAATGATGGAAGTGATATGAATCAGATAAATGTAAATGGATGAATGGATGAGGATGTTTGTGAATGCGAATGTGAATGTGAATGTGGAATATCTTATTGTGTTCAAGATATGAATGAGATAATTCTGAATGAATTGTTAACTGATAATGCGTTCTATATGAGTATCTTTATCCCTTGACTCTTTGGGGAGTCGACCTATTTAGAGAACCCCAGAATCAGTTGAATCAAAAATCGGATTGAATCATAAATAAAGAGACTTAACAAGAATTTTTGTATTGATAGGAACATGGATCGAGGTCGTCGTGGTAGAAATGTAAACCCCCAACTCGATGAAGAAGAGCTCGACCTAGATGTCAGCGTAAAACTCTTCATAGTTCGCAGCCTGGACCTTTCAAGGGAGAAGGGGAAAACTTGGGCGAGGCTGTGGAGAAGTGGATCGAATCAATGGAAGAATACTTCGATGTCACCGGGTACAATGAGAAGAGCAAAATGGCTCTTGCAAGGCTAAAGATAGTGGAGTTAGCTAGAGTGGCATGGAGAAACCACTGCGAGACAAACCGTCTCGACCGAAATACCCAAACCTGGACTGATCTCAAAATTTACCTAAGGACGAGGTTCTGTCCTCCTGGCTTTTTAGAAACAAAGATGAACGAATTCTTAGAGTTAACCCAGGGGAGTAGAACTATTGAAGCATATCACCAAGCATTCGTCCTCCTCCTCAAATACTCGCCTCCGCTGGATGAAGAACAGCTGATGGGGCCAGGTTCATTCAGGGACTGAACGAACCTTTGAATATCCTGGTGAAGAATGCCAAGCCAGTTTCCATGGCCAAAGCAGTTTGGATGGCGAAGGATTTCGCCAAGGCCTTTGATGTCAAAGTCCCGCCAAAGCCAGCACCATCACCTTTCAAAAGGTTTTTATTCCCAAAAGGTGATTCCAACCTTCCTCCGCCTAAGAGATATCAGGGTCAACAAACCCAAGATATGGGAAGTTCCAAAATGGAAGAAATGTCCTTTTTCCGAAACTCAATCCCCTGGATTTCAACTTCAAAAGTTCCACCCTTGAACAAGAGAGTGAAATGCTATAATTGTCAAAGGTTTGGACATCGCAGCATGGATTGCCCAACTCCTTTTGGATCAAGGTTTTCAGGGCAGGAAAATTAGGGATCAAGATTCCAGACTCTAGCCCCTTCCATCCAGAGTAATCAGGGTTCTATCCGCCAAAATCAGGGAAATCCCAGAGGTAGACCCTCTATCCAACCTGCAGTTTCAATCCAAGGTAATGCAAGACCTCCACCTCAGAATAGAGGAAGTCAAAGAGAGTTGTTCCCAAATCGGCCGTCCACTTCCAAGGCAGTAACACTGGAAGTGATTGAAGAAGAAGAAGAAGATGAAAGAGATCATACTCCACCTCTGCGAGATGAGGACATCTCGTGTTTTTTAAGTGGGGTAGAATGTAAGATTCCTCCCCAGTCTCTCAGGATGTCCAGTATCTTCCCATGTAGTCAAATCCCTCTTCAAAAATATAAAAGATCTTGTTTCTACTAGTTTTGGCCTAGAGAGAGAGAGAAAATCTTCTAGAGAGTGGTAATTCAGTTTTTAAATATTTTTGGATGGAAAATATCTCTTCTTATTAAAATAAGTTCCCCCAAAACAGAAGTTCAAAAAGATTTTCAGAAGGTGCATTAGAAATCAAGTATAATTTGTTCGAGGCCTTATCTTGAGGGTCAAGATTTCTTTGAAATTTTAAATTAAGGTTCCTATGGGCCAATAAGATTCATCCAAATGCGTGGAGGAGAAAAATGGAAGAAATAAAGAAAATCCCCCTAAAAATGAGTAAATGCTCACATAAAATGAAGAGTTGACTATGTACAAGGTTTATTAGTAAAAATCAATGAGTATTACTAAAAAAATGAGATATTTTGGGTATAATGATTCCATTTTGACACATGTGTAAGGAAGGGGAGTCCCTTCAAGGAGGCACCTACTTCACATGCTTGAATGAGTTTTAAACTCAGAAATAATGTGATATTTTTATCTCTCCTCTCTCTTGGATCAAACCGAATAAAAAAGGAACCAAACCGAATAAAAAAGGAACCAAACTAGGTCCAAATCTGGTGTCCAAATTCAACCAAACTGAATCTGGAAAATTCTAGAAATCAGTTGGTCTTGGTTAGAGCCTCCCTCTCCTATAAATAGAACCTAAGCCCTTTGTAAAAAAATAGGAGAATTATACTATGCCAGAATTATGCTGAAATAATGATATTTTTTACTATTCTCTAAACTTCTCTCCAAATTGAAGAAATTGGAGCTTCCCTCCTTCTTCAATCTCCATTGGTGGCTCCATCAGCATACCAAACCAATTGATTGATTGGGGGCCTCTACCGTGATCAAAGAATCAAGCAATTTGTAAGGTGAAGTGTGAATTTTGATATTTTTTCATAATTTCTCAATGTTTCTCTCTTCTCAACTCCTCTCAAGCTTGAGAAGCTTAATTGGAATGGCTTTTTAATGCTATTGAAGTTAATTGATGAATGGAAGTAAGAAAATACATAAATTCCCATGTATGCTTAATTTTTATGATTTTTGTCTTCTCTAAATTGACTATGATGTTATGCCTCATTGAAAAAAGGCATTCCCCTCTCTTCTTTAGTAAATCCAACCATTCTTTATCCTGGATAAATGATTAATGGATAAAATCAAGTTTTTCATAATGTTTCGCTTTGATAAGTAGAAATGTTTACATTAGAATGATTTAAATACTCTTGGTGAACGTCCAATTAATTTTAGAGAATTAAAAATTGAAAAATGGTCAGCCATACAAAGGAGGTTATGGTGAAATTTTCTAAAATTATGAAAAATAAGTTTTTTTTTTAATTCAAAAAGAGTAATTCCCATCGTATATGTATTCTTAAAGTGTTAATTTTCATCCTAGGTATAAGAAAATGCATACTCAAAATTTTTATTAAAAAAGTGCTACTTTTTTTAGAATTAACTTCCATGCATAGAGGGAAGTATATTGAAATTGTTATTTTGATTATAAAAGTGTGATTTTCATCATAAATGATTTTTATGCATAAATAGATGCATAAAAGAAATGTTTTTATATTAAAAGAGTGATTTTTATCATAAATGATTTGTATGCTTAAACATATGCATAAAAGATAATTTTTTATATTAAAAGTGTGATTTTCATCATAAATGGATTTTATGCATAAATTCGATGCATAAGAGAAATTCTTTTATTCTAAAAGTGTAATTCCTACTAAATTGGATTTATGCATGGAAAGATACATAAAGAATTTATTTTAATCCAAAAGTGTTATTCTCATCAATTTTGATTTTATGCATAAATAGATGCATAAAGAATTCTTTTATTTTAAAAGAGTTATTTTTATCAATTTTGATTTTATGCATAAATGGATGCATAAAGAATTTTATTTTTATTCCAAAAGAGTTATTCTCATTAATTTTGATTTTATGCATAAATAGATGCATAAAGCATTTTATTTTTAATTCAAAAGAGTTATTCTCATCAATTTTGATTTTATGCATAAATAGATGCATAAAGAATTTTATTTTTATTTTAAAAGAGTTATTTTCATCAATTTTGATTTTATGCATAAATAGATCCATAAAGAAATTTATTTCTATTCCAAAAGAGTTATTCTCATCAATTTTGATTTTATGCATAAATAGATGCATAAAGAGTTTTATTTTTATTTTAAAAGAGTTATTTTTATCAATTTTGATTTTATGCATAAATAGATGCATAAAGAATTTTACTTTTATTCCAAAAGATTTATTCTTATCAATTTTGATTTTATGCATAGAAAGATGCATGAAGAATTTTACTTTTATTCCAAAAGATTTATTCTTATCAATTTTGATTTTATGCATAGAAAGATGCATAAAGAATTTTATTTTTAATTCAAAAGAGTTATTTTCATCAATTTTGATTTTATGCATAGAAAGATGCATAAAGAATTTTATTTTTAATTCAAAAGAGTTATTCTTATCAATATTGATTTTATGCATAGAAAGATGCATAAAAGATTTATTTTTATTTCGAAAGTATTATTTTCATTGAAATTAAATTTATGCATAGTTAGATGCATAAAAGTTTTTTTTTTATTTTGAAATTGTTATTCTTGTTAAAATGGAATTTATGCATAGTAAAATGCATAAAAGATTTTTTTTTATTTTGAAAGTATTATTCTCATTAAAATGGAATTTATGCATAGTAAAATGCATAAAAGGTTTATTTTTTTAATTTGAAAAGCGTTATTTTCCTTAAAATTGAACTTATGCCTAAATAAATGCATAAAAAGGATTTTTATAAAAGTGTTATTCCTACTTAAGTTGTCTTTATGCCTAATTAGATGCGTAAAGAATCTTTATATCAAAAAAAAAAAAGAACTCTCTTACATTCAATAAATAGATGTGATAGGAATCAGATAGATGTAAATGATGGAAGTGATATGAATCAGATAAATGTAAATGGATGAATGGATGAGGATGTTTGTGAATGCGAATGTGAATGTGAATGTGGAATATCTTATTGTGTTCAAGATATGAATGAGATAATTCTGAATGAATTGTTAACTGATAATGCGTTCTATATGAGTATCTTTATCCCTTGACTCTTTGGGGAGTCGACCTATTTAGAGAACCCCAGAATCAGTTGAATCAAAAATCGGATTGAATCATAAATAAAGAGACTTAACAAGAATTTTTGTATTGATAGGAACATGGATCGAGGTCATCGTGGTAGAAATGTAAACCCCCAACTCGATGAAGAAGAGCTCGACCTAGATGTCAGCGTAAAACTCTTCATAGTTCGCAGCCTGGACCTTTCAAGGGAGAAGGGGAAAACTTGGGCGAGGCTGTGGAGAAGTGGATCGAATCAATGGAAGAATACTTCGATGTCACCGGGTACAATGAGAAGAGCAAAATGGCTCTTGCAAGGCTAAAGATAGTGGAGTTAGCTAGAGTGGCATGGAGAAACCACTGCGAGACAAACCGTCTCGACCGAAATACCCAAACCTGGACTGATCTCAAAATTTACCTAAGGACGAGGTTCTGTCCTCCTGGCTTTTTAGAAACAAAGATGAACGAATTCTTAGAGTTAACCCAGGGGAGTAGAACTATTGAAGCATATCACCAAGCATTCGTCCTCCTCCTCAAATACTCGCCTCCGCTGGATGAAGAACAGCTGATGGGGCCAGGTTCATTCAGGGACTGAACGAACCTTTGAATATCCTGGTGAAGAATGCCAAGCCAGTTTCCATGGCCAAAGCAGTTTGGATGGCGAAGGATTTCGCCAAGGCCTTTGATGTCAAAGTCCCGCCAAAGCCAGCACCATCATCTTTCAAAAGGTTTTTATTCCCAAAAGGTGATTCCAACCTTCCTCCGCCTAAGAGATATCAGGGTCAACAAACCCAAGATATGGGAAGTTCCAAAATGGAAGAAATGTCCTTTTTCCGAAACTCAATCCCCTGGATTTCAACTTCAAAAGTTCCACCCTTGAACAAGAGAGTGAAATGCTATAATTGTCAAAGGTTTGGACATCGCAGCATGGATTGCCCAACTCCTTTTGGATCAAGGTTTTCAGGGCAGGAAAATTAGGGATCAAGATTCCAGACTCTAGCCCCTTCCATCCAGAGTAATCAGGGTTCTATCCGCCAAAATTAGGGAAATCCCAGAGGTAGACCCTCTATCCAACCTGCAGTTTCAATCCAAGGTAATGCAAGACCTCCACCTCAGAATAGAGGAAGTCAAAGAGAGTTGTTCCCAAATCGGCCGTCCACTTCCAAGGCAGTAACACTGGAAGTGATTGAAGAAGAAGAAGAAGATGAAAGAGATCATACTCCACCTCTGCGAGATGAGGACATCTCGTGTTTTTTAAGTGGGGTAGAATGTAAGATTCCTCCCCAGTCTCTCAGGATGTCCAGTATCTTCCCATGTAGTCAAATCCCTCTTCAAAAATATAAAAGATCTTGTTTCTACTAGTTTTGGCCTAGAGAGAGAGAGAGAGAGAAAATCTTCTAGAGAGTGGTAATTCAGTTTTTAAATATTTTTGGATGGAAAATATCTCTTCTTATTAAAATAAGTTTCCCCAAAACAGAAGTTCAAAAAGATTTTCAGAAGGTGCATTAGAAATCAAGTATAATTTGTTCGAGGCCTTATCTTGAGGGTCAAGATTTCTTTGAAATTTTAAATTAAGGTTCCTATGGGCCAATAAGATTCATCCAAATGCGTGGAGGAGAAAAATGGAAGAAATAAATAAAATCCCCCTAAAAATGAGTAAATGCTCACATAAAATGAAGAGTTGACTATATACAAGGTTTATTAGTAAAAATCAATGAGTATTACTAAAAAAATGAGATATTTTGGGTATAATGATTCCATTTTGACACATGTGTAAGGAAGGGGAGTCCCTTCAAGGAGGCACCTACTTCACATGCTTGAATGAGTTTTAAACTCAGAAATAATGTGATATTTTTATCTCTCCTCTCTCTTGGATCAAACCGAATAAAAAAGGAACCAAACCGAATAAAAAAGGAACCAAACTAGGTCCAAATCTGGTGTCCAAATTCAACCAAACTGAATCTGGAAAATTCTAGAAATCAGTTGGTCTTGGTTAGAGGCTCCCTCTCCTATAAATAGAACCTAAGCCCTTTGTAAAAAAATAGGAGAATTATACTATGCCAGAATTATGCTGAAATAATGATATTTTTTACTATTCTCTAAACTTCTCTCCAAATTGAAGAAATTGGAGCTTCCCTCCTTCTTCAATCTCCATTGGTGGCTCCATCAGCATACCAAACCAATTGATTGATTGGGGGCCTCTACCGTGATCAAAGAATCAAGCAATTTGTAAGGTGAAGTGTGAATTTTGATATTTTTTCATAATTTCTCAATGTTTCTCTCTTCTCAACTCCTCTCAAGCTTGAGAAGCTTAATTGGAATGGCTTTTTAATGCTATTGAAGTTAATTGATGAATGGAAGTAAGAAAATACATAAATTCCCATGTATGCTTAATTTTTATGATTTTTGTCTTCTCTAAATTGACTATGATGTTATGCCTCATTGAAAAAAGGCATTTCCCTCTCTTCTTTAGTAAATCCAACCATTCTTTATCCTGGATAAATGATTAATGGATAAAATCAAGTTTTTCATAATGTTTCGCTTTGATAAGTAGAAATGTTTACATTAGAATGATTTAAATACTCTTGGTGAACGTCCAATTAATTTTAGAGAATTAAAAATTGAAAAATGGTCAGCCATACAAAGGAGGTTATGGTGAAATTTTCTAAAATTGTGAAAAATAAGTTTTATTTTTTTAATTCAAAAAGAGTAATTCCCATCGTATATGTATTCTTAAAGTGTTAATTTTCATCCTAGGTATAAGAAAATGCATACTCAAAATTTTTATTAAAAAAGTGCTACTTTTTTTAGAATTAACTTCCATGCATAGAGGGAAGTATATTGAAATTGTTATTTTGATTATAAAAGTGTGATTTTCATCATAAATGATTTTTATGCATAAATAGATGCATAAAAGAAATGTTTTTATATTAAAAGAGTGATTTTTATCATAAATGATTTGTATGCTTAAACATATGCATAAAAGATAATTTTTTATATTAAAAGTGTGATTTTCATCATAAATGGATTTTATGCATAAATTCGATGCATAAGAGAAATTCTTTTATTCTAAAAGTATAATTCCTACTAAATTGGATTTATGCATGGAAAGATGCATAAAGAATTTATTTTAATCCAAAAGTGTTATTCTCATCAATTTTGATTTTATGCATAAATAGATGCATAAAGAATTCTTTTATTTTAAAAGAGTTATTTTCATCAATTTTGATTTTATGCATAAATGGATGCATAAAGAATTTTATTTTTATTCCAAAAGAGTTATTCTCATCAATTTTGATTTTATGCATAAATAGATGCATAAAGCATTTTATTTTTAATTCAAAAGAGTTATTCTCATCAATTTTGATTTTATGCATAAATAGATGCATAAAGAATTTTATTTTTATTTTAAAAGAGTTATTTTCATCAATTTTGATTTTATGCATAAATAGATGCATAAAGAAATTTATTTCTATTCCAAAAGAGTTATTCTCATCAATTTTGATTTTATGCATAAATAGATGCATAAAGAGTTTTATTTTTATTTTAAAAGAGTTATTTTTATCAATTTTGATTTTATGCATAAATAGATGCATAAAGAATTTTACTTTTATTCCAAAAGATTTATTCTTATCAATTTTGATTTTATGCATAGAAAGATGCATGAAGAATTTTACTTTTATTCCAAAAGATTTATTCTTATCAATTTTGATTTTATGCATAGAAAGATGCATAAAGAATTTTATTTTTAATTCAAAAGAGTTATTTTCATCAATTTTGATTTTATGCATAGAAAGATGCATAAAGAATTTTATTTTTAATTCAAAAGAGTTATTCTTATCAATATTGATTTTATGCATAGAAAGATGCATAAAAGATTTATTTTTATTTCGAAAGTATTATTTTCATTGAAATTAAATTTATGCATAGTTAGATGCATAAAAGTTTTTTTTTTATTTTGAAAGTGTTATTCTTGTTAAAATGGAATTTATGCATAGTAAAATGCATAAAAGATTTTTTTTTATTTTGAAAGTGTTATTCTCATTAAAATGGAATTTATGCATAGTAAAATGCATAAAAGGTTTATTTTTTTAATTTGAAAAGCGTTATTTTCCTTAAAATTGAACTTATGCCTAAATAAATGCATAAAAAGGATTTTTATAAAAGTGTTATTCCTACTTAAGTTGTCTTTATGCCTAATTAGATGCGTAAAGAATCTTTATATCAAAAAAAAAAAAAGAACTCTCTTACATTCAATAAATAGATGTGATAGGAATCAGATAGATGTAAATGATGGAAGTGATATGAATCAGATAAATGTAAATGGATGAATGGATGAGGATGTTTGTGAATGCGAATGTGAATGTGAATGTGGAATATCTTATTGTGTTCAAGATATGAATGAGATAATTCTGAATGAATTGTTAACTGATAATGCGTTCTATATGAGTATCTTTATCCCTTGACTCTTTGGGGAGTCGACCTATTTAGAGAACCCCAGAATCAGTTGAATCAAAAATCGGATTGAATCATAAATAAAGAGACTTAACAAGAATTTTTGTATTGATAGGAACATGGATCGACGTCGTCGTGGTAGAAATGTAAACCCCCAACTCGATGAAGAAGAGCTCGACCTAGATGTCAGCGTAAAACTCTTCATAGTTCGCAGCCTGGACCTTTCAAGGGAGAAGGGGAAAACTTGGGCGAGGCTGTGGAGAAGTGGATCGAATCAATGGAAGAATACTTCGATGTCACCGGGTACAATGAGAAGAGCAAAATGGCTCTTGCAAGGCTAAAGATAGTGGAGTTAGCTAGAGTGGCATGGAGAAACCACTGCGAGACAAACCGTCTCGACCGAAATACCCAAACCTGGACTGATCTCAAAATTTACCTAAGGACGAGGTTCTGTCCTCCTGGCTTTTTAGAAACAAAGATGAACGAATTCTTAGAGTTAACCCAGGGGAGTAGAACTATTGAAGCATATCACCAAGCATTCGTCCTCCTCCTCAAATACTCGCCTCCGCTGGATGAAGAACAGCTGATGGGGCCAGGTTCATTCAGGGACTGAACGAACCTTTGAATATCCTGGTGAAGAATGCCAAGCCAGTTTCCATGGCCAAAGCAGTTTGGATGGCGAAGGATTTCGCCAAGGCCTTTGATGTCAAAGTCCCGCCAAAGCCAGCACCATCACCTTTCAAAAGGTTTTTATTCCCAAAAGGTGATTCCAACCTTCCTCCACCTAAGAGATATCAGGGTCAAACCCAAGATATGGGAAGTTCCAAAATGGAAGAAATGTCCTTTTTTCGAAACTCAATCCCCTGGATTTCAACTTCAAAAGTTCCACCCTTGAACAAGAGAGTGAAATGCTATAATTGTCAAAGGTTTGGACATCGCAGCATGGATTGCCCAACTCCTTTTGGATCAAGGTTTTCAGGGCAGAAAAATTAGGGATCAAGATTCCAGACTCTAGCCCCTTCCATCCAGAGTAATCAGGGTTCTATCCGCCAAAATCAGGAAAATCCCAGAGGTAGACCCTCTATCCAACCTGCAGTTTCAATCCAAGGTAATGCAAGACCTCCACCTCAGAATAGAGGAAGTCAAAGAGAGTTGTTCCCAAATCGGCCGTCCACTTCCAAGGCAGTAACACTGGAAGTGATTGAAGAAGAAGAAGAAGATGAAAGAGATCATACTCCACCTCTGCGAGATGAGGACATCTCATGTTTTTTAAGTGGGGTAGAATGTAAGATTCCTTCCCAGTCTCTCAGGATGTCCAGTATCTTCCCATGTAATCAAATCCCTCTTCAAAAATATAAAAGATCTTGTTTCTACTAGTTTTGGCCTAGAGAGAGAGAAAATCTTCTAGAGAGTGGTAATTCAGTTTTTAAATATTTTTGGATGGAAAATATCTCTTCTTATTAAAATAAGTTCCCCCAAAACAGAAGTTCAAAAAGATTTTCAGAAGGTGCATTAGAAATCAAGTATAATTTGTTCGAGGCCTTATCTTGAGGGTCAAGATTTCTTTGAAATTTTAAATTAAGGTTCCTATGGGCCAATAAGATTCATCCAAATGCGTGGAGGAGAAAAATGGAAGAAATAAAGAAAATCCCCCTAAAAATGAGTAAATGCTCACATAAAATGAAGAGTTGACTATGTACAAGGTTTATTAGTAAAAATCAATGAGTATTACTAAAAAAATGAGATATTTTGGGTATAATGATTCCATTTTGACACATGTGTAAGGAAGGGGAGTCCCTTCAAGGAGGCACCTACTTCACATGCTTGAATGAGTTTTAAACTCAGAAATAATGTGATATTTTTATCTCTCCTCTCTCTTGGATCAAACCGAATAAAAAAGGAACCAAACCGAATAAAAAAGGAACCAAACTAGGTCCAAATCTGGTGTCCAAATTCAACCAAACTGAATCTGGAAAATTCTAGAAATCAGTTGGTCTTGGTTAGAGCCTCCCTCTCCTATAAATAGAACCTAAGCCCTTTGTAAAAAAATAGGAGAATTATACTATGCTAGAATTATGCTGAAATAATGATATTTTTTACTATTCTCTAAACTTCTCTCCAAATTGAAGAAATTGGAGCTTCCCTCCTTCTTCAATCTCCATTGGTGGCTCCATCAGCATACCAAACCAATTGATTGATTGGGGGCCTCTACCGTGATCAAAGAATCAAGCAATTTGTAAGGTGAAGTGTGAATTTTGATATTTTTTCATAATTTCTCAATGTTTCTCTCTTCTCAACTCCTCTCAAGCTTGAGAAGCTTAATTGGAATGGCTTTTTAATGCTATTGAAGTTAATTGATGAATGGAAGTAAGAAAATACATAAATTCCCATGTATGCTTAATTTTTATGATTTTTGTCTTCTCTAAATTGACTATGATGTTATGCCTCATTGAAAAAAGGCATTCCCCTCTCTTCTTTAGTAAATCCAACCATTCTTTATCTTGGATAAATGATTAATGCATAAAATCAAGTTTTTCATAATGTTTCGCTTTGATAAGTAGAAATGTTTACATTACAATGATTTAAATACTCTTGGTGAACGTCCAATTAATTTTAGAGAATTAAAAATTAAAAAATGGTCAGCCATACAAAGGAGGTTATGGTGAAATTTTCTAAAATTGTGAAAAATAAGTTTTATTTTTTTAATTCAAAAAGAGTAATTCCCATCGTATATGTATTCTTAAAGTGTTAATTTTCATCCTAGGTATAAGAAAATGCATACTCAAAATATTTTATTAAAAAAGTGCTACTTTTCTTAGAATTAAATTCCATGCATAGAAGGAAGTATATTGAAATTGTTATTTTGATTATAAAAGTGTGATTTTCATCATAAATGATTTTTATGCATAAATAGATGCATAAAAGAAATTTTTTTATATTAAAAGAGTGATTTTTATCATAAATGATTTGTATGCATAAACATATGCATAAAAGATAATTTTTTATATTAAAAGTGTGATTTTCATCATAAATGGATTTTATGCATAAATTACATGCATAAGAGAAATTCTTTTATTCTAAAAGTGTAATTCCTACTAAATTAGATTTATGCATGGAAAGATGCATAAAGAATTTATTTTAATCCAAAAGTGTTATTCTCATCAATTTTGATTTTATGCATAAATAGATGCATAAAGATTTTTTTTATTTTAAAAGAGTTATTTTCATCAATTTTGATTTTATGCATAAATAGATGCATAAAGAATTTTATTTTTATTCCAAAAGAGTTATTCTCATCAATTTTGATTTTATGCATAAATAGATGCATAAAGAATTTTATTTTTAATTCAAAAGAGTTATTCTCATCAATTTTGATTTTATGCATAAATAGATGCATAAAGAATTTTATTTTTATTTTAAAAGAGTTATTTTCATCAATTTTGATTTTATGCATAAATAGATGCATAAAGAAATTTATTTCTATTCCAAAAGAGTTATTCTCATCAATTTTGATTTTATGCATAAATATATGCATAAAGAGTTTTATTTTTATTTTAAAAGAGTTATTTTTATCAATTTTGATTTTATGCATAAATAGATGCATAAAGAATTTTACTTTTATTCCAAAAGATTTATTCTTATCAATTTTGATTTTATGCATAGAAAGATGCATGAAGAATTTTACTTTTATTCCAAAAGATTTATTCTTATCAATTTTGATTTTATGCATAGAAAGATGCATAAAGATATATTTTTTTAATTCAAAAGAGTTATTTTCATCAATTTTGATTTTATGCATAGAAAGATGCATAAAGAATTTTATTTTTAATTCAAAAGAGTTATTCTTATCAATATTGATTTTATGCATAAAAAGATGCATAAAAGATTTATTTTTATTTCGAAAGTATTATCTTCATTGAAATTAAATTTATGCATAGTAAGATGCATAAAAGATTTATTTTTATTTTGAAAGTGTTATTCTCTTTAAAATGGAATTTATGCATAGTAAAATGCATAAAAGATTTATTTTTATTTTGAAAGTGTTATTCTCATTAAAATGGAATTTATGCATAGTAAAATGCATAAAAGGTTTATTCTTTTAATTCGAAAGTGTTATTTTCCTTAAAATTGAACTTATGCCTAAATAGATGCATAAAAAGGATTTTTATAAAAGTGTTATTCCTACTAAAGTTATCTTTATGTCTAATTAGATGCGTAAAGAATCTTTATATTAAAAAAATAGAATTCTCTTACATTCAATAAATAGATGTGATAGGAATCAGATAGATGTAAATGATGGAAGTGATATGAATCAGATAAATGTTATGGATGAATGGATGAGGATGTTTGTGAATGCGAATGTGAATGTGAATGTGGAATATCTTATTGTGTTAAAGATATGAATGAGATAATTCTCAATGAATTGTTAACTGATAATGCGTTCTATATGAGTATCTTTATCCCTTGACTCTGTGGGGAGTCGACCTATTTAGAGAACCCCAGAATCAGTTGAATCAAAAATCGGATTGAATCATAAATAAAGAGACTTAACAAGAATTTTTGTATTGATAGGAACATGGATCGAGGTCGTCGTGGTAGAAATGTAAACCCCAACTCGATGAAGAAGAGCTCGACCTAGATGTCGGCGTAAAACTCTTCATAGTTCGCAGCCTGGACCTTTCAAGGGAGAAGGAGAAAACTTGGGCGAGGCTGTGGAAAAGTGGATCGAATCAATGGAATAATACTTCGATGTCACCGGGTACAATGAGAAGAGCAAAATGGCTCTTGCAAGGCTAAAGATAGTGGAGTTAGCTAGAGTGGCATGGAGAAACCACTGCGAGACAAACCGTCTCGACCGAAATACCCAAACCTGGACTGATCTCAAAATTTACCTAAGCACGAGGTTCTGTCCTCCTGGCTTTTTAGAAACAAAGATGAACGAATTCTTAGAGTTAACCCAGGGGAGTAGAACTATTGAAGCATATCACCAAGCATTCGTCCTCCTCCTCAAATACTCGCCTCCGCTGGATGAAGAACAGCTGATGGGGCCAGGTTCATTTGGGGACTGAATGAACCTTTGAATATCTTGGTGAAGAATGCCAAGCCAGTTTCCATGGCCAAAGCAGTTCGGATGGCGAAGGATTTCGCCAAGGCCTTTGATGTCAAAGTCCCGCCAAAGCCAGCACCATCACTTTCAAAAGGTTTTTATTCCCAAAAGGTGATTCCAACCTTCCTCTGCCTAAGAGATATCAGGGTCAAACCCAAGATATGGCAAGTTCCAAAATGGAAGAAATGTCCTTTTTCCGAAACTCAATCCCCTGGATTTCAACTTCAAAAGTTCCACCCTTGAACAAGAGAGTGAAATGCTATAATTGTCAAAGGTTTGGACATCGCAGCATGGATTGCCCAACTCCTTTTGGATCAAGGTTTTTAGGGCAGGAAAATTAGGGATCAAGATTCCAGACTCTAGCCCCTTCCGTCCAGAGTAATCAGGGTTCTATCCGCCAAAATCAGGGAAATCCCAGAGGTAGACCCTCTATCCAACCTGCAGTTTCAATCCAAGGTAATGCAAGACCTCGACCTAAGAATAGAGGAAGTCAAAGAGAGTTGTTCCCAAATCGGCCGTCCACTTCCAAGGCAGTAACACTGGAAGTGATTGAAGAAGAAGATGAAAGAGATCATACTCCACCTCTGCGAGATGAGGACATCTCATGTTTTTTAAGTGGGGTAGAATGTAAGATTCCTCCCCAGTCTCTCTCAGGATGTCCAGTATCTTCCTATGTAGTCAAATCCCTCTTCAGAAATATAAAAGATCTTGTTTCTACTAGTTTTGGCCTAGAGAGAGAGAAAATCTTCTAGAGAGTGATAATTCAGTTTTTAAATATTTTTGGATGGAAAATATCTCTTCTTATTAAAATAAGTTCCCCCAAAACAGAAGTTCAAAAAGATTTTCAGAAGGTGCATTAGAAATCAAGTATAATTTGTTCGAGGCCTTATCTTGAGGGTCAAGATTTCTTTGAAATTTTAAATTAAGGTTCCTATGGGCCAATAAGATTCATCCAAATGCGTGGAGGAGAAAAATGGAAGAAATAAAGAAAATCCCCCTAAAAATGAGTAAATGCTCACATAAAATGAAGAGTTGACTATGTACAAGGTTTATTAGTAAAAATCAATGAGTATTACTAAAAAAATGAGATATTTTGGGTATAATGATTCCATTTTGACACATGTGTAAGGAAGGGGAGTCCCTTCAAGGAGGCACCTACTTCACATGCTTGAATGAGTTTTAAACTCAGAAATAATGTGATATTTTTCTCTCTCCTCTCTCTTGGATCAAACCGAATAAAAAAGGAACCAAACCGAATAAAAAAGGAACCAAACTAAGTCCAAATCTGGTGTCCAAATTCAACCAAACTGAATCTAGAAAATTCTAGAAATCAGTTGGTCTTGGTTAGAGCCTCCCTCTCCTATAAATAGAACCTAAGCCCTTTGTAAAAAAATAGGAGAATTATACTATGCCAGAATTATGCTGAAATAATGATAATTTTTACTATTCTCTAAAATTCTCTCCAAATTGAAGAAATTGGAGCTTCCCTCCTTCTTCAATCTCCATTGGTGGCTCCATCAGCATACCAAACCAATTGATTGATTGGGGGCCTCTACCGTGATCAAAGAATCAAGCAATTTGTAAGGTGAAGTGTGAATTTTGCTATTTTTTCATAATTTCTCAATGTTTCTCTCTTCTCAACTCCTCTCAAGCTTGAGAAGCTTAATTGGAATGGCTTTTTAATGCTATTGAAGTTAATTGATGAATGGAAGTAAGAAAATACATAAATTCCCATGTATGCTTAATTTTTATGATTTTTGTCTTCTCTAAATTGACTATGATGTTATGCCTCATTGAAAAAAGGCATTCCCCTCTCTTCTTTAGTAAATCCAACCATTCTTTATCCTGGATAAATGATTAATTGATAAAATCAAGTTTTTCATAATGTTTCGCTTTGATAAGTAGAAATGTTTACATTAGAATGATTTAAATACTCTTGGTGAACGTCCAATTAATTTTAGAGAATTAAAAATTAAAAAATGGTCAGCCATACAAAGGAGGTTATGGTGAAATTTTCTAAAATTGTGAAAAATAAGTTTTAATTTTTTAATTCAAAAAGAGTAATTCCCATCGTATATGTATTCTTAAAGTGTTAATTTTCATCCTAGGTATAAGAAAATGCATACTCAAAATATTTTATTAAAAAAGTGCTACTTTTTTTAGAATTAAATTCCATGCATAGAAGGAAGTATATTGAAATTGTTATTTTGATTATAAAAGTGTGATTTTCATCATAAATGATTTTTATGTATAAATAGATGCATAAAATAAATTTTTTTATATTAAAAGAGTGATTTTTATCATAAATGATTTGTATGCATAAACATATGCATAAAAGATAATTTTTTATATTAAAAGTGTGATTTTCATCATAAATGGATTTTATGCATAAATTAGATGCATAAGAGAAAATCTTTTATTCTAAAAGTGTAATTTCTACTAAATTGGATTTATGCATGGAAAGATGCATAAAGAATTTATTTTAATCCAAAAGTGTTATTCTCATCAATTTTGATTTTATGCATAAACAGATGCATAAAGATTTCTTTTATTTTAAAAGAGTTATTTTCATCAATTTTAATTTTATGCATAAATAGATGCATAAAGAATTTTATTTTTATTCCAAAAGAGTTATTCTCATCAATTTTGATTTTATGCATAAATAGATGCATAAAGAATTTTATTTTTGATTCAAAAGAGTTATTCTCATCAATTTTGATTTTATGCATAAATAGATGCATAAAGAAATTTATTTTTATTTGAAAAGAGTTATTTTCATCAATTTTGATTTTATGCATAAATAGATGCATAAAGAAATTTATTTCTATTCCAAAAGAGTTATTCTCATCAATTTTGATTTTATGCATAAATAGATGCATAAAGAGTTTTATTTTTATTTTAAAAGAGTTATATTTATCAATTTTGATTTTATGCATAAATAGATGCATAAAGAATTTTCCTTTTATTCCAAAAGATTTATTCTTATCAATTTTGATTTTATGCATAGAAAGATGCATGAAGAATTTTACTTTTATTCCAAAAGATTTATTCTTATCAATTTTGATTTTATGCATAGAAAGATGCATGAAGAATTTTACTTTTATTCCAAAAGATTTATTCTTATCAATTTTGATTTTATGCATAGAAAGAATTTTATTTTTAATTCAAAAGAGTTATTTTCATCAATTTTGATTTTATGCATAGAAAGATGCAGAAAGAATTTTATTTTTAATTCAAAAGAGTTATTCTTATCAATATTGATTTTATGCATAGAAAGATGCCTAAAAGATTTATTTTTATTTCGAAAGTATTATTTTCATTGAAATTAAATTTACGCATAGTTAGATGCATAAAAGATTTATTTTTATTTTGAAAGTGTTATTCTCGTTAAAATGGAATTTATGCATAGTAAAATGCATAAAAGATTTATTTTTATTTTGAAAGTGTTATTCTCATTAAAATGGAATTTATGCATAGTAAAATGCATAAAAGGTTTATTTTTTTAATTTGAAAGTGTTATTTTCCTTAAAATTGAACTTATGCCTAAATAGATGCATAAAAAGGATTTTTATAAAAGTGTTATTCCTACTAAAGTTGTCTTTATGCCTAATTAGATGCGTAAAGAATCTTTATATCAAAAAAAAAGAATTCTCTTATATTCAATAAATAGATGTGATAGGAATCAGATAGATGTAAATGATGGAAGTGATATGAATCAGATAAATGTAAATGGATGAATGGATGAGGATGTTTGTGAATGCGAATGTGAATGTGAATGTGGAATATCTTATTGTGTTAAAGATATGAATGAGATAATTCTCAATGAATTGTTAACTGATAATGCGTTCTATATGAGTATCTTTATCCCTTGACTCTGTGGGGAGTCGACCTATCTAGAGAACCCCAGAATCAGTTGAATCAAAAATCGGATTGAATCATAAATAAAGAGACTTATTAAGAATTCTTGTATTGATAGGAACATGGATCAAGGTCGTCGTGGTAGAAATGTAAACCCCCAACTCGATGAAGAAGAGCTCGACCTAGATGTCGGTGTAAAACTCTTCATAGTTCGCAGCCTGGACCTTTCAAGGGAGAAGGAGAAAACTTGGGCGAGGCTGTGGAGAAGTGGATCGAATCAATGGAAGAATACTTCGATGTCACCGGGTACAATGAGAAGAGCAAAATGGCTCTTGTAAGGCTAAAGATAGTGGAGTTAGCTAGAGTGGCATGGAGAAACCACTGCGAGACAAACCGTCTCGACCGAAATACCCAAACCTGGACTGATCTCAAAATTTACCTAAGCACGAGGTTCTGTCCTCCTGGCTTTTTAGAAACAAAGATGAACGAATTCTTAGAGTTAACCCAGGGGAGTAGAACTATTGAAGCATATCATCAAGCATTCGTCCTCCGCTGGATGAAGAACAGCTGATGGGGCCAGGTTCATTCGGGACTGAACGAACCTTTGAATATCCTGATGAAGAATGCCAAGCCAATTTCCATGGCCAAAGCAGTTCGGATGGCGAAGGATTTCGCCAAGGCCTTTGATGTCAAAGTCCCGCCAAAGCCAGCACCATCACCTTTCAAAAGGTTTTTATTCCCAAAAGGTGATTCCAACCTTCCTCTGCCTAAGAGATATCAGGGTCGAACCCAAGATATGGGAAGTTCCAAAATGGAAGAAATGTCCTTTTTCCGAAACTCAATCCCCTGGATTTCAACTTCAAAATTTCCACCCTTGAACAAGAGAGTGAAATGCTATAATTGTCAAAGGTTTGGACATCGCAGCATGGATTGCCCAACTCCTTTTGGATCAAGGTTTTCAGGGCAGGAAAATTAGGGATCAAGATTCCAGACTCTAGCCCCTTCCGTCCAGAGTAATCAGGGTTCTATCCGCCAAAATCAGGGAAATCCCAGAGAGGTAGACCCTCTATCCAACCTGCAGTTTCAATCCAAGGTAATGCAAGACCTCCACCTCAGAATAGAGGAAGTCAAAGAGAGTTGTTCCCAAATCGGCCGTCCACTTCCAAGGCAGTAACACTGGAAGTGATTGAAGAAGAAGAAGAAGATGAAAGAGATCATACTCCACCTCTGCGAGATGAGGACATCTCGTGTTTTTTAAGTGGGGTAGAATGTAAGATTCCTCCCCAGTCTCTCAGGATGTCCAGTATCTTCCCATGTAGTCAAATCCCTCTTCAAAAATATAAAAGATCTTGTTTCTACTAGTTTTGGCCTAGAGAGAGAGAAAATCTTCTAGAGAGTGGTAATTCAGTTTTTAAATATTTTTGGATGGAAAATATCTCTTCTTATTAAAATAAGTTCCCCCAAAACAGAAGTTCAAAAAGATTTTCAGAAGGTGCATTAGAGATCAAGTATAATTTGTTCGAGGCCTTATCTTGAGGGTCAAGATTTCTTTGAAATTTTAAATTAAGGTTCCTATGGGCCAATAAGATTCATCCAAATGTGTGGAGGAGAAAAATGGAAGAAATAAAGAAAATCCCCCTAAAAATGAGTAAATGCTCACATAAAATGAAGAGTTGACTATGTACAAGGTTTATTAGTAAAAATCAATGAGTATTACTAAAAAAATGAGATATTTTGGGTATAATTATTCCATTTTGACACATGTGTAAGGAAGGGGAGTCCCTTCAAGGAGGCACCTACTTCACATGCTTGAATGAGTTTTAAACTCAGAAATAATGTGATATTTTTCTCTCTCCTCTCTCTTGGATCAAACCGAATAAAAAAGGAACCAAACTAGGTCCAAATCTGGTGTCCAAATTCAACCAAACTGAATATAGAAAATTCTAGAAATCAGTTGGTCTTGGTTAGAGCCTCCCTCTCCTATAAATAGAACCTAAGCCCTTTGTAAAAAAATAGGAGAATTATACTATGCCAGATTTATGCTGAAATAATGATAATTTTTACTATTCTCTAAAATTCTCTCCAAATTGAAGAAATTGGAGCTTCCCTCCTTCTTCAATCTCCATTGGTGGCTCCATCAGCATACCAAACCAATTGATTGATTGGGGGCCTCTACCGTGATCAAAGAATCAAGCAATTTGTAAGGTGAAGTGTGAATTTTGATATTTTTTCATAATTTCTTAATGTTTCTCTCTTCTCAACTCCTCTCAAGCTTGAGAAGCTTAATTGGAATGGCTTTTTAATGCTATTAAAGTTAATTGATGAATGGAAGTAAGAAAATACATAAATTCCCATGTATGCTTAATTTTTATGATTTTTGTCTTCTCTAAATTGACTATGATGTTATGCCTCATTGAAAAAAGGCATTCCCCTCTCTTCTTTAGTACATCCAACCATTCTTTATCCTGCATAAATGATTAATGGATAAAATCAAGTTTTTCATAGTGTTTCGCTTTGATAAGTAGAAATGTTTACATTAGAATGATTTAAATACTCTTGGTGAACATCCAATTAATTTTAGAGAATTAAAAATTGAAAAATGGTCAGCCATACAAAGGAGGTTATGGTGAAATTTTCTAAAATTGTGAAAAATAAGTTTTATTTTTTTAATTCAAAAAGAGTAATTCCCATCGTATATGTATTCTTAAAGTGTTAATTTTCATCCTAGGTATAAGAAAATGCATACTCAAAATATTTTATTAAAAAAGTGCTACTTTTTTTAGAATTAAATTCCATGCATAGAAGGAAGTATATTGAAATTGTTATTTTGATTATAAAAGTGTGATTTTCATCATAAATGATTTTTATGCATAAATAGATGCATAAAAGAAATTTTTTTATATTAAAAGAGTGATTTTTATCATAAATGATTTGTATGCATAATCATATGCATAAAAGATAATTTTTTATATTAAAAGTGTGATTTTTATCATAAATGGATTTTATGCATAAATTAGATGCATAAGAGAAATTCTTTTATTCTAAAAGTGTAATTCCTACTAAATTGGATTTATGCATGGAAAGATGCATAAAGAATTTATTTTAATCCAAAAGTGTTATTCTCATCAATTTTGATTTTATGCATAAATAGATACATAAAGATTTGTTTTATTTTAAAAGAGTTATTTTCATCAATTTTGATTTTATGCATAAATAGATGCATAAAGAATTTTATTTTTATTCCAAAAGAGTTATTCTCATCAATTTTGATTTTATGCATAAATAGATGCATAAAGAATTTTATTTTTAATTCAAAAGAGTTATTCTCATCAATTTTGATTTTATGCATAAATAGATGCATAAAGAATTTTATTTTTATTTTAAAAGAGTTATTTTCATCAATTTTGATTTTATGCATAAATAGATGCATAAAGAAATTTATTTCTATTCCACAAGAGTTATTCTCATCAATTTTGATTTTATGCATAAATAGATGCATAAAGAGTTTTATTTTTACTTTAAAAGAGTTATTTTTATCAATTTTGATTTTATGCATAAATAGATGCATAAAGAATTTTACTTTTATTCCAAAAGATTTATTCTTATCAATTTTGATTTTATGCATAGAAAGATGCATGAAGAATTTTACTTTTATTCCAAAAGATTTATTCTTATCAATTTTGATTTTATGCATAGAAAGATGCATAAAGAATTTTATTTTTAATTCAAAAGAGTTATTTTCATCAATTTTGATTTTATGCATAGAAAGATGCATAAAGAATTTTATTTTTAATTCAAAAGAGTTATTCTTATCAATATTGATTTTATGCATAGAAAGATGCATAAAAGATTTATTTTTATTTCGAAAGTATTATTTTCATTGAAATTAAATTTATGCATAGTTAGATGCATAAAAGATTTATTTTTATTTTGAAAGTGTTATTCTCGTTAAAATAGAATTTATGCATAGTAAAATGCATAAAAGATTTTTTTTTAATTTTGAAAGTGTTATTCTCATTAAAATGGAATTTATGCATAGTAAAATGCATAAAAGGTTTATTTTTTTAATTTGAAAGCGTTATTTTTCTTAAAATTGAACTTATGCCTAAATAAATGCATAAAAAGGATTTTTATAAAAGTGTTATTCCTACTTAAGTTGTCTTTATGCCTAATTAGATGCGTAAAGAATCTTTATATAAAAAAAAAAGAACTCTCTTACATTCAATAAATAGATGTGATAGGAATCAGATAGATGTAAATGATGGAAGTGATATGAATCAGATAAATGTAAATGGATGAATGGATGAGGATGTTTGTGAATGCGAATGTGAATGTGAATGTGGAATATCTTATTGTGTTCAAGATATGAACGAGATAATTTTGAATGAATTGTTAACTGATAATGCGTTCTATATGAGTATCTTTATCCCTTGACTCTGTGGGGAGTCGACCTATTTAGAGAACCCCAGAATCAGTTGAATCAAAAATCGGATTGAATCATAAATAAAGAGACTTAACAAGAATTTTTGTATTGATAGGAACATGGATCGAGGTCGTCGTGGTAGAAATGTAAACCCCCAACTCGATGAAGAAGAGCTCGACCTAGATGTCAGCGTAAAACTCTTCATAGTTCGCAGCCTGGACCTTTCAAGGGAGAAGGGGAAAACTTGGGCGAGGCTGTGGAGAAGTGGATCGAATCAATGGAAGAATACTTCGATGTCACCGGGTACAATGAGAAGAGCAAAATGGCTCTTGCAAGGCTAAAGATAGTGGAGTTAGCTAGAGTGGCATGGAGAAACCACTGCGAGACAAACCGTCTCGACCGAAATACCCAAACCTGGACTGATCTCAAAATTTACCTAAGGACGAGGTTCTGTCCTCCTGGCTTTTTAGAAACAAAGATGAACGAATTCTTAGAGTTAACCCAGGGGAGTAGAACTATTGAAGCATATCACCAAGCATTCGTCCTCCTCCTCAAATACTCGCCTCCGCTGGATGAAGAACAGCTGATGGGGCCAGGTTCATTCGGGGACTGAACGAACCTTTGAATATCCTGGTGAAGAATGCCAAGCCAGCCAGTTTCCATGGCCAAAGCAGTTCGGATGGCGAAGGATTTCGCCAAGGCCTTTGATGTCAAAGTCCCGCCAAAGCCAGCACCATCACTTTCAAAAGGTTTTTATTCCCAAAAGGTGATTCCAACCTTCCTCCGCCTAAGAGATATCAGGGTCAAACCCAAGATATGGGAAGTTCCAAAATGGAAGAAATGTCCTTTTTCCGAAACTCAATCCCTTGGATTTCAACTTCAAAAGTTCCACCCTTGAACAAGAGAGTGAAATGCTATAATTGTCAAAGGTTTGGACATCGCAGCATGGATTGCCCAACTTCTTTTGGATCAAGGTTTTCAGGGCAGGAAAATTAGGGATCAAGATTCCAGACTCTAGCCCCTTCCGTCCAGAGTAATCAGGGTTCTATCCGCCAAAATCAGAAAAAAATCCCAGAGAGGTAGACCCTCTATCCAACCTATATTTCAGTCCAAGGTAATGCAAGACCTCCACCTCAGAATAGAGGAAGTCAAAGAGAGTTGTTCCAAATCCGCCGTCCACTTCCAAGGCAGTAACAGTGGAAGTGATTGAAGAAGAAGAAGAAGATGAAAGAGATCATACTCCACCTCTGCAAGATGAGGACATCTCGTGTTTTTTAAGTGGGGTAGAATGTAAGATTCCTCCCCAGTCTCTCAGGATGTCCAGTATCTTCCCATGTAGTCAAATCCCTCTTCAAAAATATAAAAGATCTTGTTTCTACTAGTTTTGGCCTAGAGAGAGAGAAAATCTTCTAGAGAGTGGTAATTCAGTTTTTAAATATTTTTGGATGGAAAATATCTCTTCTTATTAAAATAAGTTCCCCCAAAACAGAAGTTCAAAAAGATTTTCAGAAGGTGCATTAGAAATCAAGTATAATTTGTTCGAGGCCTTATCTTGAGGGTCAAGATTTCTTTGAAATTTTAAATTAAGGTTCCTATGGGCCAATAAGATTCATCCAAATGCGTGGAGGAGAAAAATGAAAGAAATAAAGAAAATCCCCCTAAAAATGAGTAAATGCTCACATAAAATGAAGAGTTGACTATGTACAAGGTTTATTAGTAAAAATCAATGAGTATTACTTAAAAAATGAGATATTTTGGGTATAATGATTCCATTTTGACACATGTGTAAGGAAGGGGAGTCCCTTCAAGGAGGCACCTACTTCACATGCTTGAATGAGTTTTAAACTCAGAAATAATGTGATATTTTTATCTCTCCTCTCTCTTGGATCAAACCGAATAAAAAAGGAACCAAACCGAATAAAAAAGGAACCAAACTAGGTCCAAATTTGGTGTCCAAATTCAACCAAACTGAATCTGGAAAATTCTAGAAATCAGTTGGTCTTGGTTAGAGCCTCCCTCTCCTATAAATAGAACCTAAGCCCTTTGTAAAAAAATAGGAGAATTATACTATGCCAGAATTATGCTGAAATAATGATAATTTTTACTATTCTCTAAAATTCTCTCCAAATTGAAGAAATTGGAGCTTCCCTCCTTCTTCAATCTCCATTGGTGGCTCCATCAGCATACCAAACCAATTTATTGATTGGGGGCCTCTACCGTGATCAAAGAATCAAGCAATTTGTAAGGTGAAGTGTGAATTTTGATATTTTTTTATAATTTCTCAATGTTTCTCTCTTCTCAACTCCTCTCAAGCTTGAGAAGCTTAATTGGAATAGCTTTTTAATGCTATTGAAGTTAATTGATGAATGGAAGTAAGAAAATACATAAATTCCCATGTATGCTTAATTTTTATGATTTTTGTCTTCTCTAAATTGACTATGATGTTATGCCTCATTGAAAAAAGGCATTCCCCTCTCTTCTTTAGTAAATCCAACCATTCTTTATCCTGGATAAATGATTAATGGATAAAATCAAGTTTTTCATAATGTTTCGCTTTGATAAGTAGAAATGTTTACATTAAAATGATTTAAATACTCTTGGTGAACGTCCAATTAATTTTAGAGAATTCTTAAAATTGAAAAATGGTCAGCCATACAAAGGAGGTTATGGTGAAATTTTCTAAAATTGTGAAAAATAAGTTTTATTTTTTTAATTCAAAAAGAGTAATTCCCATCGTATATGTATTCTTAAAGTGTTAATTTTCATCCTAGGTATAAGAAAATGCATACTCAAAATATTTTATTAAAAAAGTGCTACTTTTTTTAGAATTAAATTCCATGCATAGAAGGAAGTATATTGAAATTGTTATTTTGATTATAAAAGTGTGATTTTCATCATAAATGATTTTTATGTATAAATAGATGCATAAAAGAAATTTTTTTATATTAAAAGAGTGATTTTTATCATAAATAATTTTTATATTAAAAGTGTGATTTTCATCATAAATGGATTTTATGCATAAATTAGATGCATAAGAGAAATTCTTTTATTCTAAAAGTGTAATTTCTACTAAATTGGATTTATGCATGGAAAGATGCATAAAGAATTTATTTTAATCCAAAAGTGTTATTCTCATCAATTTTGATTTTATGCATAAATAGATGCATAAAGATTTTTTTTATTTTAAAAGAGTTATTTTCATCAATTTTGATTTTATGCATAAATAGATGCATAAAGAATTTTATTTTTATTCCAAAAGAGTTATTCTCATTAATTTTGATTTTATGCATAAATAGATGGATAAAGAATTTTATTTTTAATTCAAAAGAGTTATTCTCATCAATTTTGATTTTATGCATAAATAGATGCATAAAGAATTTTATTTTTATTTTCAAAGAGTTATTTTCATCAATTTTGATTTTATGCATAAATAGATGCATAAAGAAATTTATTTCTATTTCAAAAGAGTTATTCTCATCAATTTTGATTTTATGCATAAATAGATGCATAAAGAGTTTTATTTTTATTTTAAAAGAGTTATTTTTATCAATTTTGATTTTATGCATAAATAGATGCATAAAGAATTTTACTTTTATTCCAAAAGATTTATTCTTATCAATTTTGATTTTATGCATAGAAAGATGCATGAAGAATTTTACTTTTATTCCAAAAGATTTATTCTTATCAATTTTGATTTTATGCATAGAAAGATGCATAAAGAATTTTATTTTTAATTCAAAAGAGTTATTTTCATCAATTTTGATTTTATGCATAGAAAGATGCATAAAGAATTTTATTTTTAATTCAAAAGAGTTATTCTTATCAATATTGATTTTATGCATAGAAAGATGCATAAAAGATTTATTTTTATTTCGAAAGTATTATTTTCATTGAAATTAAATTTATGCATAGTTAGATGCATAAAAGATTTATTTTTATTTTGAAAGTGTTATTCTCGTTAAAATGGAATTTATGCATAGTAAAATGCATAAAAGATTTTTTTTATTTTGAAAGTGTTATTCTCATTAAAATGGAATTTATGCATAGTAAAATGCATAAAAGGTTTATTTTTTTAATTTGAAAGTGTTATTTTCCTTAAAATTGAACTTATGCCTAAATAGATGCATAAAAAGGATTTTTATTAAAGTGTTATTCCTACTAAAGTTGTCTTTATGCCTAATTAGATGCATAAAGAATCTTTATATCAAAAAAAAAAGAATTCTCTTACATTCAATAAATAGATGTGATAGGAATCAGATAGATGTAAATGATGGAAGTGATATGAATCAGATAAATGTAAATGGATGAATGGATGAGGATGTTTGTGAATGCGAATGTGAATGTGAATGTGGAATATCTTATTGTGTTAAAGATATGAATGAGATAATTCTGAATGAATTGTTAACTGATAATGCGTTCTATATGAGTATCTTTATCCCTTGACTCTGTGGGGAGTCGACCTATTTAGAGAACCCCAGAATCAGTTGAATCAAAAATCGGATTGAATCATAAATAAAGAGACTTAACAAGAATTTTTGTATTGATAGGAACATGGATCGAGGTCGTCGTGGTAGAAATGTAAACCCCCAACTCGATGAAGAAGAGCTCGACCTAGATGTCGGTGTAAAACTCTTCATAGTTCGCAGCCTGGACCTTTCAAAGGGAGAAGGAGAAAACTTGGGCGAGGCTGTGGAGAAGTGGATCGATTCAATGGAAGAATACTTCGATGTCACCGGGTACAATGAGAAGAGCAAAATGGCTCTTGCAAGGCTAAAGATAGTGGAGTTAGCTAGAGTGGCATGGAGAAACCACTGCGAGACAAACCGTCTTGACCAAAATACCCAAACCTGGACTGATCTCAAAATTTACCTAAGGACGAGGTTCTGTCCTCCTAGCTTTTTAGAAACAAAGATGAACGAATTCTTAGAGTTAACCCAGGGGAGTAGAACTATTGAAGCATATCACCAAGCATTCGTCCTCCTCCTCAAATACTCGCCTCCGCTGGATGAAGAACAGCTGATGGGGCCAGGTTCATTCGGGGACTGAACGAACCTTTGAATATCCTGGTGAAGAATGCCAAGCCAGTTTCCATGGCCAAAGCAGTTTTGATGGCGAAGGATCTCGCCAAGGCCTTTGATGTCGAAGTCCCGCTAAAGCCAGCACCATCACCTTTCAAAAGGTTTTTATTCCCAAAAGGTGATTCCAACCTTCCTCCGCCTAAGAGATATCAGGGTCAAACCCAAGATATGGGAAGTTCCAAAATGGAAGAAACGTCCTTTTTTCGAAACTCAATCCCCTGGATTTCAACTTCAAAAGTTCCACCCTTGAACAAGAGAGTGAAATGCTATAATTGTCAAAGGTTTGGACATCGCAGCATGGATTGCCCAACTCCTTTTGGATCAAGGTTTTCAGGGCAGGAAAATTAGGGATCAAGATTCCAGACTCTAGCCCCTTCCGTCCAGAGTAATCAGGGTTCTATCCGCCAAAATCAGGGAAATCCCAGAGGTAGACCCTCTATCCAACCTGCAGTTTCAATCCAAGGTAATGCAAGACCTCCACCTCAGAATAGAGGAAGTCAAAGAGAGTTGTTCCCAAATCGGCCGTCCACTTCCAAGGCAGTAACACTGGAAGTGATTGAAGAAGAAGCTGAAAGCGATCATATTCCACCTCTGCGAGATGAGGACATCTTGTGTTTTTTAAGTGGGGTAGAATGTAAGATTCCTCCCCAGTCTCTCAGGATGTCCAGTATCTTCCCATGTAGTCAAATCCCTCTTCAAAAATATAAAAGATCTTGTTTCTACTAGTTTTGGCCTAGAGAGAGAGAAAATCTTCTAGAGAGTGTTAATTCAGTTTTTAAATATTTTTGGATGGAAAATATCTCTTCTTATTAAAATAAGTTCCTTGAAGGGACTCCCCTTCCTTACACATGTGTCAAAATGGAATCATTATACCCAAAATATCTCATTTTTTTAGTAATACTCATTGATTTTTACTAATAAACCTTGTACATAGTCAACTCTTCATTTTATGTGAGCATTTACTCATTTTTAGGGGGATTTTCTTTATTTCTTCCATTTTTCTCCTCCACACATTTGGATGAATCTTATTGGCCCATAGGAACCTTAATTTAAAATTTCAAAGAAATCTTGACCCTCAGGATAAGGCCTCGAACAAATTATACTTGATTTCTAATGCACCTTCTGAAAATCTTTTTGGGGAACTTATTTTAATAAGAAGAGATATTTTCCATCCAAAAATATTTAAAAATTGAATTACCACTCTCTAGAAGATTTTCTCTCTCTAGGCCAAAACTAGTAGAAACAAGATCTTTTATATTTTTGAAGAGGGATTTGACTACATGGGAAGATACTGGACATCCTGAGAGACTGGGGAGGAATCTTACATTCTACCCCACTTAAAAAACACGAGATGTCCTCATCTCGCAGAGGTGGAGTATGATCTCTTTCATCTTCTTCTTCTTCTTCAATCACTTCCAGTGTTACTGCCTTGGAAGTGGACGGCCGATTTGGGAACAACTCTCTTTTACTTTCTCTATTCTAAGGTGGAGGTCTTGCATTACCTTGGATTGAAACTATAGGTTGGATAGAGGGTCTACCTCTGGGATTTCCCTGATTTTGGCGGATAGAACCCTGATTACTTTGGATGGAAGGGGCTAGAGTCTGGAATCTTGATCCCTAATTTTCCTGCCCTGAAAACCTTGATCCAAAAGGAGTTGGGCAATCCATGCTGCCATGTCCAAACCTTTGACAATTATAGCATTTCACTCTCTTGTTCAAGGGTGGAACTTTTGAAGTTGAAATCCAGGGGATTGAGTTTCGGAAAAAGGACATTTCTTCCATTTTGGAACTTCCCATATCTTGGGTTTGACCCTGATATCTCTTAGGCGGAGGAAGGTTGGAATCACCTTTTGGGAATAAAAACCTTTTGAAAGTGATGGTGCTGGCTTTGGCAGGACTTTGACATCAAAGGCCTTGGCGAAATCCTTCGCCATCCGAACTGCTTTGGCCATGGAAACTGGCTTGGCATTCTTCACCAGGATATTCAAAGGTTCGTTCAGTCCCCGAATGAACCTGGCCCCATCAGCTGTTCTTCATCCAGCGGAGGCGAGTATTTGAGGAGGAGGACGAATGCTTGGTGATATGCTTCAATAGTTCTACTCCCCTGGGTTAACTCTAAGAATTCGTTCATCTTTGTTTCTAAAAAGCTAGGAGGACAGAACCTCGTCCTTAGGTAAATTTTGAGATCAGTCCAGGTTTGGGTATTTCGGTCGAGACGGTTTGTCTCGCAGTGGTTTCTCCATGCCACTCTAGCTAACTCCACTATCTTTAGCCTTGCAAGAGCCATTTTGCTCCTCATTGTACCCGGTGACATCGAAGTATTCTTCCATTGATTCGATCCACTTCTCCATAGCCTCGCCCAAGTTTTCCCCTTCTCCCTTGAAAGGTCCAGGTTGCGAACTATGAAGAGTTTTACGCCGACATCTAGGTCGAGCTCTTCTTCATCGAGTTGGGGGTTTACATTTCTACCACGACGACCTCGATCCATGTTCCTATCAATACAAAAATTCTTGTTAAGTCTCTTTATTTATGATTCAATCCGATTTTTGATTCAACTGATTCTGGGGTTCTCTAAATAGGTCGACTCCCCACAGAGTCAAGGGATAAAGATACTCATATAGAACGCATTATCAGTTAACAATTCATTCAGAATTATCTCATTCATATCTTTAACACAATAAGATATTCCACATTCACATTCACATTCGCATTCACAAACATCCTCATCCATTCATCCATTTACATTTATCTGATTCATAGCACTTCCATCGTTTACATCTATCTGATTCCTATCACATCTATTTATTGAATGTAAGAGAATTCTATTTTTTTTTGATATAAAGATTCTTTACGCATCTAATTAGGCATAAAGACAACTTTAGTAGGAATAACACTTTTATAAAAATCCTTTTGATGCATCTATTTAGGCATAAGTTCAATTTTAAGGAAAATAACACTTTCGAATTAAAAGAATAAACCTTTTATGCATTTTACTATGCATAAATTCCATTTTAATGAGAATAACACTTTCAAAATAAAAATAAATCTTTTATGCATTTTACTATGCATAAATTCCATTTTAAAGAGAATAACACTTTCAAAATAAAAATAAATCTTTTATGCATCTAACTATGCATAAATTTAATTTCAATGAAAATAATACTTTCGAAATAAAAATAAATCTTTTATGCATCTTTTTATGCATAAAATCAATATTGATAAGAATAACTCTTTTGAATTAAAAATAAAATTCTTTATGCATCTTTCTATGCATAAAATCAAAATTGATGAAAATAACTCTTTTGAATTAAAAATAAAATTCTTTATGCATCTTTCGATGCATAAAATCAAAATTGATAAGAATAAATCTTTTGGAATAAAAGTAAAATTCTTCATGCATCTTTCTATGCATAAAATCAAAATTGATAAGAATAAATCTTTTGGAATAAAAGTAAAATTCTTTATCCACTTCTCCATAGCCTCGCCCAAGTTTTCCCCTTCTCCCTTGAAAGGTCCAGGTTGCGAACTATGAAGAGTTTTACGCCGACATCTAGGTCGAGCTCTTCTTCATCGAGTTGGGGGTTTACATTTCTACCACGACGACCTCGATCCATGTTCCTATCAATACAAAAATTCTTGTTAAGTCTCTTTATTTATGATTCAATCCGATTTTTGATTCAACTGATTCTGGGGTTCTCTAAATAGGTCGACTCCCCACAGAGTCAAGGGATAAAGATACTCATATAGAACGCATTATCAGTTAACAATTCATTCAGAATTATCTCATTCATATCTTTAACACAATAAGATATTCCACATTCACATTCACATTCGCATTCACAAACATCCTCATCCATTCATCCATTTACATTTATCTGATTCATAGCACTTCCATCGTTTACATCTATCTGATTCCTATCACATCTCATCACATCTATTTATTGAATGTAAGAGAATTCTAATTTTTTTTTGATATAAAGATTCTTCACACATCTAATTAGGCATAAAGACAACTTTAGTAGGATTAACACTTTTATAAAAATCCTTTTTATGCATCTATTTAGGCATAAGTTCAATTTTAAGGAAAATAACACTTTCGAATTAAAAAAATAAACCTTTTATGCATTTTACTATGCATAAATTTCATTTTAATGAGAATAACACTTTCAAAATAAAAATAAATCTTTTATGCATTTTACTATGCATAAATTCCATTTTAACGAGAATAACACTTTCAAAATAAAAATAAATCTTTTATGCATCTAACTATGCATAAATTTAATTTCAATGAAAATAATACTTTCGAAATAAAAATAAATCTTTTATGCATCTTTCTATGCATAAAATCAATATTGATAAGAATAACTCTTTTGAATTAAAAATAAAATTCTTTATGCATCTTTCTATGCATAAAATCAAAATTGATAAAAATAACTCTTTTGAATTAAAAATAAAATTCTTTATGCATCTTTCTATGCATAAAATCAAAATTGATAAGAATAAATCTTTTGGAATAAAAGTAAAATTATTCCTGCATCTTTCTATGCATAAAATCAAAATTGATAAGAATAAATCTTTTGGAATAAAAGTAAAATTCTTTATGCATCTATTTATGCATAAAATCAAAATTGATAAAAATAACTCTTTTAAAATAAAAATAAAACTCTTTATGCATCTATTTATGCATAAAATCAAAATTGATGAGGATAACTCTTTTGGAATAGAAATAAATTTCTTTATGCATCTATTTATGCATAAAATCAAAATTGATGAAAATAACTCTTTTAAAATAAAAATAAAATTTGTTTATACATCTATTTATGCATAAAATCAAAATTGATGAGAATAACTCTTTTGAATTAAAAATAAAATTCTTTATGCATCTATTTATGCATAAAATCAAAATTGATGAGAATAACTCTTTTGGAATAAAAATAAAATTCTTTATGCATCTATTTATGCATAAAATCAAAATTGATGAAAATAACTCTTTTAAAATAAAAAAAATCTTTATGCATCTATTTATGCATAAAATCAAAATTGATGAGAATAACACTTTTGGATTAAATAAATTCTTTATGCATCTTTCCATGCATAAATCCAATTTAGTAGGAATCACACTTTTAGAATAAAAGAATTTCTCTTATGCATCTAATTTATGCATAAAATCCATTTATGATGAAAATCACACTTTTAATATAAAAAATTATCTTTTATGCATATGTTTATGCATACAAATCATTTATGATAAAAATCACTCTTTTAATATAAAATAATTTCTTTTATGCATCTATTTATGCATAAAAATCATTTATGATAAAAATCACACTTTTATAATCAAAATAACAATTTCAATATACTTCCTTCTATGCATGGAATTTAATTCTAAAAAAAGTAGCACTTTTTTAATAAAATATTTTGAGTATGCATTTTCTTATACCTAGGATGAAAATTAATACTTTAAGAATACATATACGATGGGAATTACTCTTTTTGAATTAAAAAAATAAAACTTATTTTTCACAATTTTAGAAAATTTCACCATAACCTCCTTTGTATGGCTGACCATTTTTCAATTTTTAATTCTCTAAAATTAATTGGACGTTCACCAAGAGTATTTAAATCATTCTAATGTAAACATTTCTACTTATCAAAGCAAAACATTATGAAAAACTTGACTTTATCCATTAATCATTTATCCAGGATAAAGAATGGTTGGATTTACTAAAGAAGAGAGGGGAATGCCTTTTTTCAATGAGGCATAACATCATAGTCAATTTAGAGAAGACAAAAATCATAAAAATTAAGCATACATGGGAATTTATGTATTTTCTTACTTCCATTCATCAATTAACTTCAATAGCATTAAAAAGCCATTCCAATTAAGCTTCTCAAGCTTGAGAGGAGTTGAGAAGAGAGAAACATTGAGAAATTATGAAAAAATATCAAAATTCACACTTCACCTTACAAATTGCTTGATTCTTTGATCACGGTAGAGGCTCCCAATCAATCAATTGGTTTGGTATGCTGATGGAGCCACCAATGGAGATTGAAGAAGGAGGGAAGCTCCAATTTCTTCAATTTGGAGAGAATTTTAGAGAATAGTAAAAATTATTATTATTTCAGCATAATTCTGGCATAGTTCCTGCCCTGAAAACCTTGATCCAAAAGGAGTTGGGCAATCCATGCTGTGATGTCCAAACCTTTGACAATTATAGCATTTCACTCTCTTGTTCAAGGGTGGAACTTTTGAAGTTGAAATCCAGGGGATTGAGTTTCGGAAAAAGGACATTTCTTCCATTTTGGAACTTCCCATATCTTGGGTTTGACCCTGATATCTCTTAGGCAGAGGAAGGTTGGAATCACCTTTTGGGAATAAAAACCTTTTGAAAGGTGATGGTGCTGGCTTTGGCGGGACTTTGACATCAAAGGCCTTGGCGAAATCCTTCGCCCCATCCGAACTGCTTTGGCCATGGAAACTGGCTTGGCATTCTTCACCAGGATATTCAAAGGTTTGTTCAGTCCCCGAATGAACCTGGCCCCATCAGCTGTTCTTCATCCAGCGGAGGCGAGTATTTGAGGAGGAGGACGAATGCTTGGTGATATGCTTCAATAGTTCTACTCCCCTGGGGTAACTCTAAGAATTCGTTCACACAACCTCGTCCTTAGGTAAATTTTGAGATCAGTCCAGGTTTGGGTATTTCGGTCGAGACGGTTTGTCTCGCAGTGGTTTCTCCATGCCACTCTAGCTAACTCCACTATCTTTAGCCTTGCAAGAGCCATTTTGCTCTTCTCATTGTACCCGATGACATCAAAGTATTCTTCCATTGATTCGATCCACTTCTCCACAGCCTCGCCCAAGTTTTCCCCTTCTCCCTTGAAAGGTCCAGGCTGCGAACTATGAAGAGTTTTACGCTGACATCTAGGTCGAGCTCTTCTTCATCGGAGTTGGGGGTTTACATTTCTACCACGACGACCTCGATCCATGTTCCTATCAATACAAAAATTCTTGTTAAGTCTCTTTATTTATGATTCAATCCGATTTTTGATTCAACTGATTCTGGGATTCTCTAAATAGGTCGACTCCCCACAGAGTCAAGGGATAAAGATACTCATATAGAACGCATTATCAGTTAACAATTCATTCAGAATTATCTCATTCATATCTTTAACACAATAAGATATTCCACATTCACATTCACATTCGCATTCACAAACATCCTCATCCATTCATCCATTTACATTTATCTGATTCATATCACTTCCATCATTTACATCTATCTGATTCCTATCACATCTATTTATTGAATGTAAGAGAATTCTATTTTTTTTATATAAAGATTCTTTACGCATCTATTTAGGCATAAAGACAACTTTAGTAGGAATAACACTTTTATAAAAATCCTTTTGATGCATCTATTTAGGCATAAGTTCAATTTTAAGGAAAATAACACTTTCGAATTAAAAGAATAAACCTTTTATGCATTTTACTATGCATAAATTCCATTTTAATGAGAATAACACTTTCAAAATAAAAATAAATCTTTTATGTATTTTACTATGCATAAATTCCATTTTAAAGAGAATAACACTTTCAAAATAAAAATAAATCTTTTATGCATCTAACTATGCATAAATTTAATTTCAATGAAAATAATACTTTTGAAATAAAAATAAATCTTTTATGCATAAAATCAATATTGATAAGAATAACTCTTTTGAATTAAAAATAAAATTCTTTATGCATCTTTCTATGCATAAAATCAAAATTGATGAAAATAACTCTTTTGAATTAAAAATAAAATTCTTTATGCATCTTTCGATGCATAAAATCAAAATTGATAAGAATAAATCTTTTGGAATAAAAGTAAAATTCTTCATGCATCTTTCTATGCATAAAATCAAAATTTCTCCTCTCTCTTGGATCAAACCGAATAAAAAAAGAACCAAACTAGGTCCAAATCTGGTGCCCAAATTCAACCAAACTAAATCTGGAAAATTCTAGAAATCAGTTGGTCTTGGTTAGAGCCTCCCTCTACTATAAATAGAACCTAAGCCCTTTGTAAAAAAATAGGAGAATTATACTATGCCAGAATTATGCTGAAATAATGATAATTTTTACTATTCTCTAAAATTCTCTCCAAATTGAAGAAATTGGAGCTTCCCTCCTTCTTCAATCTCCATTGGTGGCTCCATTAGCATACCAAACCAATTGATTGATTGGCGGCCTCTACCGTGATCAAAGAATGAAGCAATTTGTAAGGTGAAGTGTGAATTTTGATATTTTTTCATAATTTCTCAATGTTTCTCTCTTCTCAACTCCTCTCAAGCTTGAGAAGCTTAATTGGAATGGCTTTTTAATGCTATTGAAGTTAATTGATGAATGGAAGTAAGAAAATACATAAATTCCCATGTATGCTTAATTTTTATGATTTTTGTCTTCTCTAAATTGACTATGATGTTATGCCTCATTGAAAAAAGGCATTCCCCTCTCTCCTTTAGTAAATCCAACCATTCTTTATCCTAGATAAATGATTAATGGATAAAATCAAGTTTTTCATAATGTTTCGCTTTGATAAGTAGAAATGTTTACATTAGAATGATTTAAATACTCTTGGTGAACGTCCAATTAATTTTAGAGAATTAAAAATTAAAAAATGGTCAGCCATACAAAGGAGGTTATGGTGAAATTTTCTAAAATTGTAAAAAATAAGTTTTAATTTTTTAATTCAAAAAGAGTAATTCCCATCATATATGTATTCTTAAAGTGTTAATTTTCATCCTAGGTATAAGAAAATGCATACTCAAAATATTTTATTAAAAAAGTGCTACTTTTTTTAGAATTAAATTCCATGCATAGAAGGAAGTATATTGAAAATGTTATTTTGATTATAAAAGTGTGATTTTTATCATAAATGATTTTTATGCATAAATAGATGCATAAAAGAAATTATTTTATATTAAAAGAGTGATTTTTATCATAAATGATTTGTATGCATAAATATATTTATAAAAGATAATTTTTTATATTAAAAGTGTGATTTTCATCATAAATGGATTTTATGCATAAATTAGATGCATGAGAGAAATTCTTTTATTCTAAAAGTGTAATTCCTACTAAATTGGATTTATGCATGGAAAGATGCATAAAGAATTTATTTTAATCCAAAAGTGTTATTCTCATCAATTTTGATTTTATGCATAAATAGATGCATAAAGATTTTTTTTATTTTAAAAGAGTTATTTTCATCAATTTTGATTTTATGCATAAATAGATGCATAAAGAATTTTATTTTTTATTCCAAAAGAGTTATTCTCATCAATTTTGATTTTATGCATAAATAGATGCATAAAGAGTTTTTTTTAATTCAAAAGAGTTATTGTCACCATTTTTTATTTTATGCATAAATAGATGCATAAAGAATTTTATTTTTATTTTAAAAGAGTTATTTTCATCAATTTTGATTTTATGCATAAATAGATGCATAAAGAAATTTATTTCTATTCCAAAAGAGTTATTCTCATCAATTTTGATTTTATGCATAAATAGATGCATAAAGAATTTTATTTCTATTTTAAAAGAGTTATTTTTATCAATTCTGATTTTATGCATAAATAGATGCATAAAGAATTTTACTTTTATTCCAAAAGATTTATTCTTATCAATTTTGATTTTATGCATAGAACGATGCATAAAGAATTTTACTTTTATTCCAAAAGATTTATTCTTATCAATTTTGATTTTATGCATAGAAAGATGCATAAAGAATTTTATTTTTAATTCAAAAGAGTTATTTTCATCAATTTTGATTTTATGCATAGAAAGATGCATACAAAATTTTATTTTTAATTCAAAAGAGTTATTCTTATCAATATTGATTTTATGCATAGAAAGATGCATAAAAGATTTATTTTTATTTCGAAAGTATTATTTTCATTGAAATTAAATTTATGCATAGTTAGATGCATAAAAGATTTATTTTTATTTTGAAAGTGTTATTCTCGTTACAATGAAATTTATGCATAGTAAAATGCATAAAAGATTTTTTTTTATTTTGAAAGTATTATTCTCATTAAATTGAAATTTATGCATAGTAAAATGCATAAAAGGTTTATTTTTTTAATTCGAAAGTGGTATTTTCCTTAAAATTGAACTTATGCCTAAATAGATGCATAAAAAGGATTTTTATAAAAGTGTTATTCCTACTAAAGTTGTCTTTATGCCTAATTAGATGCGTAAAGAATCTTTATATAAAAAAAAAAATTAGAATTCTCTTACATTCAATAAATAGATGTGATGAGATGTGATAGGAATCAGATAGATGTAAATGATGGAAGTGATATGAATCAGATAAATGTAAATGGATGAATGGATGAGGATGTTTGTGAATGCGAATGTGAATGTGAATGTGGAATATCTTATTGTGTTAAAGATATGAATGAGATAATTCTGAATGAATTGTTAACTGATAATGCATTCTATATGAGTATCTTTATCCCTTGACTCTGTGGAGAGTCGACCTATTTAGAGAACCCCAGAATCAGTTGAATCAAAAATCGGATTGAATCATAAATAAAGAGACTTAACAAGAATTTTTGTATTGATAGGAACATGGATCGAGGTCGTCGTGGTAGAAATGTAAACCCCCAACTCGATGAAGAAGAGCTCGACCTAGATGTCGGCGTAAAACTCTTTATAGTTCGCAGCCGGACCTTTCAAGGGAGAAGGGAAAAACTTGGCCGAGACTGTGGAGAAGTGGATCGAATCAATGGAAGAATACTTCGATGTCACCGGGTACAATGAGAAGAGCAAAATGGCTCTTGCAAGGCTAAAGATAGTGGAGTTAGCTAGAGTGGCATGGAGAAACCACTGCGAGACAAACCTTGACCGAAATACCCAAACCTGGACTGATCTCAAAATTTACCTAAGGACGAGGTTCTGTCCTCCTGGCTTTTTAGAAACAAAGAGGGAGTAGAACTATTGAAGCATATCACCAAGCATTCGTCCTCCTCCTCAAATACTCGCCTCCGCTGGATGAAGAACAACTGATGGGGCCAAGTTCATTCGGGGACTGAACGAACCTTTGAATATCCTGGTGAAGAATGCCAAGCCAGTTTCCATGGCCAAAGCAGTTCGGATGGCAAAGGATTTCGCCAAGGCCTTTGATGTCAAAGTCCCGCCAAAGCCAGCACCATCACCTTTCAAAAGGTTTTTATTCCCAAAAGGTGATTTCAACCTTCCTCCGCCTAAGAGATATGAGGGTCAAACCCAAGATATGGGAAGTTCCAAAATGGAAGAAATGTCCTTTTTCCGAAACTCAATCCCCTGGATTTCAACTTCAAAAGTTCCACCCTTGAACAAGACAGTGAAATGCTATAATTGTCAAAGGTTTGGACATCGTAGCATGGATTGATCAAGGTTTTCAGGGCAGGAAAATTAGGGATCAAGATTCCAGACTCTAGCCCCTTCCGTCTAGAGTAATCAGGGTTCTATCCCCCAAAATCAGGGAAATCCCAGAGGTAGATCCTCTATCCAACCTGCAGTTTCAATCCAAGGTAATGCAAGACCTCCACCTCAGAATAGAGGAAGTCAAAGAGAGTTGTTCCCAAATCGGCCGTCCACTTCCAAGGCAGTAACACTGGAAGTGATTGAAGAAGAAGAAGAAGATGAAAGAGATCATAATCCACCTCTGCGAGATGAGGACATCTCGTGTTTTTTAAGTGGGGTAGAATGTAAGATTCCTCCCGAGCCTCTCAGGATGTCCAGTATCTTCCCCTGTAGTCAAATCCCTCTTCAGAAATATAAAAGATCTTGTTTCTACCAATTTTGGCCTAGCGAGAGAAAATCTTCTAGAGATTGGTAATTCAGTTTTTAAATATTTTTGGATGGAAAATATCTCTTCTTATTAAAATAAGTTCCCCCAAAACAGAAGTTCAAAAAGATTTTCAAAAGGTGCATTAGAAATCTGGTATAATCTATTCAAGAGGGCTTATCCTGAGGGTGAAGATTTCTTTGAAATTTTAAATTAAGGTTCTTATGGGCCAATAAGATTCATCCAAATGTGTGGAGGAGAAAAATGGAAGAAATAAAGAAAATCCCCCCAAAAATGAGTAAATGCTCATTTAAGATGAAGAGTTGACTATGTATAAGGTTTATTAGTAAAAATCTATGAGTATTACTAAAAAAATGAGATAGTTTGGGTATAATGATTCCATTTTGACACATGTGTAAGGAAAGGGATTCCCTTCAAGGAGGCACCTACTTCACATGCTTGAATGAGTTTTAAACTAAAAAAAGATGTGATATTTTTATCTCTCCTCTCTCTTGGATCAAACCGAATCAAAAAGGAACAAAAACGATTAAAAAAGGAACCAAACGAGGTCCAAATCTGGTGTCCAAATTCAACCAAACTGAATCTAGAAAATTCTAGAAATTAGTTGGTCGTGGTTAGAGCCTCCCTCTCCTATAAATAGAACCTGAGCCCTTTGTAAAAAAATAGGAGAATTATACTATGCCAGAATTATGCTGAAATAATGATAATTTTTACTATTCTCTAAAATTCTCTCCAAATTGAAGAAATTGGAGCTTCCCTCCTTCTTCAATCTCCATTGGTGGCTCCATCAGCATACCAAACCAATTGATTGATTGGGGGCCTCTACCGTGATCAAAGAATCAAGCAATTTGTAAGGTGAAGTGTGAATTTTGATATTTTTTTCATAATTTCTCAATGTTTCTCTCTTCTCAACTCCTCTCAAGCTTGAGAAGCTTAATTGGAATGGCTTTTTAATGCTATTGAAGTTAATTGATGAATGGAAGTAAGGAAATACATAAATTCCCATGTATGCTTAATTTTTATGATTTTTATCTTCTCTAAATTGACTATAATGTTATGCCTCATTGAAAAAAGGCATTCCCCTCTCTTCTTTAGTAAATCCAACCATTCTTTATCCTAGATAAATGATTAATGGATAAAATCAAGTTTTTCATAATGTTTTGCTTTGATAAGTAGAAATGTTTACATTAGAATGATTTGAATACTCTTGGTGAACGTCCAATTAATTTTAGAGAATTAAAAATTGAAAAATGGTCAGCCATACAAAGAAGGTTATGGTGAAATTTTCTAAAATTGTGAAAAATAAGTTTTAATTTTTTTAATTCAAAAAGAGTAATTCCCATCGTATATGTATTCCAAAAGAGTTATTCTCATCAATTTTGATTTTATGCATAAATAGATGCATAAAGAGTTTTATTTTTATTTTAAAAGAGTTATTTTTATCAATTTTGATTTTATGCATAACTAGATGCATAAAGAATTTTACTTTTATTCCAAAAGATTTATTCTTATCAATTTTGATTTTATGCATAGAAAGATGCAGGAATAATTTTACTTTTATTCCAAAAGATTTATTCTTATCAATTTTGATTTTATGCATAGAAAGATGCATAAAGAATTTTATTTTTAATTCAAAAGAGTTATTTTCATCAATTTTGATTTTATGCATAGAAAGATGCATAAAGAATTTTATTTTTAATTCAAAAGAGTTATTCTTATCAATATTGATTTTATGCATAGAAAGATGCATAAAAGATTTATTTTTATTTCGAAAGTATTATTTTCATTGAAATTAAATTTATGCATAGTTAGATGCATAAAAGATTTATTTTTATTTTGAAAGTGTTATTCTCGTTAAAATGGAATTTATGCATAGTAAAATGCATAAAAGATTTATTTTTATTTTGAAAGTGTTATTCTCATTAAAATGGAATTTATGCATAGTAAAATGCATAGAAGGTTTATTTTTTTAATTCGAAAGTGTTATTTTCCTTAAAATTGAACTTATGCCTAAATAGATGCATAAAAAGGATTTTTATAAAAGTGTTATTCCTACTAAAGTTGTCTTGATGCCTAATTAGATGCGTAAAGAATCTTTATATCAAAAAAAAATTAGAAATCTCTTACATTCAATAAATAGATGTGATGAGATGTGATAGGAATCAGATAGATGTAAATGATGTGATGAGATGTGATAGGAATCAGATAGATGTAAATGATGGAAGTGATATGAATCAGATAAATGTAAATGGATGAATGGATGAGGATGTTTATGAATGCCAATGTGAATGTGAATGTGGAATATATTATTGTGTTAAAGATATGAATGAGATAATTCTGAAACTGATAATGCGTTCTATATGAGTATCTTTATCCCTTGACTCTGTGGGGAGTCGACCTATTTAGAGAACCTCGGAATCAGTTGAATCAAAAATCGGATTGAATAATAAATAAAGAGACTTAACAAGAATTTTTGTATTGATAGGAACATGGATCGAGGTCGTCGTGGTAGAAATGTAAACCCCCAACTCGATGAAGAAGAGCTCCACCTAGATGTTAGCATAAAACTCTTCAAAGTTCGAAGCCTGGACCTTTCAAGGGAGAAGGGAAAAACTTGGGCGAGGCTATGGAGAAGTGGATCGAATCAATGGAAGAATACTTCGATGTCACCGGGTACAATGAGAAGAGCAAAATGGCTCTTGCAAGGCTAAAGATAGTGGAGTTAGCTAGAGTGGCATGGAGAAACCACTGCGAGACAAACCGTCTCGACCGAAATACCCAAACCTGGACTGATCTCAGAATTTACCTAAGGACGAGGTTCTGTCCTCCTGGCTTTTTAGAAACAAAGATGAACGAATTCTTAGAGTTAACCCAGGGGAGTAGAACTATTGAAGCATATCACCAAGCATTCGTTCTCCTCCTCAAATACTCGCCTCCGCTGGATGAAGAACAGCTGATGGGGCCAGGTTCATTCGGGGACTGAACGAACCTTTGAATATCCTGGTGAAGAATGCCAAGCCAGTTTCCATGGCCAAAGCAGTTCGGATGGCGAAGGATTTCGCCAAGGCCTTTGATGTCAAAGTCCCGCCAAAGCCAGCACCATCACCTTTCAAAAGGTTTTTATTCCCAAAAGGTGATTCCAACCTTCCTCCGCCTAAGAGATATCAGGGTCAAACCCAAGATATGGGAAGTTCCAAAATGGAAGAAATGTCCTTTTTCCGAAACTCAATCCCCTGGATTTCAACTTCAAAAGTTCCACCCTTGAACAAGAGAGTGAAATGCTATAATTATCAAAGGTTTGGACATCGCAGCATGGATTGCCCAACTCCTTTTGGATCAAGGTTTTTAGGGCAGGAAAATTAGGGATCAAGATTCCACACTCTAGCCCCTTCCGTCCAGAGTAATCAGGGTTCTATCGCCAAAATCTTGGAAATCCCAGAGGTAGACCCTCTATCCAACCTGCAGTTTCAATCCAAGGTAATGCAAGACCTCCACCTCAGAATAGAGGAAGTCAAAGAGAGTTGTTCCCAAATCGGCCGTCCACTTCCAAGGCAATAACACTGGAAGTGATTGAAGAAGAAGAAGAAGATGAAAGAGATCATACTCCACCTCTGCGAGATGAGGACATCTCGTGTTTTTTAAGTGGGGTAGAATGTAAGATTCCTTCCCAGTCTTTGAGGATGTCCAGTATCTTCCCATGTAGTCAAATCCCTCTTCAAAAATATAAAAGATCTTGTTTCTACTAGTTTTGGCCTAGAGAGAGAAAATCTTCTAGAGAGTGGTAATTTAGTTTTTAAATATTTTTGGATGGAAAATATCTCTTCCTATTAAAATAAGTTCCCCCAAAACAGAAGTTCAAAAAGATTTTCAGAAGGTGCATTAGAAATCAAGTATAATTTGTTCAAGAGGTCTTATCCTGAGGGTCAAGATTTCTTTGAAATTTTAAATTAAGGTTCCTATGGGCCAATAAGATTCATCCAAATGTGTGGAGGAGAAAAAATGGAAGAAATAAAGAAAATCCCCCCAAAAATGAGTAAATGCTCACATAAAATGAAGAGTTGCCTATGTACAAGGTTTATTAGTAAAAATCTATGAGTATTACTAAAAAAATGAGATATTTTGGGTTGGAGCAAGAAGCCTAGTTGTATTTTGAGCAACTTAATAATCAAGATATTTTCTTGTATTTTGTGAGTCTCTCTCCTCCACATAATGATCTAGCATGATCACCACAAAATTCTAACATGGTATCTAGAGCTTGGCAAGATTAGGTCCCTTTTGTGGTGTAAAACAGGTCAATTTTATCTCTTTTTCTTTTGTGGAGCTGAACCTCCTGCCAGTGGAGGAGCTCTAGCAACTCGTGGAGGCAAGATCTCAACGTGTTTTCATCTAAGAAAATTTAGAGAAGGTCTGGATGCTCATCTTCGTACAAGCAATTGGCGGATTACTCCTCTCGCTGTGCTGCGGCATTGCCGCCTGAGCAAACCGACACACGTTTTCCTGCGTAGCTGATGCCGTACACCTTTTGACACATGTGTAAGGAAGGGGAGTCCCTTCAAGGAGGCACCTACTTCACATGCTTGAAAGAGTTTTAAACTAAAAAAAATGTGATATTTTTATCTCTCCTCTCTCTTGGATCAAACCGAATCAAAAAGGAACCAAACCGAATCAAAAAGGAACCAAACTAGGTCCAAATCTGGTGTCCAAATTCAACCAAACTGAATCTGGAAAATTCTAGAAATCAGTTGGTCTTGGTTAGAGCCTCCCTCTCCTATAAATAGAACCTGAGTCCTTTGTAAAAAAATAGGAGAATTATACTATGCCAGAATTATGCTGAAATAATGATAATTTTTACTATTCTCTAAAATTCTCTCCAAATTGAAGAAATTGGAGCTTCCCTCCTTCTTCAATCTCCATTGGTGGCTCCATCAGCACATCAAACCAATTGATTGGTTGGGGGCCTCTACCGTGATCAAAGAATCAAGCAATTTGTAAGGTAAAGTGTGAATTTTGATCTTTTTCCATAATTTCTCAATGTTTCTCTCTTCTCAACCCCTCTCAAGCTTGAGAAGCTTAATTGGAATGGCTTTTTAATGCTATTGAAGTTAATTGATGAATGGAACTAAGGAAATAGATAAATTTTCATATATGCTTAATTTTTATGGTTTTTTATGATTTTTGTCTTCTCTAAATTGACTATGATGTTATGCCTCATTGAAAAAAGGCATTCCCCTCTCTTCTTTAGTAAATCCAACCATTCTTTATCCTAGATGAATGATTAATGGATAAAGTCAAGTTTTTCATAATGTTTCGCTTTGATAAGTAGAAAATATTTACATTAGAATGATTTAAATACTCTTGGTGAACTTCCAATTAATTTTGGAGAGTTAAGAATTGAAAAATGGTCAGCCATACAAAGGAGGTTATGGCAAAATTTTCTAAAATTATGAAAAATAAGTTTTAATTTTTTAATTCAAAAAGAGTAATTCCCATCGTATATGTATTCTTAAAGTGTTAATTTTCATCCTAGGTATAAGAAAATACATACTAAAAATATTTTATTAAAAAAGTGTTACTTTCTTTATAATTAAATTCCATGCATAGAAGGAAGTATATTGAAATTGTTATTTTGATTATAAAAGTGTGATTTTCATCATAAATGATTTTTATGCATAAATAGATGCATAAAAGAAATTCTTTTATATTAAAAGAGTGATTTTCATCATAAATGATTTGTATGCATAAACATATGCATAAAAGATAAATTTTTATATTAAAAGTGTGATTTTCATCATAAATGGATTTTATGCATAAATTAGATGCATAAGAGAAATTTTTTTATTCTAAAAGTGTAATTCCTACTAAATTGGATTTATGCATGGAAAGATGCATAAAGAATTTATTTTAATCCAAAAGTGTTATTCTCATCAATTTTGATTTTATGCATAAATAAATGTATAAAGAATGTTTTTTAATTCTTTATGCATAAATAGATGCATAAAGATTTTTTTTTAATTTTAAAAGAGTTATTTTCATCAATTTTGATTTTATGCATAAATAGATGTATAAAGAATTTTATTTTTATTCCAAAAGAGTTATTCTCATCAATTTTGATTTTATGCATAAAGAATTTTATTTTTAATTCAAAAGAGTTATTCTCATCAATTTTGATTTTATGCATAAATAGATGCATAAAGAATTTTATTTTTATTTTAAAAGAGTTATTTTCATCAATTTTAATTTTATGATAAATAGATGCATAAAGAATTTTATTTCTATTCCAAAAGAGTTATTCTCATCAATTTTGATTTTATGCATAAATAGATGCAAAAAGAATTTTATTTTTATTTTAAAAGAGTTATTTTCATCAATTTTTGATTTTATGCATAAATAGATGCATAAAGAATTTTACTTTTATTTCAAAAGAGTTATTCTTATCAATTTTGATTTTATGCATAGAAAGATGCATAAAGATTTTTTTAAAATTCAAAAGAGTTATTTTCATCAATTTTGATTTTATGCATAGAAAGATGCATAAAGAAATTTATTTTTAATTCAAAAGAGTTATTCTTATCAATATTGATTTTATGCATAAAAGATTTATTTTTATTTTGAAAGTATTATTTTCATTGAAATTAAATTTATGCATAGTTAGATGCATAAAAGATTTGTTTTTATTTTGAAAGTGTTATTCTCGTTAAAATGGAATTTATGCATAGTAAAATGCATAAAAGATTTATTTTTATTTTGAAAGTGTTATTCTCATTAAAATGGAATTTATGCATAGTAAAATGCATAAAAGGGTTTTTTTAAATTCGAAAGTGTTATTTTCCTTAAAATTGAACTTATGCCTAAATAGATGCATAAAAAGGATTTTTATAAAAGTGTTATTCCTACTAAAGTTGTCTTTATGCCTAATTAGATGCGTAAAGAATCTTTATATATAAAAAAACGAATTCTCTTACATTCAATAAATAGATGTGATGAGATGTGATAGGAATCAGATAGATGTAAATGGATGGATGGAAGTGATATGAATCAGATAAATGTAAATGGATGAATGGATGAGGATGTTTGTGAATGTGAATGTGAATGTGGAATGTGGATATGGATGTATGAATGAGGATATGGATGTGTATGTATGAATGTGGAATGTGGATATCGATGTATGGATGTGGATATGGATGTATGGATGTGAATGTGGATGTGGATGTATGAATGTGGATGTGAATGTGGATGTGGATGTGGATATGGATGTATGGATGTGAATGTGGATGTGGATATGGATGTATGGATGTGAATGTGGATGTATGAATGTGGAATGTGGATATGGATGTATGAATGTGGAAGGTGGATATGGATGTATGGATGTGGATGTAGATGGATGTATGAATATGGATGTAGATGGATGTATGAATATGGATGTAGATGTGGATGTATGAATGTGGATGTATGGATGTAAATATGGAATGTGGATGTGGATGTGGATGTGGATGTGGATATGGATGTATGAATGTGGATGTGGAAATGGATGTATGGATATGGATGTAGATGTGGAAATGAATGTATGGATGTGGATGTGGATATGGATGTATGAATGTGGATGTGGATGTATGGATGTGGACATGGATGTATATGTATGAATGCGGATGTGGGATTGGATGTATGGATGTGGATGTACGAATGTGGATGTGTATGTGGAATAATGAATGCGAATGTGTATGTGAAATGATGTATCGTCGCTCGATATGAGTGAATAGATGAGATGTGATGACATGTGAATTGGGATGTGAATATATGATATGTGATGTGAATGAATCTGAGGTGATGAGATGGAAAATGATGTGATTGGATGAGAATGAGTACACATATGAATGCAATGTGGAATAAGTAATGTGGACTGATGAGGGATAATGTGAATTGGGATGTGAATATATGATATGTGATGTGAATGAATCTGAGGTGATGAGATGGAAAATGATGTGATTGGATGAGAATGAGTACACATATGAATGCAATGTGGAATAAGTAATGTGGACTGATGAGGGATAATGTGGAAAGATGAGAGTTCAATATAGAAACTATATTTGTGACCTGTTTGTAAATGACTGTTTTATGTCAAGAATGCTAGGGAAGCATTTTGACCGTCTTGTGATTAAGGTCATGGAGACCTAACTGATAAAGTTGTAATTGCTGACGGAGAGTCAATGGAGGACGTCTCACATAGCAAGGTCAGCCGAGGTCTTGACCGATTTAAATGGTGAGCTTCTGGTACGGTGGATGAGGGACCAAGAGGAAGCGGCCTATGAGTGAAGGGCTAGGTGACCTGCGAAGGATCCTAGAGGGTGCTGACCATACGGTGCTCGGGCTCTGGGTCGTCGAAGATACCCACACGTACATCATGGGAAGATATTGGAACAAGGAGTAAGAGTTGTTTTCTGAAACCGAGTATGGATCTGGTTGATTGACCTTGCTGGTCTTCAACTGATGAGTCCATAGCTCTCTTATATGGATCTGTTGGTTGATCTTGCTGATCTTCAACGAGGATTCCATCTTGATTTCTATAAGTGAATATTTGTCGGGTACTATGAGCTAGGAACTATCGAAAAGGCCCCTGAGTGAACAGGTGGTGAGCGTTCTGGTTACCAATGATGCCATAGATACTCCGATGAAGGAATGATTAGAAATTAAGATTCAACCGGATACTTGGAAGTTTATGATCAGTAACACTATGATTTCATTAAATGACTGATTTAAATACAGTTGAATCTGGGAAAAAGGCAATTTCATATTGGGTGTGTATGAAAGAAAGTAACAGGGGTGGGTTAGTCCCTCACCAAGGGAGTGGCTCATGAAGGAGTCACCACTTAGCATCTCTTTCTTTGTGCGCGGAAGGTTAGTAATGAAATCCATTGATATATGACTCCATTTGCCTTCGGGAATGGGCAATGGCTGAAGCAAACCTCCCGGTTTATGTGTAGGATCCTTGTTCAATTGACATGACCGGCACCCACTTACATAAGCATGAATGCTCTTCCACATCCCCTTCCAAAAGAAACTTTTCCTTATTGCATCAAAGGTTTTGTAGACACCCAAATGACCAGCCATAGGAGTACAATGCATCTCTTCCATGATCTTCTTGATAGATGATGAAGTAGGAACCAAGTAGACTTTTCCTTTGTAGTAGAGGAGACCATTTTTCAGCTCATAATGGGGTAACTCTTCACATACGCCTTGCTGTAATTTCTGCACTATTTGTGAGGTTTCTTCATCAAACAAGTACTCTTCTTGTATCTCCATGATCCAATCTTTATGCACCTCAGAAATAGCATACAATGAGCAGGCCCACATACGAGACAAGGAATCGGCAACCACATTTTCTTTGCCCTTTGTGTATGTGATTTCAAAATCATAGTTTTGTAGTGTTGCTACCCACCTTCTTTGCTTAGGAGACAAATTGGGTTGTGTGAGGAAATACTTCAGCACCCTATGATCACTTCTCACATAAAAATGACTCCCATATAAGTAATGGTGCCATTTCTTGATAGCATGGAGTATAGCAATCATCTCTTGCTCATACACATGGAGTTCTCTTTCTTTGTCATTCAGCTTTCTACTTTCATAAGCAATGACTCCATGGTCTTGGTAAAGTACCGCACCAATCCCTCTTCCACTTGCATCCGCCCTTATTGTGAAAGGTTTGGTGAAGTCTGGACATACCAAAATAGGTGCTGATGTGAACATCTTCTTCATATCTTCAAAGCTTTTGTTGGCAATGGCATCCCAAAAGAAGGTTTCCTTCTTCAATTTGTCCGTCATTGGGGCTGCAATTTCTGCATAGTGGGCAATAAAGCGCCTATAGAATGAAGATAACCCCAAAAATCCCCTCAATTGAGTAGTGTTTGAAGGAACCGGCCAATTCCTAATACATTCCACTTTCTTTGGATCCACACAAATGCCATCCTTGCTCACAATGTGACCCAAGGGTTGTTGCAAGATCAGGGTATCCAGTTTTGTCCAGTTTATGCTGTGTGGACTGGGACAATGCTTGGAGAGAAAATTTGGGGAGACAGGGTACTTCAAATGAGATCAAGAAACTAATAGAAAATACACATGCACTAAAATTGACCCAATAAAACTTAAATTAATATAAATTAGTCTAATTAATGAAAATTTATCAAAAATATGTTGAAATGATAAAAATTTGATCTTTTCATACTTAGAGTGATCCAAATTTTTTTCCATAGATGAACCATTACAAGTATGCTAGTCCCTATAGGTTTTAGATTATTTACTTTAGAAATGTAATTTTACTAATTAGATTATTAATATTTGCAGGCCTTCTGATAACCTGGAAGAAATTTGGAAAAGATATCATTAAAAATCCAACCATTGGATTTGAAATTTTGACTAACCACCACATTCTACTCATGTCTCTTTATCTAACACTCTTTTGATCTACACGATTGAGCATTTTAAGTAGTAGATACTGTGGGTACAAAAAGTGCCATATATTATAACACTTTAAAGACCTTGAAATATTTAAAGAAAATAGACAAATAGCTTAAAATTTTCTCAAAAAATCAAGTTAAGCTCTATATTATGTGAAGATCTAATGTCCAAAGTGGGAATCTCATATGAGTTTATATGTAAAAGATATTAGTATTTTATGGAATCCGTCCAAATTTGGGACAGGGTGTATACATTGACGTTGTACCTAAGGAAATGAGGACTTTTGACTATTTAATGCTTAATCAGATTATGCAACTATATTCCAAACTTTGCATGTGATGTTCCAACAAAAGAACTTGAAAGGAAATTCCTTTGTTAGCTAGGAGAGATTAGCCACTAAAGGAAAACAAATGCCTGTTTTTTTACTGTTTACAGGGTGCCTGAGTGAACAAAACTGGGCACCCTGATCTTGCAATCACCCCCAAATATTCCACCTCATGTGCCATGAAGGTATATTTTGTCTCCTTAATATACAGCTTGTTTTGCCTCAAGACCTCCAAAACCTCTTTCACGTGCTTCAAATGCACTTCCTCATGTTTGCTATAGATAAGTATGTCGTCGAAAAAGACCAATACAAACTTGTAGAGGAAAGGTTGAAGCACTTTGTTCATCAATGCTTGAAAAGTTGCCGGTGCATTGCATAATCCAAACGGCATAACCATGAATTGGTAAAGACCCCTTTCTGTACGAAATGCTGTTTTGAACTCATCACCACTTTTCATCCTTATTTGATGGTATCCGGAACGCAAATCAATCTTTGAAAAGCATGTGGCACCCTTCAACTCATCCAAAAGATCATCCACCCTTGGTATTGGAAAACGATTTTTGATGGTGATCTTATTCAAATCACGGTAATCAATGCACATGCGGAAAGTACCATCCTTTTTCTTCACAAGTAGCACTGGAGAAGCAAAAGGAGATTGACTTGGTTCAACCCATCCCATGTCAATGAGTTCTTTGACTTGCTTTGCCACCTCTTCCTTTTCAACCTTTGACAAACGATAGGGAGGCTTGTTGATTGGTTTGGCATTTGGTTCCAAATCAATAGCGTGATCAACACTCCTCTTTGGCGGCATTGATTTTGGCATGGTAAACACATCTTCATAATCCTTGAGTAGCTTAACCATGTCCACATTTTCGATGCAATCCTTTTTGCTATTATCTTCCTCTTTGCAAAGCTGTAGTACATAAACATAGCCCTCTTTCTTGAACTCTTTCTTCATTTGAGTAGCATTGATCATGAAGAGCTTGGACCCTTGCATTCCATTCAATGTAATAACCCCTCCATGATGCACAAAACTCATGAAACTTTTCTGTAAGTTCATGGTAAAAGAGTTCAAAGTGGACAGCCAATCACATCCAAGTACTATGTCAATTGGTCCCAGCTCAATCACCAAAAGATCAACTTTGCAAGAGTAGCTCTTGGACAACTCTAATTCTGTACTTTGACACTTCATATTGCAACCCATTGAATCACCATTGGCCACTTGCACCATGTGCTTGTTTGGTAAAGAAGTTGGTTGCATTTTGAGAGTGTTCAAAGACCTTTTATTGACAAAACTATGCGTGCTTCCAGTATCAATGAGTGCATATGCTGTTCTCCCATTCACCTTGATCTTCAATCTCAATGTGTTGGCACCCTTACTTCCCGCATAAGCATCATGAGAGATTGTACACAAGGTAGTATGTGCACTATTGTTTTCATTCCACACGCATAGAGGCATCCCATCATCCATTTTGTCATGAGCAAACTTTAGTTTCCCACCCGGATCAAAAGGAAACTCGGGATTTTTTTCATCAAAACCATCATCATGAGAACCTCCACCCTCATGAGGATCTCCCCATCCTAAGGCATCATTGCATTCAAGGAATTCCTCCTCCTCATGATTAGCATTGCTTATGGAAATATCCTTGGATTTGCATACTTTGAAGTGATCCTTGTTCCATTTTTCTCCACATTTGAAACATAGACCTTTGAGCCTCATTTCATGCAAACGGTCCTCCTTGATAACCTTGCTTTTTGAACCCCCATTTGCTGGCTTGGACTCATTGTATGTAGCTTTGTTGGACATAAATGGTGGTTTAAATGGAAGTCTATTAGACCCTCTACCATACACAGTAGGAAATCTTGGAAGATTAGGTCTTGTGTTTGCATGAGAACCCATGTCAGTCCTTGTGATCACTTCCCCTTTGATATTCCCTTTGCTTCAAGTACTTCTCTTCATGAATTTCTGCAAGCATCATTGCCTTCTTCAAAGTGGCGGGTTCATGAGACTTGACATCACCACCAATAGGAGCTTTCAAGCCCCTTATATACTTGACAACAAGATAATGCTCATCAAAGTCGTCCAAGTATAATAGAAGCTTTAGAAACTTATGAGAATATTCCTTCACGGTAGTGATTTGCTCTAGCTTGTCCCATTCCACAATGTGATTGTCCCTTTGCATGCGAGAAGTAAACTCTTCTGCCATGTCATTCTTGAATTCTTCCCAAGTAGTGATGACATAACCATGAGATTGCTTCCTCCTCCACCAAGTGTGAGCAAAACCTTCAAGATGAAGTGAGGCGAAGTAGACTTTGGCAATCTCGCTCCTTGGGCTGATTTCGAAGTAGAGATCCATCTTGTTTGCCCACTCTTCAAAGTCTTCGATAGAATTTGATTCTCCTTTGAACTTATTAAATATGATTTTGTCCTTCACAGCATTGTCAAAATCACCATGCATTCTTGAACCCCTCTGCCGTGCTCTTGGATCATCAAATCCTCTTCCTTCACCCAAGTGTCTATGCATTTGCTCATCTTCCAATTGCCAATCACCTGCATCTTTAAATCCCTTCTGTTCATACCCTCTTCTTGCATCTTGCATAAAGGATGAAGTTCTTGGAATACTGGCATTGGATCTCTCATAAGAAGCATCACCCATAGGTCTCTTGCCCTTGTCCATGTAAGAAGAATGTGGCATCATTTGAGGTGGCATCATTTGTCTTACTTTGTTCTCTTCTGGCATAGAAGGCTTTCCATCATGTTTGGCATCATAATGTACACCATCCATTGCATTCATATCGGCTTCTTGGTTGAGCTTGAGAGGAGCCAATGCACTAATGGCTTTCTCCAAGTCTTTTAACCCTCTTTGCATCACGTCATCCAGGTAGTGGTGTCGCTTGTCGAACCGTTCCATGAGGTGTTCACCAAATTGTTGTTGCCGATTTGTTTGGTTATTTTCAATCCTTTGAAACATACTCTCCATAGCCATTAACATCATGTCCACTGTTAGCGGAGTAGTTCCCAAAGATTGAGGCATTTTCACTGGCTGAGATTCATCTGGAGATGGTGCTTTTATGGTTGAACTTTCTTCATTCCTCGTTGATGAACTCGTTGCCATCATTGCTTCCGGTTGTCTTTGATCATTTTCATTCCGGGCTCCCTTGTTTTGACCTCCTCTAGTCATTTCCATGCGCGTAATTGATCCGTCCTTGCAAAGACCACTTACTTGATTTTTTTTCTCTATTCAAACGGTATCCGATTTGGGTGATCTCTATATCGATGCGAAGCTCTTGACGAGACGAATAAGAATCCCCAAAAACAGATCTAAAAAAGTCAACAGCCTTTGACCAGTCAACTGTACCGGCTGAAAGTCAACTCTTGATGTTAACCGCTCAATTCTTATCCGATTTGGGTGATCTTTATATCAATGCGAAGCTCTTGACAAGACGAGTAAGGATCCCCAAAAACAGATTTGAAAAAGTCAACAGCCTTTGACCAGTTAACTATTCTAGCTGAAAGTCAACTCTTAACTTTGACCGCTCAATACTACTCCGATTTGAGTGATCTTTAGCTTGTTTGAAAGAGGTTTTTGGGTAGATTGAAGAGCTTTCAAGACAGATTTGAAAAGCTTTTGAAAAGCCCTAGAAATTCAAGGATTTGTCCTGGCTGCAAGTAGGCAAATTTTGTAAAAATTTTGCCATGGTCTCCCCTCTTTTTGCACCAAATCTCAATCAAATCAAAGCATCTCAATCAAGTATTAAAATCCTTATGCATTTGACCATTGTAAGCAAATCAATCCTCAATCATTTTTCCATCTGAGCATGTGACCTTATGGCATCAATTTTGTCCTTTTGCATAAGAAGTCGATGTAGAGGATTTGCTTGTTTGCTCAAGTCGAATGAAGTGGTCGATGAAGCGCGTCAATGCTTGCCGATCTCCCGGCCAAGCACTTCTCACCCCTTCACCAAGGTGAAGGTTGAGGCCATTTCTTTACCACCAAGTACCTAATCCTCTTCCTTACCACGTTACCCGGCACTAACGGCAAGGAAGATTCAAGACATTCTCCCCTTGGCCTCTCCTCCAAATGCCAAGGTACCCTTACTTCATTCTAGATTCTAGGAATAAAATCGTGAGTTACAAGCTCAATGAATGAGTAGAGTTGACTTACAATTGATTTATAGCATGACTCATGCTCATTCATATCATAATACATGGTTCATAGTGCTTCCTTCATCACATCCACTCATGGCAATGTCAATACATTTCCACATACATCAACAACATCCAAGTGTCACGGAGCGGTGATCTCGGGTCGTGTTCTGGGCGCGAGTTCCTACTCGGGACTAGAAAATCCAGTACAAAAGTGAAAACAGAGAGCACTTGCTGAATCCTACACCTCAAGACCTATAGCTCGTCTCGAAGAGGATGACGAGCCGGTCGTTTTGAGTACTAGAACTCCAAAAACAGAGTTCGTATGAGAGAGTTATGACCAAAAACGTGCAACCGGCAATGGAAAACGGTGTCACCAAAAAGTGGGCTTCCAACCCAAAACATTTTATTCAATCCCCCAAATGTGCCAAAAGCTATGCTCACTTATGCCAATATGCAAGGCATAGCATTGAATGGCTATGTGTAGCATTCAAGCATTCATAATGCATAAAGAGCAGCATGAATGGCCATGATTAAAGTCCAATTTCTAAAAATTAGGGTTTTATGTGTAATAAAACCCTAATTCACTCCATAGCTTGAAAGAATGCTTCAAAATTGTAAAGAAGTGATGGAGCAACTCACCAATGTCACCCGGGAAGCCTTAATGCTTGAATTTGTTGAAGGAGATGAAGATTAGGGTCACTTTGGTGAAAAACGTGGGCAGCTTTGGTAGTGATTTTCAGCCACATTGGGAGCCCCATTGCTCATGGAAAATAGGTGAAATACTTCATAAAACATTGCTAGATACATGAGAGACTCAATGCCCTTTGCTCATGTTGAGATTCCATGGCTAGGGTTTGCAAGAAAGCTCCCAAACAAAAAAACGTTTTTGATTAACAACTGCTAATCAAGATTAGAAATTTTTCCCAATTTGGTCCACTCATTCAAAAAAAAATAGGTCCATGTGCTCAGATTTGAACCACAAACTCTACCTTAGCCATATCCCCTTCCCCCATGAATCAAATGAAGTAGAAATTTCACGAAATGAGAAGAAGAAAAGAAAAAATTAAAAATCATGGATCAAAAGCCAGGCTCTGATACCAATGAAAGAAAGTAACAGGGGTGGGTTAGTCCCTCACCAAGGGAGTGGCTCATGAAGGAGTCACCACTTAGCATCTCACGGGAGAAGCTCACCATTGATTCTTGGAACAGATAACATTATCATGAATGACCCATAATCCCATTTACATTGGTATTTATACTCCACCCAAGAGTTCACACCTACTTACTAGTTGTCCATAGCCTTGGGTCCATAATGCTTTCTTACAGTGTAAGTGGTGTGACTGGAGTTAAATTTGCTTGAAAATCCGGCTAGGGGGCCTGGGAACTCTCTTCCCTGGTACTCGGGACAAAACCTAACCAAATTCTAAATTGGATCCCATCACTACAGTGGTTGGGCAGTTGGCTAACCCATGGGACTGGATTGATGGATCCGTAAATCGAGACTCAATTTCTGTTTAGTTCGATAGATGAAGTAAATCCCGGACAAAAATTGTTCTATGGAAAAGAATCAACGGCTGTGCCTCTCAATGAGGAAAAAAGTGTTGGTCTCTATGATCCAAGTAGAGTCTTTTTCCCTGATCTGGATATGGGACTTACGGGTTCGGTCAGATGAGCTCAGTTAGTTAAGGCTTTTGATTACGTTAGGGAAAAGTTATCCTGGTGGAATCACCCGTGCTTTTCGGGCAAAGGAAGTTTTTCCGGGTTCGGTTTTAGAAAAATCGATGGATTAGTCTCTTGTCTGGATATCCATTGGGCGAGGCCCCAAGTGTGGGACCCTGCCCCGTACAAGAAGTGCTACTTCCGCTGCTAGCATCCCTGAAATTGTTGCGCGGTGGGGACAGGGATCTTACACTATTGTTTGTGTATTCTAAAAGTGTCATTTTCATTCTATGCATAGAAAAATGCATAGTAGAAATATATTTATTCTAAAAGTGTTATTTTCATTAGATTTGAATTCTATGTATAGAAAGATGCGTATTGGTTATTTTTATTATTATAAAAGAGTGATTTTCATTAGATATAAATTCTATGCATAGAAAGATCCATATTGGTTTTTTTTTAAATTATAAAAGAGTGATTTTCATTAGATATAAATTCTATGCATAGAAAGATGCATATTGGTTATTTTATTATTATAAAAGAGTGATTTTCATTAGATTTAAATTCTATGCATAGAAAGATGCATATTGGTTATTTTTTATTATAAAAGAGTGATTTTCATTAGATATAAATTCTATGCATAGAAAGATGCGTATTGGTTAATTGTTTTTTATTATAAAAGTGTTACTTTCATCAAAATGGATTTTCATGCATAAATAGATGCATAAAAGAAATTTTTTTATTATAAAAGTGTTACTTTCATCAAAATGGATTTTTATGCATAAAATGTTGCATAAAAGATTTTTTTTTTGTAAAAGTGTTACTTTCATCAATATTGATTTTTATGCATAAATAGATGCATAAAAGAATTTTTTTATTATAAAAGTGTTACTTTCACTAATATTGATTTTTATGCATAAAAGAAATTTTTTTAATTATAAAAGTGTTACTTTCATCAATATTAATTTTTATGCATAAAAGGATTTTCTTTTTATAAAAGTGTTATTTCCATAGAAGTTGGATTTTATGCATAAATAGATGCATACAGAAAGATGCATATTGGTTTTTTTTTAAATTATAAAAGAGTGATTTTGATTAGATATAAATTCTATGCATAGAAAGATGCATATTGGTTATTTTTTTATTATAAAAGAGTGATTTTCATTAGATTTAAATTCTATGCATAGAAAGATGCATATTGGTTATTTTTTTATAAAAGAGTGATTTTCATTAGATATAAATTCTATGCATAGAAAGATGCATATTGGTTAATTGTTTTTTATTATAAAAGTGTTACTTTCATCAAAATGGATTTTTATGCATAAAAGGATTTTTTTAATTATAAAAGTGTTACTTTCATCAAAATGGATTTTTATGCATAAAATGTTACATAAAAGATTTTTTTTTGGTAAAAGTGTTACTTTCAATATTGATTTTTATGCATAAATAGATGCATAAAAGAATTTTTTTATTATAAAAGTGTTACTTTCACTAATATTGATTTTTATGCATAAATAGATGCATAAAAGATTTTTTTTAATTATAAAAGTGTTACTTTCATCAATATTGATTTTTATGCATAAAAGGATTTTCTTTTTATAAAAGTGTTATTTCCATAGAAGTTGGATTTTATGCATAAATAGATGCATACAGAATTTTTTATATCAAAATAAGAGTTCACTTTAATCCTATCCCATGAATATTGGAAAAATGAATAAGTAAATACTCAGTGAAGGAAAATTATACCGTTTCATATTCTCTAGGATGGTAATGAGAAAATTCAGAAAAACTACCGAAGTCGAAATTTTAGATAAATGACTAATTTATTCCTCATAGGAATTCGTGTTTAGTTTTAAATTCAGTAAAGTAGAAATTGAAATATTACCTTCGAGAAAGATAGATCAGGGAGAACCTTTCCAGACTCAAACCCTGAATCAGACTATGACCAAGACATAACTCCTTCGTCAGTTTCAAGAATAGACGATGTGACCAGTTCAATAATCTACACTCAAATCACCCACCAAATCTAAAACTAAGTTGAGATCTTTGATTTTTGATCAGAGGATCAAGATTACAGAATTCAAGGAATTCTGCTTGGGAATCCAGACCTGTGATTTAGAAGTCTTGGGATACGGAATTAAGATATACTCATTGTATTCAAAAGAGAATCAAAACTGAAAACTTGCATAGAAACCCTGTTTTCTTAAAGGAGTGTCTTACGCCAGAATGTTTGGAGGGAGCATTTGGTATATGTGTTATTTTTCTAAGGGAAGTTCGGTTGCAACAGCTGGTGGTGGGAAGTGTTCAAAGGACGACTCACGCGGCAAAAACCTACCGAGGTCTTGACCAGCCTAGATATGGTGTGCTTCCGGTACGATGGGCGAGGGCCGACGAAGCGATCCCTGAGTGAAGTGCCAGGACACCTAAGGAGGATCCTGGAGGGTTCTGACCAGGCGATGCACGGGCTCGCGGTGCTTAGGACACCCATGCGTATGTCGTGGAAGATATATATGTATGATGGCAAGAAACTTGTTGTAATCTGTTACTGGATCTATTTGCTGACCTGCTGGTCTCAACGGAGAGTCCAGAGTGATACTGTTTTGTGAGAAACAAGGATTGAATGGAAATTTTGAGTTGTGACATCTGTACCCCAGTAATTGTTTGTCAATGGATTGTTTTATGAATTAAAGTTTAAAGAGGAGTGTGTGAGTATTTGTATTCTAAAGCAAAAGTTAAGAAAGGCTTTCAATTATGGGTGGGTGAGTACTTGTCTGGTTCTACTATTCCAGTGGTTGGGCGGTGGCTAACCCATGGGTCGGGGATGGGTAGAGTTTTAATAATAAAATTGATTAATAGAATTACACTTAGAACTCGAGTAGTTAATTAGAATCTTGAAGACTTCTCTAAAGAATAAATCAACGGCTGAAGAATAAATCAACAATTTTAATAATGAAATTGAATAATAGAATTACGCTTAGAACTCGAGTAGTTAATTAGAATCTTGAAGACTTCTCTAAAGAATAAATCAACGGCTGTGCCTGATTCAATTAGGAAAAAAGCGTTGATTCCTTCAAAGTTAAGTCTGTAATAGTTTCCCTTCTATCTGGTTTTATCAGATGAAGGTAGTTCAGTATCTCGACCTCGTTAAAAGAATTCGTTAAGAAAATAAAAATGGTGGAATCGTCCCCGCTTTTCGGGCACATGGAAAATTTTCCCGGTTTCAGTTTCTGGAATGACCACCAGCTTAGTCTCGTGCCCAGACATTCGAGGGCAAGGCACCGAGTGAGAAACCCTGCCCTCAAGAGGAAGCTACTTCCGCTGCTACCATCCGGGAATGCGGTGCGCAGAGGGGGCAGTGGGATCTCACAGTTGGTATCAGAGCGCTGTTGTAAATTTACGTAACAGCAGAAATTTCTTACAAATTTTAAAGTAAATCTGGGAAATAATGTTTTCGCTTGTTAATATTATGTTAAAGGAACTTCAAAAATTGAAAACTCATAAATTGAATTGGAATTTATAGATGGATACCCCGAATCTATCTGGCATTCCTAAACTCTCCCAGAGTCAGGATATGATAGCCTTTGCATTTGAGCACCTCATCAACTCTGCTACGACCTGAGTGAGCAGAGTGAGACTCGCGCGTCATTTTGAGAGTCTTTACTTTTGTGATCCTCTTGAGCGACGTCGGTATATGTGGTTCTGTGTGGAGGACGATGTATTAATGTCAGTACGAGTCAGCGTTAGAGGCTTAGGCAAAATATTGCCTTAGCCATGATTCTGATAAGGCTAGGGCTTGTTCAGCATGTTCAACTCTTTGATCATTCACCCAGGAACTTCAGAATTTCATGCCAAATTTTTAGGCTTCTTAGCCGCTTTATCCCTAGAGATAGAATTACAGCACCTCTTTCTGTAATGAATCGTGTGTACCATGGCATGTCTCCTTTGCAATTTTGCTTCTTTATGTGTATACGATTGAGGCAATGATTTTGGGAGTCGTGATGCTCTATGTATATATCAAAAACCTTTAATAATAACGATGTTTTGCAAAAAAATTCTAAATTGTTTTCATGATTGTGAATACGGTTAATAAAATTATCAGAGTAAGTCTTGTTTCATGAAGTATGATGAAATAATTATCTGTTTAAAGAATAAATCGTAAAAATTAAATAATCATAAATCTGTTGTCAAAGTTAAGTTGACGAAAATCTTATTTTGTCAGAGTCATGAGGTGCGCGGCCCGTGCAAGGCAACCGGATCCTCTAACCGATGAGACGAAGAGTTAGATCCGGATGTTCGAAAAGCTCTGCACAGATCCCAACCTGGTCCCTTCAAGGGTAAAGGGGAGCAGTTAGGTGAAGTAGTGGAAAAGTGGATTGAGGCAATGGAGGAATACTTTGATGTAACTGGCTACAATGAGAGAAGCAAGATGGCTCTCGCCAGGTTAAAGATTGTGGAAACGGCCACGGTCTCTTGGAGGAATCACTGTGAGACTAACCGTCTCGACCGAAATACCTAGACCTAGACCGATCTTAAAGCTTACCTTAGAAAGAGGTTTTGTCCTCTGGGCTTCCTTGAAACTAAAATGAATGAGTTCTTGGAACTAAAGAAGAATAGCCGGACAATTGAAGAGTACCATCAAGCTTTTGCCCTTCTCCTCAAATATTCTCCTCAATTGGATGAAGAGCAACTGATGGCCAGGTTCATTCGAGGAATGAACGAGCCATTGGACACCTTAGTGTAAAGAATGCCAAACCTGCAATGGCCGAAGCAGTAAGAATGGCAAAGGACTTTGCCAAATCCTTTGTTGTTAAGGTCGCCCCAACCCTGGGAAGTACTTCAAACTTTTCTCCCCCAAAGAGGCAGCGAGGCCCAATTCAGAATCAGGATGCGGGAAGATTCAGAAGTGAAGGAAGACCCTTCCCCCAGAACACTGTCTCAGGAGCCCCACCCATTTCAAGGATTCAGAGGGATGAGCTCAAAAGTGAGAACCGGTGTTTTGGATGCCAGGGTTTTGGTCACCAGCAGCAGCTGAAATACTGCCCGACTCCTGCCATGTCAAGGGGACAGGGAAGTCAAGGACCGAGAGTGCAGAGACTAGCCCCTTCCTATCAGTTAAATCAGGGTCCATCTCACCCAAATCAGAGCAATCCCAGGAGAACTCCAGCTTTCGCCGTCTGCCTCTGTCCAAAGTAGCTTCAGAACTCTAGCTCAGCCGTCTGCCTCTGTCCAGAGTAGCCTCTGAACTCCTTCCCAGAACTAGGGCAACCAAAGAGAAAGAGTTCCGCCTCCTCAGACTAGAGCAGCTAGAGCTGTCATAATAGCAGAAGTGGTGGAAGAAGAAAGAGGACAGATTTATGCAGCAATTGAAAACCAAGGGCCAAATTGTCAATTCTCCGTCATCCACACTCCAGCTGAGTATCAGGGTAAGACTTTTAAGCTTTTGATTGATTCAGGCGCAGAACTCATTCTTTCATTTCCCCTGGATGCTTGCGTAAGCTAGTCTTAGATCAGAAATCAGGGAAACCTACGCAAGTTGAATTGGCAAGTGGGAAGATTCGTTTCACTCAGAGATAGATTGTATTCAGTTCAATCTAGATGGAAATTTAACTGACTGTTAGTTTAGAGTTATACCTTTGGGAGTTTTGGAGCGACGGGATCCTTGGAATGGATTGGCTCCACAAAAATCAAGCTAACATTCACTGTCATAATGGAACCATTTCCTTCCGTGACCTTCACGGAAACAAGGTTCAAGGAACTGGAATTTCAGGATCCCCAATTAGTAAAGGCTTCTAAGTTACTAAAAGGACTTAGAAAGAAGTAGCTCATTTATGTTGTCAAAATGAATCCAGTAGACTCAAAGTTAAAAGCTAAAGAACTTGAATGGTTAAGTGATTATGATGATTTATTCCTAGCAGAGCTAACAGAGATGCCTCCAATTTGGGAAGTAGATCATGTGCTAGAATTGACCCCCGGAGCTCAGCCTGTAGCCTTGCGCACGTACAAAATGCCAAATCCTAAAGCCATTAAACTCAAGGAACAGCTTAGACAGTTGTTAGAACAAGGGTTTTAAGACCCAGTGTTTCACCTTGGGGTGAGCCAGTTCTCTTTCAGAAAAAGAAAGATGGAACGCTAAGACTCTATGTGGACTACAGAGGTCTCAACAATCAGCTATTGCTGACAGTTAAGAATAAGTATCCTATCCCCAGAATTGATGAGCTTCTGGACAGGCTAAGTGGAGCCTAGATCTTCACAAAGATAGATCTCAAATGAGGATATTATCAGATCAAGATTAATGAGCAAGATATCCCGAAGACAACCATCAATACTCGGTTATGAATTCACTGTCATACCATTTGGATTGACAAATGCCCCAGCTACATTCAATCGCTTCATGCAGCACATTCTCAAAGAATACTTGGATGATTTTGTTCTTGTTTTCTTTGATGATATTCTGATTTACTCAAAGAATGCAGCTGACCATGAAACTCATGTCAGAAACGTTCTTGAGATTCGCTTAATGCAGGACATTCTCAGAGAATACTCGGTATGGGCATTATGAATTCACTGTCATACCGTTTGGATTGACAAATGCCCCAGCTACATTCAAGCGCTTAATGCAAGACATTCTCAGAGAATACTTGGATGATTTTGTTCTTGTTTTCTTTGACGATATTTTGATTTACTTAAAGAATGCAGCTAACCATGAAACTCATGTCAGAAAAGTTCTTGAGATTCTAAGGAAGCACCAACTCTTTGTAAAAAAGAGCAAATGCACTTTCTCTGCCGACCATGTTGAATACTTGAGCTTTCTGGTATCAAAAGATGGAATTTCTCTAGATTTTGCAAAAGTCCAAGCAGTCATAGATTGGCCTGAACCAAAGATAGTGAAAGAAGTCAGAGGATTCTTGGGATTGACTGGTTGGTATAGAGTTTTTATACCAAAGTATGCTCTCATAGCTTCCCCCCTGACAAATCTTCTCAAGAAGAATATTCCGTTTCAATGGTCTGCCAGGTGCCAAAGTGCTTTTGATAAGCTGAAGACCGCCTTGGTAACCAATCCCGTTCTGAAGCTACCAGATTTCTCTCTACCCTTTGAGGTAGTATAACTGATGCCAGTGGTTTTTCCCTAGGAGGTGCACTTATGCAGGAAGGTCATGCAATGGCCTATGAATCCTGAAAACTCAGAATGCATGAGAGGAATTATGCTGTCCATGACCTGGAACTACTTTCAATAGTATATGCCCTGAAGTTGTGGAGACATTACCTACTGGGTCAAAGATTCACTTTGATGATGACAGATCATCAGAGCTTAAAGTGGATCTTCACTCAGAAGGATCATCAGAGCTCAAAGTGGATCTTCACTCAGAAGGATCTCAACATGCGCCAAAGATGGTGGATGTAGACCCTGCAGGAATTTGATTTTGAAATCAAGTACCGCACCTAGGAAAAGAAAATGTGGTAGCAGATGCCCTCAGCAGAAAAGCCTCCTTGCTTGCAATTACTGTAGTGTCAAATCCTTTGATTATTGAAGCAAGAGAGAAGATCATGCAGGATAGATTCTTTGGCCCTATTGCTACCCTACTTATGCAAGAAAGCAAAACTCCGCAGGAGTTGAACCAAGTTCAAGGGTATAGCGTGGATGATGGAATTATGTATTATAATCACAGGCTATGCATTCCCAATGATGATGAGGGAGCTAAGGGTCAAATTCTGAATGAATCCCATGACAACCTTATTGCAGGACATCCAGGTTTCATCAAAACCTACATGTCTGTGAAGAAAAGCTTCTTTTGGCTTGGTCTAAAAAAGGATGTACTTAATCATGTACATCAATGTCTGACCTATCAGAAAGTCAAGGTCGAGAGAGTAAAAATGCGTGGGAAGTTACATCCATTAGACATCCCCAAATGAAGTGGGAATGCATCAGTATGGATTTTATTACTGGATTACCTTCAATGCAATCAGGTTACAACTCCATCTTCGTGGTAGTTGATAGACTAACCAAAGTTGCCCATCTGATTCCAGTAAAAGAAACCTACACTGCAATGGATGTGGCCAGAGTGTTCCTCAAAGAAATCTTCAGATTGCATGGCCTACCTAGAAGAATAAAAAATGATCGAGATCCCAAATTCACGTCAAGATTTTGGACTGCATTTTTTAAAGCAATAGAAACTTTCTTGGATCTCAGCACAGCTTACCACCCTGAGACCGATGGTCAAACAGAAAAGGTAAACCAAGTAATCGAAGATATACTTCGTTCATGCTGTGGCACGGAACCCAAGAAGTGGCTAAGCTATCTGCACCTAGTAGAGTTTGCCTACAATGCTTCTTATCACACAGAAGTATTGGGATGAGCCCTTTCCAAGCTCTGTATGGACAAGATTGCTTAACTCCATTAACTTGGTCCGACCCATTGATTAGGGTCGAGATGTCCAGACAGATGCTTGACGACATGGAGCAGCAGATGCAGGCGACTCACAAAGATATAAAAGCTGCCTAGGATAGACAGAAGCTGTATGCAGATAAGAAGAGGACAGACATAGAATTCGAAGAAGCGGATATGGTCTTCATTCGAGTACGCCCTAAAAGAAGTTCTCTATCTCTTCGAAAGTACAAGAAGTTATCCCCCAGATATTGTGGGCCATATCTGATTACAAAGAAACTAGGTGACTTAGCCTACGAGCTTCTTCTGCCTCCTCATCTCAAAGTACATAATGTATTTCATGTCAGCCTTCTTAAAAAGTATGTACCAAGCCCGAATCATGTGCTTGATGATGAAATCTTAACTTCTTCAACCCAAGGGCAGATGGAACTCCAACATGAAGAAATCCTTGATGTTCGAGAAAAGATTCTCAGGAACAGAATTCTGAGAGAATTATTGGTCAAATGGAACTTCTATCCTTTTGAAGATGCCACTTGGGAGAAAGAAGCCAAACTGTTGCACCACCTCGAATTTGCGAGATGAGGACATCTCACGTTTTTCAAGTGTGAGAGAATGTAAGATTCCTCCCCAACCTTTCAAGATGTCAAGCATCTTCCCGTGTAATCAAATCCCTCTTCAGAAATATAAAAGATCTTGTTTCTACCTGTTTTGGCCTAGAGAGAGAGAAAATGTTCTAGAGAGAGATTATTCACATTTTGAATATTTTTGGATGGAAAAATATCTCTTCTTATTAAAATAAGTTCCCCCGAAACAGAAGTTCAAAAAGATTTTCAAAAGGTGCATTAGAAATCAAGTATAATCTGTTTAAGAGGCCTTATCCTAGGGGTCATGATTTTTTGAAAATTTTAAATTAAGGTTTTGAGGGGCCAATCAAATTCATCCAAATGTTTGGAGAAGATAAATAGAAGAAATAAAGAAAATCCCCCCCAAAAATGAGTAAATACTCACATAAGATGAAGAGTGGACTAAGGACCAAAGGAAATACTAAAAAAATGAAATTTTGACACCTCACAATGGGAATTCCCCCCTCATGAAGGAGGCACCTATTTCACATGTGTGGTGGAGTTTTAAATTATCAAAAATTGATTCAAGTCTAGTTCCAAAAAGTAAGCTAAAGTGACCTAAAAATGGTCAAAAATTGACCAAACTGATTTGGAAAATTCTAGAATCAGTTTGCTTGGCTAGAAGCTCACTTTTTCCTATAAATAGAAGCCTTCCCCTTTGTTGAAGCTTAATAGTGTTTTATGCACTGTTACTCTACTCCTCCCAAGAGCCAAGAACTGTGAATTTCTTAATAATTCACTAGTTTTTGACCATTCCCTCTTCTAAAGATTTGGTGGCCACTCTTGTTGCAAACAAGAGTAGATCCCTCAAACCATCAAGCCAAAGGAAAGTTCGGAGAATTCATGTAAGTTAGAAATCTTATATTTTTCTTTATTCTTTTAATGGTTTTCTAATTTTTGTTTTGTTTGAAATGATAAATGGATGCTATGCCTTGTTGGAAAGGCTTTCTCCCTCTCTCATTCTTAAAATCAGCCCTCCTCTATCCTAGTTAAGTAATCTAATTGTTGGAATTAAACTTTTCATATTGTTCTCTTTTAAAAGTGAAAATTGATTAGTCTAGAATGCTTTAAACCAATTGGGGTTAATTTTTAAGTAAATTAAAGTAGGAAAATTTGAAAAACGGTCAGCCATACAAAGGAGGTTATGGTAAAATTTTCTAAAATTTTGTGAAATAAGTTTAATCTTTTACTATTCTAAAAGAATAATCCCTATTGTTTGTGTATTCTAAAAGTGTCATTTTTATTCTATGCATAGAAAAATGCATAGTAGAAATATATTTATTCTAAAAGTGTTATTTCCATTAGATTTAAATTCTATGCATAGAAAGATGCATATTAGTTATTTTTATTATTATAAAAGAGTGATTTTCATTAGATATAAATTCTATGCATAGAAAGATGCATATTGGTTATTTTTAGGATTATAAAAGAGTGATTTTCATTAGATATAAATTCTATGCATAGAAAGATGCATATTGGTTATTTTTTTATTATAAAAGAGTGATTTTTATTAGATTTAAATTCTATGCATAGAAAGATGCATATTGGTTTTTTTATTTATTATAAAAGAGTGATTTTCATTAGATATAAATTCTATGCATAGAAAGATGCATATTGGTTAATTGTTTTTTATTATAAAAGTGTTACTTTCATCAAAATGAATTTTTATGCATAAATGTTGCATAGAAGATTTTTTTTTATTATAAAAGTGTTACTTTCATCAATATTGATTTTTATGCATAAATAGATGAATAAAAGAATTTTTATTATTATAAAAGTGTTACTTTCACTAATATTGATTTTTATGCATAAATAGATGAATAAAAGAATTTTTTATTATTATAAAAGTGTTACTTTCACTAATATTGATTTTTATGCATAAATAGATGCATAAAAGAATTTTTTTAATTATAAAAGTGTTACTTTCATCAATATTGATTTTTATGCATAAAAGGATTTTCTTTTTATAAAAGTGTTATTTCCATAGAAGTTGGATTTTATGCATAAATAGATGCATACAGAATTTTTTATATCAAAATAAGAGTTCACTTTAATCCTATCCCATGAATATTGGAAAAATGAATAAGTAAATACTCAGTGAAGGAAAATTATACCATTTCATATTCTCTAGGATGGTAATGAGAAAATTCAGAAAAACTATCGAAGTCAGAATTTTAGATAAATGACTAATTTATTCCTCATAAGAATCCGTGTTTAGTTTTGAATTCAGTAAAGTAGAAATTGAAATATTACCGTCGAGAAAGATAGATCAGGGAGAGAACCTTTCCAGACTCAAACCCTGAATCAGACTATGACCAAGACATAACTCCTTCGTTAGTTTCAAGAATAGACGATGTGACCAGTTCAGTAATCTACACTCAAATCACCCACCAAATCTGAAACTAAGTTGAGATCTTTGATTTTTGATCAGAGGATCAAGATTACAGAATTCAAGGAATTCTGCTTGGGATCCATACCTATGATCTAGAAGTCTTGGGATACGGAATTAAGATATACTCATTGTATTCAAAAGAAAATTAAAACTGAAAACTTGCATAGAAACCCTGTTTTCTTAAAGGACTATCTTATGCCAGAATGCTAGAGGGAGCATTTGGTATATGTGTTTTTTTTCTAAGGGAAGTTCGGTTGCAACAGAGCTGGGGCGGGGAGTGTTCAAAGGACGGCTCACGCGCGGCAAAAACCTGCCTAGGTCTTGACCAGCCTGGGTATGGTGTAAAATGGTATGCTTCCGGTACGATGGGTGAGGGCCGATGGAGCGGTCCTTGAGTGAAGTGCCAGGACACCTAAGGAGGATCCTGGAGGGTTCTGACTAGGCGATGCACGGGCTCGCGGTGCTTAGGACACCCATGCGTATGTCGTGGAAGATATATATATGATGGCAAGAAACTTATTGTAATCTGTTATTACTGGATCTCGTTGTTGACCTGCTGGTCTCAACGGAGAGTCCACAGTGATACTGTTTTGTGAGAAACAAGGATTGGATGGAAATTTTGAGTTGTGACATCTGTACCCAGTAATTGTTTGTCAATGGATTGTTTTATAAATTAAAGTTTAAAAAGGAGTGTGTGAGTATCTGTATTCTAAAGCAAAAGTTAAGAAAGGCTTTCAATTATGGGTGGGTGAGTACTTGTCTGGTTCTACTATTCTAGTGATTGGGCGGTGGCTAACCCATGGGCCGGATGGGGTTAGGCTGGAATCAGTAGAGTTTTAATAATAAAATTGATTAATAGAATTACGCTTAGAACTCGAGTAGTTAATTAGAATCCTGAAGACTTCTCTAAAGAATAAATCAACGGCTGTGCCTGATTCAATTAGGAAAAAAGCATTGACTCCTTCAAAGTTAAGTCTGTAATAGTTTCCCTTCTATCTGGTTTTATTAGATGAAGGTAGTTCAGTATCTCGACCTCGTTAAAAGAATTCGTTAAGAAAATAAAAATGGTGGAATCGTCCCCGCTTTCCGGGCATGGGAAATTTTCCCGGTTTCGGTTTTCGGAATGACCACCAGCTTAGTCTCGTGCCCGGACATTCGAGGGCGAGGCCCTGAGTGAGAAACCCTGCCCCACGTAAGAGGAAGCTACTTCCACTACTACCATCCAAGAATCCAGTGCGCAGAGGGGGCAATGGGATCTCACAGTTGGTATCAAAGCACTGTTGTTGTAAATTTACGTAACAGCAACAGAAATTGCGTAAAATTTTTGAAGTAAATCTGGGAAATAATGTTTTTGCTTGATAATATTATGTTGAAGGAAAATTGAAAACTCATAAATTGAATTGGAATTTATAGATGGATACCTCGAATCTATCTGGCATTCCTGAACTCTCTGAGAGTCAGGATATGATAGCCTTTGCGTTTGAGCACCTCATCAACTCTGCTACGACCTGAGTGAGCAGAGTGAGACTCGCGCGTCATTTTAAGAGTCTTTACTTTCCTGATCCTCTTGAGCGACGTTGGTATATGTGGTTCTATGGAGGACGATGTATTAATGTCAGTACCAGTCACAGCGTTAGAGGCTTAGGCAAAATATTTCCTTAGCCATGATTCTGATAAGGCTAGGGCTTGTTCAACATGTTCAACTCTTTGATCATTCACCCAGGAACTTCAGAATTTCATGCCAAATTTTTAGGCTTCTTAGCCGCATTATCCCTAGAGATAGAATTATAGCACCTCTTTCTGTAATGAATCGTGTGTACCATGGCATGTCTCCTTTGCAATTTCGCTTCTTTATGCGTATACGATTGAGGCAATAATTTTGGGAGCCGTGATGCTCTATGTATATATCGGAAACTTTTGATAATAAATGATGTTTTGTAAAAAAATTCCAAATTGTTTTCATGATTGTGAATATGGTTAATAAAATTATCAGAGTAAGTCTTGTTTCATGAAGTATGATGAAATATTTATCTGTTTAAAGAATAAATCGCAAAAATTAAATAATCATAAATCTGTTGTCAAAGTTAAGTTGACGAAAATCTTATTTTGTCAGAGTCATGAGGCGCATGGCCCTCGTGCAAGGCAACCGGATCCTCTAACCGATGAGACGAAGAGTTAGATCCGGATGTTCGAAAAGCCCTGCACAGATCCCAACCTGGTCCCTTCAAGGGTGAAGGGGAGCAGTTAGGTGAAGTAGTGGAAAAGTGGATTGAGGCAATGGAGAAATACTTTGATGTAATTGGCTACAATGAGAGAAGCAAGATAGCTCTCGCCAGGTTAAAGATTGTGGAAACGGCCAGGGTCGCTTGGAGGAATCACTGTGAGACTAACTGTCTTGACTGGAATACCCAGACATGGACCGATCTTAAAGCTTACCTCAGAAAGAGGTTTTGTCCTCCGGGCTTCCTTGAAACTAAAATGAATGAGTTCTTGGAACTAAAGCAGGATAGTCGGACAATTGAAGAGTACCATCAAGCTTTTGCCCTTCTTCTCAAATATTCTCCTCGATTGGATGAAGAGCAGCTAATGGCCAGGTTCATTCGAGGAATGAACGAGCCATTGGACACCTTAGTAAAGAATGCCAAACCTGTCTCAATGGCCGAAGCAGTAAGAATGGCAAAGGACTTTGCCAAAGCCTTTGTTGTTAAGGTCCCGCCAAAGCAGTCTGCACCCTCAAAACTTCAAACTTTCCTCCCCCAAAGAGGCAGCAAGGCCCAATTCAGAATCAGGATGCGGGAAGATTCAGAAGTGAAGGAAGACCCTTCCCCCAGAACACTTTCTTAGGAGCCCCACCTATTTCAAGGATTTAGAGGGATGAGCTCAGAAGTGAGAACGAGTGTTTTGGATGCCAAGGTTTTGGTCACCAGTTGAAAGACTGCCCGACTCTTACCATGTCAAGGGGACAAGGAAGTCACGGACCGAGAGTGGAGAGATCAGCCCCTTCCTATCAGTCAAATGAGGGTCCATCTCACCCAAATCATAGAAATCCCACGAGAACTCTAGCTCTCAGCCGTCTGCCTCTGTCTAGAGTAGCCTCAGAACTCCTTTCCAGAACTGGGGCAACCAAAGAGAAAGAGTTCCACCTCAGCCACTGCAGCAGCCAGAGCAATCACAATAGCAGAAGTGGTGGAAGAAGAAAGAGGACAGATTTATGCAGCAATTGAAAATCAAGGGCCAAACTGTCAATTCTCTGTCATCCATACTCCAGCTGAGTATCAGGGTAAGCCATTTAAGCTTTTGATTGATTCAAGCAGTACTCATTCTTTCATTTCCCTTGGATGCTTGCGTAAGCTAGTCTTAGATAAGAAATCAGGAAAACCTATGCAAGATGAATTGGCAAGTGGGAATATTCTTTTCACTCACCTTGAGACAGATCGTATTCAGTTCAATCGCGATGGGAATTTAACTGACTGTTAGTACTGTCATAATGGAACCATTTCCTTCCGTGACCTTCACGGAAACAAGGTTCAAGGAACCAGAATTTTAGGATCCCCAAGTCTGCAGTTAGTAAAGGCTTCTAAGTTACTAAAAGGACTTAGAAATAGTAGCTCATTTATGTTGTCAAAGTGAATCCAGTAGACTCAAAGTTAAAAGCTAAAGAACCTGAATGGTTAAATGATTATGATGATTTATTCCTAGCAAAGGTAACAGAGATGCCTCCAATTTGGGAAGTAGATCATGTGATAGAATTGACCCCCGAAGCTCAGCCTGCGCACTTTCTCTGCCGAGACCAGGTTGAATACTTGGGCTTTCTAGTATCAAAAGATGGTATTCCAAATTCTGCAAAAGTCCAAGCAATCATAGATTGGCCTGAACCAAAGACAGTGAAAGAAGTCAGAGGATTCTTGGGATTGACTGGCTGGTTGGTATAGAATTTTTATACCAAAGTATGCTCTCATAGCTTCACCCCCCTGACAAATCTTCTCAAGAAGAATATTCTATTTCAATGGTCTGCCAGGTGCCAGAGGGCTTTTGATAAGCTGAAGACCGCCTTGGTAACCAATCCCGTTCTGAAGCTGCCAGATTTCTCTCTACCCTTTGAGGTAGTATAACTGATGCCAGTGGTTTTGCCCTGGGAGTTTGCACTTATGCAGGAAGGTCATGCAGTGGCCTATGAATCCTGAAAACTCAGAACGCATGAGAAGAATTATGCTGTCCAACCACGACCTAGAACTACTTTCAGTAGTATATGCCCTGAAGTTATGAGACATTACCTACTGGGTCAAAGATTCACTTTGATGACAGATCATCAGAGCTTAAAGTGGATCTTCACTCAGAAGGATCTCAACATGCGCCAAAGATGGTGGATGTAGACCCTGCAGGAATTTGATTTTGAAATCAAGTACCGCACCTAGGAAAAGAAAATGTGGTAGCAGATGCCCTCAGCAGAAAAGCCTCCTTGCTTGCAATTACTGTAGTGTCAAATCCTTTGATTATTGAAGCAAGAGAGAAGATCATGCAGGATAGATTCTTTGGCCCTATTGCTACCCTACTTATGCAGGAAAGCAAAACTCCGCAGGAGTTGAACCGAGTTCAAGGGTATAGCGTGGATGATGGAATTATGTATTATAATCACAGGCTATGCATTCCCAATGATGATGAGGGAACTAAGGGTCAAATTCTGAATGAAACCCATGACAGCCTCATTGTAGGACATCCAGGTTTCATCAATGAAAAGATGCAAGGGGGAAGAGAGCTTGAGCTCTTGCAAGCACACACACACTCACAAAACTCTAATAGAGAACACACAAGGTGAAAGGCTGAATATCTTCTTCTTCTTCACTCAACACTCAACACACCATATACAAAGATAAGAGTACACATAATATGAAAGGTACTCAACCAATACATACACGGGTTCTCTATAGTGTGAACCCAACTAAATGAGCTGGCACTATAACTATGCCAGTCTCTAGAATGGCTCACACAGCCTGTCGTCCCACTGGCCGCATATCACCCATGATCTCACCAACCATGCCAGTGGTGTAAATGTGGGGCCTATCCCCCAGGTGGGTCATCAGTGTCCACCGCCTCACTAGACGAGCTCGATATCTCAACACTCCCCCTCGAGCTCAACTCCATCTCATGTACACCAACAAGCGAAGCCCTGAATCTGCGGAGCTTCTCTCTACCCAATGCTTTAGTGAAGATGTCAGCTACTTGATCCTCTTTGCTGACATAAACAAGGTCAAGGTCTCCTGCCAAGACCTTCTCTCTGACGAAGTGGTAGTGGACCTCTATATGCTTCGTACGAGCATGAAATACTGGGTTCCTGGCCAATTGTATACTGCTAATGTTGTCACAAAAAATGACAACTTGTCTATCCACTGATAGATCCAAATCTGCAAGTAGCTTTCTCAACCAAGCTACCTCACATGCTGCCATAGCAGCTCCTCTGTACTCGGCCTCTATACTGGATAAAGCAACTGTAGGCTGCTTCTTGCTTCTCCAAGTCACAGCAGCACTCCCCAAAAAAAACATGAATCCACTGGTAGATCTTCTATCTGAGATACTACCAGCCCAATCAGCATCTGTGTACCCATGTACACATATCTCTGTCCCAGTCTCATAGAATAGTCCACAATGCAAAGTAGACTTCACATACCTCAGTATGCGTCTCAATGCATCCAAATGCAGTTTCTGTGGAACCTGCATAAACTGACTCACCAACCCAACAACATAGCTAAAATCTGGCTTGGTGATCATCATGTATATCAAGCTTTCTACTATGCGTCTATACATAGTAGGATCCTCCAGAATCTCTCCTGAATCTGCACTCAACTTGCCATTCTGATCCAACGGCACTGAGATAGGCTTACAGCATGTCATACCATACTTGGACAACAAGTCCAAGCCATACTGTCTCTGCAGTAATCCAATACCATGTGGTGACCTAATCACCTCAATGCCCAAGAAATATCTGAGCTCCCCGAGATCCTTCATCTCAAACTTCTGTCTAAGCAAGATCTTTACATCAAAGATCTCTGCATCATGGTCCCCCATAATGATCAAGTCATCTACATAGATGACAACAAGCACAACTCCTCTATCACCATGTCTCACATACAGCGAGAAATCTGCATTGGCTACATGAAAGCCAATAGTGACAAGATATTCAGAAATCTTGTCAGACCATGCTCTTGGTGCTTGTTTTAAGCCATACAAGGCTTTCTTCAGCCTGCAAACATGCTCGGGGTGACCCACATCCTCATAACCAGGTGGCTGCAACATATACACCTCTTCTTGCAAATCCCCATGCAAGAATGCATTCTTTACATCCATCTGATGTAAAGACCATTACTTTGACGCAGCCACTGCTATCACAACTCTCACTGTTGCCATCTTGGCAACTGGGCTGAAAGTTTCCTCATAATCAATGCCATATGTCTGCGCATATCCTTTGGCTACCAACCTAGCCTTATACCTGTTTATGCTTCCATCACTGTTATGTTTTACTTTGTACACCCACTTGCATCCAATGGCTTTCTTGCCTTCAGGCAATTGCACTAAATCCCAAGTCTCATTTCCATATAGTGCAGTCATCTCCTCATCCATAGCTTTCTCCCAACACACATTTCCAACAGTCTCATCAATGCATGTGGGCTCAACAACCTGCACAACCTTTGCCATATATGCATAGTGATGTGCCACATAACCATCATAGGTAAATCTCTGCACAGGATTTTTCACTCTCCCAGATCTTCGCAGCTTTTCATTCATGGCTTCCATAGCCTTCTTTACACTAGGTGTTCTCATAGCTGGGATCCCAAGCTCCTCATCAAGGCTCATATCTAAGCCACTAGACTCTCCATCAACATGAGAATGCCCTGCAGAAATGTCAAGCATACCAAGGGGCTCAACCACTTTCTCTTTTCCTTTACGTGATGTACTAATCACATTTGCAGGACTGGTATTATGATGCAGCCTGCCACTCCATGGTCTATCAACAGACCCACTAGATGAGGACTCTCCTGGTCCACTCAAAGACTATGATTGCTGACCTGCATTCTGTGCAACCACACTTCCACTAACATCAGCCCCAACAGCTTCTTTTTCAGCAGCATACCAGCTGCTCATCTCATCAAAGACAACATCCCTGCTTACCCTCAACTCACGTGTAGCAGGGTTATAACACCTGTATCCCTTTTGCTCAAGGGAATATCCAATAAACACACATTTTTCAGCTTTTGGATCCAGCTTAGTTCTCAGCTCATCTGGCACATGCACATATGCAATGCATCCAAAGACTTTCAAATGAGACAAATCTGGTTTTCTGCCAATAAACCTCTCCTCTGGAGTTACATCATGTGTGGCTGCAGTTGGAGTCCTATTCATGATGTATACTACTGTAGAAATAGCCTCAGCCCAATAGCTATGCGGCATATTTTTCTCTTCCATCAATGCTCACGCAATCTCAGCAATGTGCCTGTTTTTTCGCTCAGCAACTCCATTTTGCTGCGGAGTGTATCTGCATGTAAACTGTCTCCGAATACCATTCTTCTTCAAAAATTCAGAGAACTCATTGGAGAAGTACTCTCCCCCTCCATCTGACCTTAGGCACTTTACATATTTCCCTGTTTGCTTTTCAACCAAAACTCTGAAATTCTGAAAGTGAGTGAACACCTCACTCTTCTCCTTCATGAAGTATACCCACACTTTCCTTGTGTGGTCATCAATAAACGTCACATAATACCTGCAGCCTCCCATAGATATGGTCTTCGTAGGACCCCATACATCTGAATGCACAACATCTAGTGCATTTTTGCTCACATATCTGTTATGTGGAAACACATGCTTTGTTTGCTTCCCAAATTGGCATGCTTCACATATTTTCTGCATACCTTGCACTTTAAATTTTGGCAACCCTGTCACAATTCCTTTAGTCTGCATAGACTTCAATCTCTGCACATTCACATGTCCAATCCTTTTATGCCAAATGTCTGTGTCTGCAACAATTCCTGAACCATTTGCAAACATCACAGCACTCATCTCAGGCATGTCTACATTCAACGTAAACATTCTGCCCACTCTGTTGCCTTTTGCAACCAACCTGCACTTGTCTTTAAAGTCTTCAACATAACAACCATCAGGGTTAAACCGAACCTGCAAACCCTGCTCAATCATCTGGCCAACTGAAACTAGATTCTTTGTTATGTTTGGAACGTGAAGTACATCTGCAAGGTACTTCACTTTGCCATCCTGCATAGACAATGGCACATCTCCAACATGGGCAATTGGATGAGCAGTGTCATCCCCTGTTTCCACGAAACCTGGTCTTTCCGGGTTTTTCATCTCCTTGAACCACTCCCCATGGCTTGTCATGTGGTTCGAAGCACCTGAATCCACATACCACACATCATCTTTTTGTGCTGCTTCAACATTTTCGGACATGGCATTCATGACATGCTGCATAACAAACAACCTTTCATTATCCTCATTATTTCTACTTGAGGATGCATAGTTGTTTTGCTGCACTTTCCCATTTTGCATGTCAGCCTGCTTCTTATAACATTCTGCCTGCACATGTCTAGGCTTACCGCAATAATAGCATTCATGTGCATCATTATACTGCCTTTGCCAATTTCCATGGCCTCTTTGACTCCCCCTGCCTCTGAATCTGCCTCTTCCACCTACGTGTTGTTGTTGTTATTGTTGTGTATTCTGGGACTGTTGTTGTTGCTGCTGCTGGCCATAATTCTGATTACCTGTTCGGCCACCTCCTTGACCGCGTCCACGGCCTCCTCTACCTTGTCCTCTTTCTAAACTTGTGTAGAAGGCCTGTTGCTCCGAATTGTTTTTGGTTTGTGAAGACTGTTGGTCTTCACCCAAGCTCTTCTCTTCTATAATCAGCATAGACACCAAATCTGTAAAGTTGGGAATGTTTTCCCGAGTCTGAATAGACGTCTTGAACGCCTTGTATTGTGGCCCGAGACCACGTAGACAGACTTCCACCTTGTCATCATCATCTGCTGACACACCAATAGATGCAAGGGATTCCACAATACCCTTTATCGCAGTTCTTAAAACAGAGTTCTGCAGAGAATTGATGACTTACCCGTAGTGCTCGAAATCGCCTGCTTTCTGAAAAACGGAGGTCCAGACGCGCCCGAAACGCGTTTTCGGCCCAGAAAATGTCGTCCAATAGGACAGTATAGTTGCCCTATAGCTTTACTCCCGCGAAGAAAGCTCCTCAATCAGAGATCGTTTGCCAGTGCCTCCCGTAAAGCTCCCGACAAGGGTGTAGTCACCAACACAAATAGGGAAGAGTAGTTGAAGCTCTTACCCTCGTACCGCTTCCTGTTGGTTCTCTTGCTTGCAGCTCAGCCATTAGCATGAACCAGGCTCTGATACCATGAAAAGATGCAAGGGGGAAGAGAGCTTGAGCTCTTGCAAGCACACACACACTCACAAAACCCTAATAGAGAACACACAAGGTGAGAGGCTGAATATCTTCTTCTTCTTCACTCAACACTCAACACACCATATATATAAAGATAAGAGTACACATAATATGAAAGGTACTCAACCAATACATACACGGGTTCTCTATAGTGTGAACCCAACTAAATGAGCTGGCGCTATAACTATGCCAGTCTCTAGAATGGCTGTCACACAGCCTGTCATCCCACTGGCCGCATATCTCCCATGATCTCACCAACCATGCCAGTGGTGTAAATGTGGGGCCTATCCCCCAGGCGGGTCATCATCAGTGTCCACCGCCTCACTAGACGAGCTCGATATCTCAACAATCAAAACCTACATGTCTATGAAGAAAAGCTTCTTTTGGCTTGGTCTAAAAAAGGATGTACTTAATCATGTACGTCACTGTCTGATCTGTCAGAAAGTCAAGGCCGAGAGAGTAAAAATGCGTGGGAAGTTACATCCATTAGACTCCCCCCAGATGAAGTTTTATTACTGGATTACCTTCAGTGCAATCAGGTTACAACTCCATCTTCATGGTAGTTGATAGACTAACCAAAGTTGCCCATCTGATTCCAGTAAAAGAAACCTACACTGTAGTGGATGTGGCCAGAGTGTTCCTCAAAAAAAAACTTCAGATTGCATGGCCTACCTAGAAGAATAGTAAAGGATCGAGATTCCAAATTCACGTCAAGATTCTGGACTGCATTTTTTAAAGCAGTAGGAACTTTGTTGGATCTCAGCACAGCTTACCACCCTGAGACCGATGGTCAAACAGAAAGGGTAAACCAAGTAATCGAAGATATACTTCGGTCATGCTATGGCAGGGAACCCAAGAAGTGGCTAAGCTATCTGCACCTAGTCAAGTTTGCCTACAATGCTCTGTATGGACAAGATTGCTTAACTCCATTAACTTGGTCTGACCCATTGATTAGGGTCGAGATGTCCAGACAGATGCAATTTGTAAAAGAAAAATACCCAAAAATGAGTAAATGCTCACATAAGATGAAGAGTTGACTATGTACAAGGGTTATTAGTAAAATACTATGAGTATTACTAAAAAATGAGATATTTTGGGTATAATGATTCCATTTTGACACATGTGTAAGGAAGGGGAGTCCCTTCAAGGAGGCACCTACTTCACATGCTTAAATGAATTTTAAACTAAAAAATAATGTGATAGTCTATCTCTCCTCTCTCTTGGATCAAATCGAATCAAAACCGAATAAAAAAAGAACCAAACTAGGTCCAAATCAAGTCCAAATTCAACCAAACTGAATCTGGAAAATTCTAGAAATCAGCTGGTCTTGGTTAGAGCCTCCCTCTTCTATAAATAGAACCTGAGTCCTTTGTAAAAAAATAGGAGAATTATACTATGCTAGAATTATACTGAAATAATGATAATTTTTACTATTCTCTAAAATTCTCTCCAAATTAAAGAAATTGGAGCTTCCCTCCTTCTTCAATCTCCATTGGTGGCTCCATCAACACACCAAACCAATTGATTGGTTGGGGGCCTCTACCGTGATCAAAGAATCAAGCAATTTGTAAGGTAAAGTGTGAATTTTGATCTTTTTCCATAATTTCTCAATGTTTCTCTCTTCTCAATCCCTCTCAAGCTTGAGAAGCGTAATTGGAATGGCTTTTTAATGCTATTGAAGTTAATTGATGAATGGTAGTAAGGAAATACATAAATTTCCATTTATGCTTAATTTTAATGGTTTTTATGATTTTTGTCTTCTCTAAAATGATTATGAGGTTATGCCTCATTGAAAAAAGGCATTCCCCTCTCTTATTTTGCAAATCCAACCATTCTTTATCGTAGATGAATGATTAATAGATAAAATAAAGTTTTTCATAATGTTTCTCTTAAATAAGTAGAAATTGCTTACATTAGAATGAATTAAATACTCTTGGTGAGATTGTAGTTGATTTTAGAAAGTTAAAAATTGAAAAATGGTCAGCTATACAAAGGAGGTTATGGTAAAATTTTCTAAAAATGTGTAAAAATAAGTTTTACTTTTTTATTCTAAAAGTGTAATTCCTACTAAATTGGATTTATGCATGGATAAATGCATAAAGCATTTAAATTAATCCAAAAAGTGTTATTTTCATCAATTTTTATTTTATGCATAGAAAGATGCATAAAGAATTTTATTTTTAATTCAAAAGAGTGATTTTTATCATAAATGATTTTATGCATAAATTAGATGCATAAAAGAAATTCTTTTATATTAAAAGAGTGATTTTCATCATAAATGATTTATATGCATAAAAGATATTTTTTATATTAAAAGTGTGATTTTTATCATAAATGATTTTATGCATAAATTAGATGCATAAAAGAAATTCTTTTATATTAAAAGAGTGATTTTCATCATAAATGATTTTATGCATAAATTACATGCATAAAAGAAATTCTTTTATTTTAAAAGAGTGATTTTTATCATAAATGATTTGTATGCATAAATATATGCATAAAAGATATTTTTTATATTAAAAGTGTGATTTTCATCATAAATGATTTTATGCATAAATTAGATGCACATAAGAAATTCTTTTATATTAAAAGAGTGATTTTCATCATAAATGATTTGTATGCTTAAACATGTGCATAAAAGATATTTTTTTTATATTAAAAGTGTGATTTTTATCATAAATGATTTTATGCATAAAAGAAATTCTTTTATATTAAAAGAGTGATTTTCATCATAAATGATTTGTATGCATAAACATATGCATAAAAGATATTTTTTTATATTAAAATTGAGATTTTCATCATAAATGATTTTATGCATAAATTAGATGCATAAGAGAAATTCTTTTATTCTAAAAGTGTAATTTCTACTAAATTAGATTTATGCATGGAAAGATGCATAAAGAATTTATTTTAACCCAAAAGTGTTATTCTCATCAATTTTGATTTTATGCATAGAAAGATGCATAAAGAAATCTATTTTTAGTTTAAAAGAGTTATTTTCATCAATTTTAATTTTATGCATGAGAAGATGCATAAAAGATTGAATTTTAATTCAAAAGTGTCATTCTCATTTAAAATGAATTTATGCATAAAAGATTGATTTTTATTTCGAAAGTGTTATTCTCCTTAAAATGGAATTTATGCATAAATAGATGCGTAAAGAAATCTTATATAAAAATAAAGAATTCTCTTGTATTCTATAAATAGATATGAGGATGTGAAATGAATCAGATAGATGAAAATAAACGAAGAATGGATGGAGATGTATGTATGTGAAAGAATGAATGTAGATATATGTATGTGAAAGAATGGATGTAGATGTATGTATGTGAAGGATGTATGGAAAAGGAAAGATGTATATGTATGTGAATGTGGATGTGGATGTATGAATGTGAATGTGGATGTGTGGATGTGGATGTGTGAATGTGGATGTGGAAATGGAAGTGTGGATGTATGAATGTGGATGTGAAAATGGATGTATGGATGTAGATGTGAATGTGGATGTATGGATGTGGATGTGTGGATGTGGATGTGGATGTGGATGTATGAATGCGGATGTGGAAATGGATGTATGAATGTGAATGTGGATGTGTGGATGTGGAAATGGAAGTGTGGATGTATGAATGTAGATGTGGATGTATGAATGTAAATGTGGATGTGCGGATGTATGAATGTAGATGTGGATGTGGATGTATGAATGTGAATGTAGATGTGGATGTATGAATGTGAATGTGGATGTGGATGTGGAAATGGATGTATGGATGTGGATGTGAATGTGGAAATGGATTTCTCGATGTGGATGTGGATATATGCATGTGGAAGTGGATGTATGGATGTGGATATGGATATGTATGTATGAATGCGGATGTGGAAGTGGATGTATGGATGTGGAAGTATGAATGTGGATGTGTATGTGGAATAATGAATGCGAATGTGTATGTGAAATGATGTGACGTCGATATGAGTGAATGGATGAGATGTGATGGCATGCAAATTGGGATGTGAATAAATGATATGTGATGTGAATGAATTTGATGTGATGAGATGGAAAATGATGTGATTGGATAAGAATGAGTACACATATGAATGGAATGTGGAATAAGTAATGTGGATTGATGAGGGATAATGTGGAAAGGCGAGAGTTCATTATAGAAACTATATTTGTAAACTGTTTGTAAATGATTGTTTTATGTCAAGAATGCTGGGGAAGCATTTTGACCGTCTTGTGATTAAGGTCGTGGAGACCTGACTGATAAAGTTGCAACTGCTGAGACGGAGAGTCAATGGAGGATGTCTCGCGTAGCAAGGTCAGCCGAGATCTTGACCAGCCTCGGTTCGATTTAAATGGCGAGCTTTCGATACGGTGGATGAGGGACCAAGGAAGCGGCCTATGAGTGAAGCGCTAGGTGACCTGCGAAGGATCCTAAAGGGTGCTGACCATACGGTGCTCGGGCTCTGGGTCACCGAAGATACCCACACGTGCATCGTGGAAGATATTAGAATAAGGAGTAAGAGTTGTTTTCTGAAATCGGGCATGGATCTGGTTGATTGACCTTGCTGGTCCTCAACAGATGAGTCCATGGCTCTTTTATATGGATCTGTTGGTTGATCTTTCCAACTGTAAGATCCCTGTCCCCACCGCGCAACGGATTCGGGGTGCTAGCAGCGGAAGTAGCACATCTTGCACGGGGCAAGGTCCCACACTCGGGGCCTTGCCCACCACGGATATCCGGACAGGTGACTAATTCCTCGATTGTTCCAAACCGAACTCGAAAAAACTTCTCTTGCCCGGAAAGCACGGGCGATTCCACCAGGATAACTTTTACCTAAATGTAGTCAAAAGGCTTAACTAACTGAGCTCATCTGACCGAACCCGTAAGTCTCATAGTCAGATCAGCAAAAAAGAGTGTACTTGGATCATAGAGTGTACTTGGATCATAGAGACTAACGCTTTTTTCCTCATTGAGAGGCACATCCGTTGATTCTTTTCCATAGAACAATTTTTGTCTGGGATTTACTTCATCTATCAAACTAAACAGAAATTGAGTCTCGATTTACGGATCCATCAGTCCAGCCTAACCCCATCCAGTCCCATGGGTTAGCCAACCGCCCAACCACTGTAGTGATGGGATCCAATTAGGAATTTGGTTAGGTTTTGTCCCGGGTACCAGGGAAAAGAGTTCCCAGGTCCCCTAGCCGGATTTTCAAGCAAATTTAACTCCAGTCACACCACTTACACACCCAATATGAAATTGCCTTTTTCCTAGATTCAAATGTATTTAATTCAGTCATTTAATGAAATCATAGTGTTACTGATCATAAACTTCCAAGTATCCGGTTGAATCTTAATTTCCAATCATTCCTTCATCGGAGTATCTATGGCATCATTGGCAACCAGAACGCTCACCCTTTGTTCACTCAGGGGCCTTTTCTATAGTTCCTAGCTCATAGTACCCGGCAGATAATCACTTATAAAAATCAAGATGGAATCCTCGTTGAAGATCAGTAAGATCAACCAACAGATCCATATAAGAGAGCTATGGACTCATCAGTTGAGGACCAGCAAGGTCAATCAACTAGATCCATACTCGGTTTCAGAAAACAACTCTTACTCCTTGTTCCAATATCTTTCACGACGCACGTGTGGGTATCTTCGGCGACCCAGAGCCCGAGCACCGTATGGTCAGCACCCTCTAGGATCCTTCGCAGGTCACCTAGCGCTTCACTCTAGGATCCTTTGTAGGTCACCTAGCGCTTCACTCATAGGCCGCTTCCTTGGTCCCTCATCCACCGTATACCGGAAGCTCACCATTTAAATCGAACCGAGGCTGGTCAAGACCTCGGCCGACCTTGCTACGCGAGACGTCCTTCGTTGACTCTCTGTCAGCTGTTGTAACTTTATCAGGTAGGTCTCCACGACCACATTCTCAAGACAGTCAAAATGCTTCCCCAGCATTCTTGACATAAAACAATCATTTGCAAACAGTTCACAAATACAGTTTTTATAATGAACTCACATCTTTCCAGATTGTTCCACATCATTCCATATTACTTAATCCAAATCCAAATCATATGTGTATCCATTCTTGACCAGATACATCATTTTCCATCCCATCACATCGGATTCATTCACTTCACATAACATCCATTCCTATCTTTCTTAATTTACATTACGTCTCATTCGTTCAAATCTTATATTATTCATTCACATTCTGATTCACATGACATCTCATCTCATCCATTCGCTCATATCGACTTCATATCCATTCACATTCATATTTGTATTCATTATTCCACCTACACATCCACATTTGTACAACCACATTCACATCCACATCCATGCATCCACATCCACATTCACACCCATATATCCATATCCACATTCCACATTCATACATCCATATCCACATTCACATCCATACATCTATATCATACATTCACATCCGCGTTCACATTCATACATCCACATCCATATCTACATTCACATCCATACATCTATATCATACATTCACATCTACGTTCACATCCATACATCCACATCCACATTCACATCCATACATCTATATCATACATTTACATCCGTGTTCACATTCATACATCCACATCCATACATCAATCCATATCCACATTCCACATTCATACATCTCCATCTATTCCTCGTTCATTTTCATCTATCTGATTCGTTTCACATCCTCATATCTATTTATAGAATACAAGAGAATTCTTATTTTTGATATAAGATTTCTTTATGCATCTATCTATGCATAAATTCCGTTTTAAGGAGAATAACACTTTCGAAATAAAAATCAATCTTTTATGCATCTTCCTATGCATAAATTCACTTTAAATGAGAATGACACTTTTGGATTAAAATAAATTCTTTATGCATCTTTCCATGCATAAATCCAATTTAGTAGGAATTACACTTTTAGAATAAAAGAATTTCTCTTATGCATCTAATTTATGCATAAAATCTTTTATGATGAAAATCACACTTTTAATATAAAAGAATTTCTTTTATGCATCTAATTTATGCATAAAATCATTTATGATTAAAATCACACTTTTAATAAAAAAATATATATTTTATGCATATGTTTATGCATACAAATCATTTATGATGAAAATCACTCTTTTAATATAAAAGAATTTCTTTTATGCATCTAATTTATGCATAAAATCTTTTATAATGAAAATCACACTTATAATATAAAAAAATATCTTCTATGCATATGTTTATGCATAAAAATCTTTTATGATGAAAATCACACTTTTAATATAAAAAATATCTTCTATGCACCCATTTATGCATAGAAATCATTTATGATGAAAATCACACTTTTATAATAAAAAAATATCTTCTATGCATATGTTTATGCATAAAAATCTTTTATGATGAAAATCACACTTTTAATATAAAAAAATCTTCTATGCACCCATTTATGCATAAAAATAATTTATGATGAAAATCACACTTTTAATATAAAAAAATATCTTCTATGCATATGTTTATGCATAAAAATCTTTTATGATGAAAATCACACTTTTAATATTAAAAAATATCTTCTATGCATATGTTTATGCATAAAAATCTTTTATGATGAAAATCACACTTTTAATATAAAAAAATATCTTCTATGCATATGTTTATGCATAAAAATCTTTTATGATGAAAATCACACTTTTAATATAAAAAATATCTTCTATGCATATGTTTATGCATAAAAATCTTTTATGATGAAAATCACACTTGTAATATAAAAAAATATTTTCTATGCACCCATTTATGCATAAAAATCATTTATGATGAAAATCACACTTTTATAATAAAAAAATAATCTTTTATACATACTTTTATGCATGAAAATCAATTATAATGAAAGTAATACTTTTATAATAAAACTAAATTTCTTTTATTTAAATAATCAAAATGCATCTTCTATGCATGAAAATGACACTTTAGAATATAGAAATCATAAGGATTACTCTTTTAGAATAATGAAAGATAATACTTATTTTTAAATTTTTAAAAAATTTTACCATAACCTCCTGTGTATGGCTGACCATTTTTCAATTTTAAGTCTCTAAAATTAATTAGGAATGCATCAAGAGTATTTAAATCATTCTAAAGTAACATTTTTTTACTTATTTAAGAGAAACATTATGAAAAACTTGATTTTATTCATTAATCATTCACATAGGATAAAGAATGGTTGGATTTATTAGAGAAGAGAGGGGAATGCCTTTTGCAATGAGGCATAACATCATTTGCAATGTAGAGAAGACAAAATCATAAAAAAACCATAAAATGAATGGAAAAGAGAAGAATCTCCAACTTACATAGATAATTTGAGAGCTTTCCTTTGGCTTGATGGTTTGAGAGTTCAACTCTTGTTTGAGACAAGAGTAGCCACCAATCTTTTGGAAGAGGGAAGGCCAAAAACTAATGAATTATGAGTAAAATTCATTGTTTTTGGCACTTGGGAGAGGCAGGGTAACAGTGCAAAAACACTATTGGGTTTCAACAAAGGGGAAGGCTTCTATTTATAGGAAAAAGTGAGCTTCTAACCAAGCAAACTGATTCTAGAATTTTTCGGATCAGTTTGGTCCATTTTTGATCATTTTTAGGTTAGTTTTGCTCACTTTTTGGATCTAGTTAAAACAGGAGAGAGGAGAGATAAAAATATCTCATTATTTGGGAGTTTAAAACTCATTCAAGCATGTGAAATAGGCGCCTCCTTCATGAGGGAAATTCCCCCATACAGAGGTGTCAAAAATGCATCATTTCACCTAAATATCTCTCTTTTTATTTACTCATTTTTGGGGGATTTTCCTTTTATTCTTCTATTTATCTCCTCCCTACATTTGGATGAATCTTATTGGTCCATAGGAACCTTAATTTAAAATTTCAAAAAAATCTTCATCCCCAGGATAATGCCTCTTGAACAGATTATACTTAATTTCTAATGCACCTTCTGAAAATCTTTTTGAACTTCTGTTTCAGGGAAACTTATTTTAATAAGATGAGGTATTTTTATATCCAAAAATATTTAAAATTTGAATAACCTCTCTCTAGAATATTTTCTCTCTCTAGGCCAAAAAACAGGTAAAAAAAGATCTTTTATATTTCTGAAGAGGGGATTGATTACAGGGGAAGATACTGGACATCATGAGGGACTGGGGGAGGAATCTTATATTGCTGATCTTCCACAGAGATTCCATTTTGTTATGTGAATATATTGCCGGTTACTATGAGCTAGGAACTATCGAAAAGGCCCCTGAGTGAATAGGTGGTGAGCATTGTGGTTGCCAATGATGCCATAAGTACACCGATGAATGAATGATTGGAAATATGGATTAAACCAGAGATTTTGAGGATTGTGATCAGTGACATAATGGTTTCATTAAAGGATTGTTTTAAAATTAGCTGATGTTGAGAAAAAGGCAATTTCATATTGGTGGGTGTGTAAGTGGTGTGACTAGTTTTATGTTTGCATGAACTTCCGGCTAGGGGGCCTAGGAACTCTTTTCCCTAGTACCCGAGACAAAACCTAACCAAATTCTAAATTGGATCCTATCACTACAGTGGTTGGGCGGTTGGCTAACCCATGGGGCTGGATGGGGTTAGTAGGCTGGACTGATGGATCCGTAAATCGAGACTCAACTTCTGTTTAGTTCGATAGATGAAGTAAATCCCGGACAAAAATTATTCTATGGAAAAGAATCAACGGTTGTGCCTCTCAATATTGAGGAAAAAAGCGTTGGTCTCTATGATCCAAGTACAGTCTTTTTTCGTGATCTGACTATGGGACTTACGGGTTTGGTCAGATGAGCTCAGTTAGTTAAGGCTTTTGACTACGTTAGGGAAAAGTTATTCTGGTGGAATCGCCCATGCTTTTCGGGCAAGGGAAGTTTTTCTAAGTTCTGTTTTGGAAGAACCAAGGAATTAGTCACCTGTCCGGATATCCGTGGGCGAGGTCGCGAGTGTAGGACCCTGTCCCGCGCAAGATGTGCTACTTCTGCTGCTAGTACCCAGAATTCGTTGCGCGGTGGGAATGGGGACAGTTGATATCAGAGCTAATTGGTTAATGAGGATCAATCGAGAAGCCAAATATGTCAAAAATTTATCAAAAAGCAATAAAAGGTCGTAATTGTGTGATAAAATTCATACAATTTGATATTCAAATTGAAATTCATAAATTGGTAATTGGGTCTTTAGATGGAAGTACCGCAATTGTATGGAATCCCTGACTTGCTTGAGGCCTAGACATGATGGTATTTACCTTATAGTTCTAAGAACCATGACTACCCGTATATACCGAGGGTATAACTGCAGCTCTTTACTAGCAGTATATACGAGTAAATCTAAGACTTGAAATTATAAGCATTAATGCTATCTAGTTGATGAATTCGAATGTGATTGATATGATTTTTAAATTCTGGTTGAGAACTGATGAGTTGATTTGGATTCTGATTGAAAAATGATGATCCCTGAAATTTGGTTGAAATGTAATAAGCTGAGCGAAACCGCAATGAGGATGATTGGGACGAGTCCCTGTGATGATGTTCTTAACTAGAACAACGTTAATGACTTCAGCCAATCACTATGAGATTAGTGGATTGTGCTGGCAGATTGCTACTGTTAACTTTTGTCCAGTGGATCAAGTTAAAGGAGGTCAAATTAAAAATCTGCATAAATGAAAAATTTCCATGAAGGACTGTTCAGATAGAAATTTCGATCTAATGGACCATTATTGTGATAAGGAATTGAATGTTATGATTTGAGTGAATTGTTATTTAATGATGAGTTTTATATAAGGGATCTTTATCCCAGGATTCTGTTTGGGTTCACCAAAATATAAGGAACCCATAATCAGTTAGATCTTAAGAAAAAGAATTCTCCTCTAGTTTTGCGAGATGAGGACATCTCGCGTTTTTTAAGTGGGGTAGAATGTAAGATTCCTCCCCAGTCTCTCAGGATGTCCAATATCTTTCCTTGTAATCAATCCCCTCTTCAGAAATATAAAAGATCTTGTTTCTGCATGTTTTGACCTAGAGAGAGAAAATGTTCTAGAAAGCGGTTATTCAGATTTTGAATATTTTTGGATAGAAAAATTTCTCATCTTATTAATATAAGTTCCCCTGAAATAGAAGTTCAAAAAGATTTCCAAAAGGTGCATTAGAAATCAAGTATAATCTGTTCAAGAGTCCTTATCTTGAGGGTCAAGATTTTTTTTAAATTTTAAATTAAGGTTCCTGTGGGCCAATAAGATCAATCCATGTGTGGGGAGGAGATAAATCCAATTTGTAAAAGAAAAATATCCAAAAATGATTAAATGCTCACATAAGATGAAGAGTTGACTATGTATACAAGGGTTATTAGTAAAAAACTATGAGTATTACTAAAAAAATGAGATATTTTGGGTATAATGATTTCATTTTGACACATGTGTAAGGAAGGGGTGTCCCTTCAAGGAGGTGCCTACTTAACATGCTTGAATGAGTTTTAAACTAAAAAATAATGTGATATTTTTATCTCTCCTCTCTCTTGGATCAAACCGAATAAAAAAGGAACCAAACTAGGTCCAAATCTAGTTCAAATTCAACCAAACTGAATCTGGAAAATTCTAGAAATCATTTGGTCTTGGTTAGAGCCTCCCTCTCCTATAAATAGAACCTGAGTCCTTTGTAAAAAAATAGGAGAATAATACTATGCCAGAATTATGCTGAAATAATGATAATTTTTACTATTCTCTAAAATTCTCTCCAAATTGACGAAATTGGAGCTTCCCTCCTTCTTCAATCTCCATTGGTGCCTCCATCAACACACCAAACCAATTGATTGGTTGGGGGCCTCTACCGTGATCAAGGAATCAAGCAATTTGTAAGGTAAAGTGTGAATTTTGATATTTCTCCATAATTTCTCAATGTTTCTCTCTTCTCAACCCCTCTCAACCTTGAGAAGTTTAATTGGAATGGCTTTTTAATGCTATTGAAGTTAATTGATGAATGGTAGTAAGGAAATACATAAATTCCCATTTATGCTTAATTTCAATGGTTTTTATGATTTTTGTCTTCTCTAAAATGATTATGATGTTATGCCTCATTGAAAAAAGGCATTCCCCTCTCTTCTTTAGCAAATCCAACCATTCTTTATCCTAGATGAATGATTAATAGATAAAATAAAGTTTTTCATAATGTTTCTCTTAAATAAGTAGAAATTGCTCACATTAGAATGAATTAAATACTCTTGGTGAAATTCTAGTTGATTTTAGAAAGTTAAAAATTGAAGAATGGTCAGCCATACAAAGGAGGTTATGGCAAAATTTTCTAAAACTGTGTAAAAATAAGTTTTACTTTTTTATTCTAAAAGTGTAATTCCTACTAAATTGGATTTATGCATGGATAGATGCATAAAGCATTTAAATTAATCCAAAAAGTGTTATTTTCATCAATTTTTATTTTATGCATAGAAAGATGCATAAAGAATTTTATTTTTAATTCAAAAGAGTGATTTTCATCATAAATGATTTTATGCATAAATTAGATGCATAAAAGAAATTCTTTTATATTAAAAGAGTGATTTTCATCATAAATGATTTATATGCATAAAAGATATTTTTTTATATTAAAAGTGTGATTTTCATCATAAATTATTTTATCCATAAAAGAAATTCTTTTATATTAAAAGAGTGATTTTCATGATAAATGATTTTATGCATAAATTAGATGCATAAAAGAAATTCTTTTATATTAAAAGAGTGATTTTCATCAGAAATGATTTGTATGCATAAATATATGCATAAAAGATATTTTTTTATATTAAAAGTGAGATTTTCATCATAAATGATTTTATGCATAAATTAGATACATAAAAGAAATTCTTTTATATTAAAAGAGTGATTTTCATCATCATAAATGATTTGTATGCATAAACATATGCATAAAAGATATATTTTTTATATTAAAAGTGTGATTTTCATCATAAATGATTTTATGCATAAAAGAAATTCTTTTATATTAAAAGAGTGATTTTCATCATAAATGATTTGTATGCATAAACATATGCATAAAAGATATTTTTTTTATATTAAAAGTGAGATTTTCATCATGAATGATTTTATGCATAAATTAGATGCATAAGAGAAATTCTTTTATTCTAAAAGTGTAATTCCTACTAAATTGGATTTATGCATGGAAAGATGCATGAAGAATTTATTTTAACCCAAAAGTGTTATTCTCATCAATTTTGATTTTATGCATTGAAAGATGTATAAAGAAATCTATTTTTAGTTCAAAAGAGTTATTTTCATCAATTTTGATTTTATGCATGAGAAGATGCATAAAAGATTGAATTTTAATTCAAAAGTGTCATTCTCATTTAAAATGAATTTATGCATAGGAAGATGCATAAAAGATTGATTTTTATTTCGAAAGTGTTATTCTCCTTAAAATAGAATTTATGCATAAATAGATGCATAAAGAAATCTTATATCAAAAATAAGAATTCTCTTGTATTCTGTAAATAGATATGAGGATGTGAAATGAATCAGATAGATGAAAATGAACGAAGAATGGATGGAGATGTATGTATGTGAAAGAATGGATGTAGATATATGTATGTGAAAGAATGGATGTAGATGTATGTATGTGAAGGATGTATGGGAAAGGAAAGATGTATATGTATGTGATAAGTATGGATGTGAATGTGGATGTGGATGTATGAATGTGAATGTGGATGTGTGGATGTGGAAATGGAAGTGTGGATGTGGATGTATGAATGTGGTTGTGGAAATGGATATATGGATGTAGATGTGAATGTGGATGTATGGATGTGGATGTGTGGATGTGAATGTATGGATGTGTGTGTATTAATGCGGATGTGGAAATGGATGTATGAATGTGGATGTGGATGTGGATGTATGAATGTGAATGTGGATGTGTGGATGTGGAAATGGAAGTGTGAATGTATGAATGTAGATGTGGATGTGTGGATGTGGAAATGGAAGTGTGAATGTATGAATGTAGATGTGGATGTGCGGATGCATGACTGTAGATGTGGATGTGGATGTATGAATGTGAATGTGGATGTGGATGTATGAATGTGAATGTGGATGTAGATGTGGATGTGGATGTATGAATGTGGATGTGGAAATGGATGTATGGATGTGGATGTGAATGTGGAAATGGATGTATGGATGTGGATGTGGATGTGGATGTGGATGTATGCATGTGGAAGTGGATGTATGGATGTGGATATGGATATGTATGTATGAATGTGGATGTGGAAGTGGATGTATGGATGTGGAAGAACGAATGTGGATGTGTATGTGGATTAATGAATGTGGATGTGTATGTGGATTAATGAATGCGAATGCGTATGTGAAATGATGTGATGTCGATATGAGTGAATGGATGAGATGTGATGGCATGTGAATTGGGATGTGAATAATTGATATGTGATGTGAATGAATCTGATGTGATGAGATGAAATATGATGTGATTGGATAAGAATGAGTACACATATGAATGGAATGTGGAAAGAGTAATGTGGATTGATGAGGGATAATGTGGAAAGACGAGAGTTTATTACAGAAACTGTATTTGTAAATTGTTTGTAAATGACTGTTTTATGTCAAGAATGCTGGGGAAGCATTTTGACCGTCTTGTGATTAAGGTCATGGAGACCTAACTGATAAAGTTGCAACTGCTGACGGAGAGTCAATGGAGGACGTCTCGCGTAGCAAGGTCGGCCGAGGTCTTGACCAGCCTTGATTCGATTTAAATGGTAAGCTTCCGGTACGGTGGATGAGGGATCAAGGAAGCGGCCTATGAGTGAAGTGCTAGGTGACCTGTGAGGATCCTAGAGGGTGCTGACCATACGGTGCTCGGGCTCTGGGTCACCAAAGATACCCACACGTGCGTCGTGGAAGATATTGGAATAAGGAGTAAGAGTTGTTTTCTGAAACCGGGCATGGATCTGGTTGTGATTGACCTTGCTGGTCCTCAACGGATGACTCCATGGCTCTTTTATATGGATTTGTTGGTTGACCTTGCTGATCTTCCACGGAGATTCCATTTTGTTATGTGAATATATTGCTGGTTACTATGAGCTAGGAACTATCGAAAAGGCCCCTGAGTGAACAGGTGGTGAGCGTTTTGGTTGCCAATGATGCCATAAGTACACCGATGAATGAATGATTGGAAATATGGACTCAACGAGAGATTTTGAGGATTGTGATCAATGACATAATGGTTTCATTAAAGGATTGTTTTAAAGCTAGCTGATGTTGAGAAAAAGGCAATTTCATACTGGGTATGTAAGTGGTGTGACTAGTTTTATGTTTGCATGAACTTCTGGCTAGGGGGCCTGGGAACTCTTTTCCCTGGTACCTGAGACAAAACCTAACCAAATTCTAAATTGGATCCCATCACTACAGTGGTTGGGCGGTTGGCTAACCCATGGGACTGGATGGGGTTAGGCTGGACTGATGGATCCGTAAATCGAGACTCAATTTCAATAGATGAAGTAAATCCCGGACAAAAATTGTTCTATGGAAAAGAATCAACGGCTGTGCCTCTCAATGAGGAAAAAAGTGTTGGTCTCTATGATCCAAGTACAGTCTTTTTTCCTGATCTGACTATGGGACTTACGAGTTCGGTCAGATTTTTCTAAGTTTGGTTTTGGAAGAACCGAGGAATTAGTCACCTGTTCGGATATCCGTGGGCGAGGCCCCAAGTGTAGGACCCTGTCCCGCACAAGATGTGCTACTTCCGCTACTAGTACCCAGAATCCGTTGCGCGGTGGGGATGGGGATCTTACAGTTGGTATCAGAGCTAATTGGTTAATGAGGATCAATCGAGAAGCCAAATATGTCAAAATTTTATCAAAAAGCAATAAAAGGTCGTAATTGTGTGATAAAATTCATACAATTTGATATTCAAATTGAAATTCATAAATTGGTAATTAGGTCTTCAGATGGAAGTACCGCAATTGTATGGAATCCCTGACTTGCTTGAGGCCTAGACATGATGGTATTTACCTTATAGTTCCAAGAACCATGACTACCCGTATATACTGAGAGGGTATAACTGCAGCTCTTTACTGGCAGTATATACGAGTAAATCTAAGACTTGAAATTATAAGCATTAATGCTATCTAGTTGATGAATTCGAATGTGATTGATATGATTTTTAAATTCTGGTTGAGAACTGATGAGTTGATTTGGATTCTGATTGAAAAATGATGATCCCTGAAATTTGGTTGAAATGTAATAAGCTGAGCGAAACCACAATGAGGATGATTGGGACGAGTCCCTTTGATGATGTTCTTAACTAGAACGACGTTAATGACTTCAGCCAATCACTATGAGATTAGTGGATTGTGCTGGCAGATTGCTACTGTTAACTTTTGTCCAGTGGATCAAGTTAAAGGAGGTCAAATTAAAAATCTGCATAAATGAAAAATTTCCATGAAGGACTGTTCAGATAGAAATTTTGGTCTAATGGACCATTATTGTGATAAGGAATTGAATGTTATGATCTGAGTGAATTGTTATTTAATGATGAGTTTTATATAAGGGATCTTTATCCCAGGTTTCTGTTTGGGTTCACCAGAATATAAGGAACCCATAATCAGTTAGATCTTAAGAAAAAGAATTCTCCTCTAGTTTTGTGAGATGAGAACATCTCGCATTTTTTAAGTGGGGTAGAATGTAAGATTCCTCCCCAGCCTCTCAGGATGTCCAATATCTTCCCTTGTAATCAATCCGCTCTTCAGAAATATAAAAGATCTTGTTTCTACCTGTTTTGACCTAGAGAGAGAAAATGTTCTAGAAAGAGGTTATTCAGATTTTTAATATTTTTGGATAGAAAAATTTCTCATCTTATTAGTATAAGTTCCCCTGAAACAGAAGTTCAAAAAGATTTCCAGAAGGTGCATTAGAAATCAAGTATAATCTGTTTAAGAGGCCTTATCTTCAGGGTCAAGATTTTTTTGAAATTTTAAATTAAGGTTCCTATGGGCCAATAAGATCAATCCATGTGTGGGGAGGAGATAAATCCAATTTGTAAAAGAAAAATACCCAAAAATGATTAAATGCTCACATAAGATGAAGAGTTGACTATGTACAAGGGTTATGAGTATTACTAAAAAAATGAGATATTTTGGGTATAATGATTCCCTTTTGACACATGTGTAAGGAAGGGGAGTCCCTTCAAGGAGACGCCTACTTCACATGCTTGAATGAGTTTTAAACTAAAAAATAATGTGATAGTTTTATCTCTCCTCTCTCTTGGATCAAACCGAATCAAAATCGAATAAAAAAGGAACCAAACTAGGTCCAAATCTAGTTCAAATTCAACCAAACCGAATCTGGAAAATTCTAGAAATCAGTTGGTCTTGGTTAGAGCCTCCCTCTCCTATAAATAGAACCTGAGTCCTTTGTAAAAAAATAGGATAATTATACTATGCCAGAATTATGCTGAAATAATGATAATTTTTACTATTCTCTAAAATTCTCTCCAAATTGAAGAAATTGGAGCTTCCCTCCTTCTTCAATCTCCATTGGTGCCTCCATCAACACACCAAACCAATTGATTGGTTGGGGGCCTCTACCGTGATCAAAGAATCAAGCAATTCGTAAGGTAAATTGTGAATTTTGATCTTTTTCCATAATTTCTCAATGTTTCTCTCTTCTCAACCCCTCTCAAGCTTGAGAAGCTTGATTGGAATGGCTTTTTAATGATATTGAAGTTAATTGATGAATGGTAGTAAGGAAATACATAAATTCCCATTTATGCTTAATTTTAATGGTTTTTATGATTTTTGTCTTCTCTAAAATGATTATGATGTTATGCCTCATTGAAAAAAGGCATTCCCCTCTCTTCTTTAGCAAATCCAACCATTCTTTATCCTAGATGAATGATTAATAGATAAAATAAAGTTTTTCATAATGTTTCTCTTAAATAAGTAGAAATTGCTTACATTAGAATGAATTAAATACTCTTGGTGAAATTCAAGTTGATTTTAGAAAGTTAAAATTTGAAAAATGGTCAGCCATACAAAGGAGGTTATGGCAAAATTTTCTAAAACTGTGTAAAAATAAGTTTTACTTTTTTATTCTAAAAGTGTAATTCCTACTAAATTGGATTTATGCATGGATAGATGCATAAAGCATTTAAATTGATCCAAAAAGTGTTATTCTCATCAATTTTAATTTTATGCATAGAAAGATGCATAAAGAATTTTATTTTTAATTCAAAAGAGTGATTTTCATCATAAATGATTTTATGCATAAATTAGATGCATAAAAGAAATTCTTTTATATTAAAAGAGTGATTTTCATCACAAATGATTTGTATGCATAAATATATGCATAAAAGATATTTTTTATATTAAAAGTGTGATTTTAATCATAAATGATTTTATGCATAAATTAGATGCATAAAAGAAATTCTTTTATATTAAAAGAGTGATTTTTATCTCATAAATAATTTTATGCATAAATTAGATGCATAAAAGAAACTCTTTTATATTAAAAGAGTGATTTTCATCATAAATGATTTGTATGCATAAATCTATGAATAAAAGATATTTTTTATATTAAAAGTGTGATTTTTATCATAAATGATTTTATGCATAAATTAGGTGCATAAAAGAAATTCTTTTATATTAAAAGAGTGATTTTCATCATCATAAATGATTTGTATGCATAAACATATGCATAAAAGAATTTTTTTTGTATATTAAAAGTGTGATTTTCATCATTAATGATTTTATGCATAAATTAGATGCATAAAAGAAATTCTTTTATATTAAAAGAGTGATTTTCATCATAAATGATTTGTATGCATAAATATATGCATAAAAGATATATTTTTTATATTAAAAGTGAGATTTTCATCATAAATGATTTTATGCATAAATTAGATGCATAAGAGAAATTCTTTTATTCTAAAAGTGTAATTCCTACTAAATTGGATTTATGCATGGAAAGATGCATAAAGAATTTATTTTAACCCAAAAGTGTTATTCTCATCAATTTTGATTTTATGCATAGAAAGATGCATAAAGAAATCTATTTTTAGTTCAAAAGAGTTATTTTCATCAATTTTGATTTTATGCATGAGAAGATGCATAAAAGATTGAATTTTAATTCAAAAGTGTCATTCTCATTTAAAATGAATTTATGCATAGGAAGATGCATAAAAGATTGATTTTTATTTCGAAAGTGTTATTCTCCTTAAAATAGAATTTATGCATAAATAGATGCATAAAGAAATCTTATATCAAAAATAAGAATTCTCTTGTATTCTGTAAATAGATATGAGGATGTGAAATGAATCAGATAGATGAAAATGAACGAAGAATGGATGGAGATGTATGTATGTGAAAGAATGGATGTAGATATATGTATGTGAAAGAATGGATGTAGATGTATGTATGTGAAGGATGTATGGGAAAGGAAAGATGTATATGTATGTGATAAGTATGGATGTGAATGTGGATGTGGATGTATGAATGTGAATGTGGATGTGTGGATGTGGAAATGGAAGTGTGGATGTTTGAATGTGGATGTGGTTGTATGAATGTGGATGTGGAAATGGATGTATGGATGTAGATGTGAATGTGGATGTATGGATGTGGATGTGTGGATGTGGATGTGGATGTGGATGTATGAATGTGAATGTGGATGTGTGGCTGTGGAAATAGAAGTGTGGATGTATGAATGTAGATGTGGATGTATGAATGTAAATGTGGATGTGCGGATGTATGAATGTAGATGTGGATGTGGATGTATGAATATGAATGTGGATGTGGATATATGAATGTGAATGTGGATGTATGAATGTGGATGTAGATGCGGATGTAGATGTGGATGTGGATATATGAATGTGGATGTGGAAATGGATGTATGGATGTGAATGTGAATGTGAAAATGGATGTATGGATGTGGATGTGGATGTATGCATGTGGAAGTGGATGTATGGATGTGGATATGGATATGTATGTATGAATGCGGATGTGGAAGTGGATGTATGGATGTGGAAGTACGAATGTGGATGTGTATGTGGAATAATGAATGCGAATGTGCATGTGAAATGATGTGACATCGATATGAGTGAATGGATGAGATGTGATGGCATGTGAATTGGGATGTGAATAAATGATATGTGATGTGAATGAATCTGATGTGATGAGATGGAAAATGATGTGATTGGATAAGAATGAGTACACATATGAATGGAGTGTGAAATAAGTAATGTGGATTGATGAGGGATAATGTGGAAAGACAAGAGTGCATTATAGAAACTGTATTTGTAAACTGTTTGTAAATGACTGTTTTATGTCAAGAATGCTGGGGAAGCATTTTGACCGTCTTGTGATTAAGGTTGTGGAGACCTAAACTGATAAAGTTGCAACTGCTGTGAGACGGAGAGTCAATGGAGGACGTCTCGCGTAGCAAGGTTGGCCGAGGTCTTGACCAGCCTCGGTTCGATTTAAATGGTGAGCTTCTGATACAGTGGATGAGGGACCAAGGAAGCGGTCTATGAGTGAAGCGCTAGGTGACCTGCGAAGGATCCTAGAGGGTGCTCGGGCTCTGGGTCACCGAAGATACCCACACGTGCGTCGTGGAAGATATTGGAATAAGGAGTAAGAGTTGTTTTCTGAAACCGGGCATGGATCTGGTTGATTGACCTTGCTAGTCCTCAAAACGGATGAGTCCATGGCTCTTTTATATGGATCTGTTGGTTGATCTTGCTGATCTTCCAGGGAGATTCCATTTTGTTATGTGAATATATTGCCGGTTACTATGAGCTAGGAACTATCGAACAGGTGGTGAGCGTTCTGGTTGCCAATGATGCCATAAGTACATCGATGAATGAATGATTGGAAATATGAATTCAACCAGAGATTTTGAGGATTGTGATTAGTGACATAATGGTTTCATTAAAGGATTGTTTTAAAGTTAGTTGATGCTGAGAAAAAGGCAATTTCATATTGGGTGTGTAAGTGGTGTGACTAGTTTTATGTTTGCATGAACTTCTGGCTAGGGGGCCTGGGAACTCTTTTCCCTGGTACCCGGGACAAAACCTAACCAAATTCTAAATTGGATCCCATCACTACAGTGGTTGGGCGGTTGGCTAACCCATGGGACTGGATGGGGTTAGGCTGGACTGATGGATCCGTAAATCGAGACTCAATTTTTGTTTAGTTCGATAGATGAAGTAAATCTCGGACAGAAATTGTTCTATGGAAAAGAATCAACGGCTGTGCCTCTCAATGAGGAAAAAAGCGTTGGTCTCTATGATCCAAGTACAGTCTTTTTTCCTGATCTGACTATGGGACTTACGGGTTCGGTCATATGAACTCAGCTAGTTAAGGCTTTTGACTACGTTAGGGAAAAGTTATTCTGGTGGAATCGCCCGTGCTTTCTGGGCAAAGGAAGTTTTTCCAAGTTCGGTTTTGGAAGAAACCGATGGATTAGTCTCTTGTTCGGATATCCGTGGGTTAGGCCCCGAGTGTGGGACCCTGCCTCGCCCGCTGCTAGCACCCCTGAAATTGTTGCGCGGTGGGGACATGGATCTTACAATTAGAAATCAAGTATAATCTGTTCAAGAGGCCTTATCTTAGGGGTCCAGATTTTTTGAAAATTTTAAATTAATGTTTTGAGGGGCCAATCAGATTCATCCAAATGTGTGGAGAAGATAAATAGAAGAAATAAAGAAAATACCCCTCCAAAAATGAGTAAATACTCACATAAGATGAAGAGTGGACTAAGAACCAAAGGAAATACTAAAAAAATGGATTTTTGACACCTCATAATGGGAATTCCCCCCTCATGAAGGAGGCACCTATTTCACATGTGTGGTGGAGTTTTAAATTATAAAAAATTGAGATATTTCATCTCTCCTCTCCTGATTCAAGTCTAGTTCCAAAAAGTAAGCTAAACTGACCTAAAAATGGTCTAAAATTGACCAAACTGATCTGAAAAATTCTAGAATCAGTTTGCTTGGTTAGAAGCTCACTTTTTCCTATAAATAGAAGCCTCCCCCTTTGTTGAAGCTTAATAGTGATTTATGCACTGTTACTCTACTCCTCCCAAGAGCTAAGAACTGTGAATTTCTTAATAATTCACTAGTTTTTGACCATTCCCTCTTCTAAAGATTTGGTGGCCACTCTTGTTGCAAACAAAAGTAGATCCCTCAAACCATCAAGCCAAAGGAAAGCTCCGAGTATTCATGTGAGTTAGAAATCTTATATTTTTCTTTATTCTTTTAATGGTTTTCTAATTTTTGTTTTGTTTGAAATGATAAATAGATGCTATGCCTTGTTGGAAAGGCTTTCCCCCTCTCTCTTCTTAAAATCAGCCCTTCTCTATCCTGGTTAAGTAATCTAATTGTTGGAATTAAACTTTTCACATTGTTCTCTTTTAAAAGTGAAAATTGATTAGTCTAGAATGCTTTAATTTTTAAGTAAAGTAAAGTAGGAAATATTGAAAAACGGTCAGCCATACAAAGGAGGTTATGGCAAAATTTTTTAAAATTTTGTGAAATAAGTTTCATCTTTTATTATTCTAAAAGAATAATACCTAATGTTTGTGTATTCTAAAAGTGTTATTTTCAGTCTATGCATAGAAAAATGCATAGTAGAAATATATTTATTCTAAAAGTGTTATTTTGATTAGATATAAATTTTATGCATAGAAAGATGCATATTGGTTATTTTTTTATTATAAAAGAGTGATTTTCATTAGATTTAAATTCTATGCATAGAAAGATGCATATTGGTTATTTCTTTATTATAAAAGAGTGATTTTCATTAGATATAAATTTTATGCATAGAAAGATGCATATTGGTTAATTTTTTATTATTATAAAAGTGTTACTTTCATCAAAATGGATTTTTATGCATAAATAGATGCATAAAAGAATTTTTTTAATTATAAAAATGTTACTTTCATCAAAATAGATTTTTATGCATAAAATGTTGCATAAAAGATTTTTTTTTTGTAAAAATGTTACTTTCATCAATATTGATTTTTTATGCATAAAAGAATTTTTTTATTATAAAAGTGTTACTTTCACTAATATTGATTTTTATGCATAAATAGATGCATAAAAGAATTTTTTTAAACTATAAAAGTGTTACTTTCATCAATATTGATTTTTATGCATAAATAGATGCATAAAAGGATTTTCTTTTTATAAAAGTGTTATTTCCATAGAAGTTGGATTTTATGCATAAATAGATGCATACAGAACTTTTTATATTAAAATAAGAGTTCACTTTAATCCTATCCCATGAATATTGGGAAAATGAATCAGTAAATACTTAGTGAAGGAAAATTATACCATTTCATATTCTCTAGGATGGTAATGAGAAAATTCAGAAAAACTATCGAAGTCGAAATTTTAGATAAATGACTAACTTATTCCTCATAGGAATTCGTTTTTAGTTTTGAATTCAGTAAAGTAGAAATTGAAATATTACCTTCGAGAAAGATAGATCAGGGAGAACCTTTCCAAACTCAAACCCTGAATCCGACTATGACCAAGACATAGGACACGGATGCGTATGTCGTGGAAGATATATATATATATGATCGCGAGAAACTTATTGCAATCTGTTATTTTTGGATCTCATTGTTGACCTGCTGGTCTCAGCGGAGAGTCCAGAGTGATATTGTTTTGTGAGAAACAAGGATTGAATGGAAATTTTGAGTTGTGACATCTTTACCCAGTAATTGTTTGTGAATGGATTGTTTTATAAATTAAAGTTTAAAGAGGAGTGTGTGAGTATCTGTATTCTAAAGCAAAAGTTAAGAAAGGCTTTCAATTATGGGTGGGTGAGTACTTGTCTAGTTCTACTATTCCAGTCAATAGAGTTTTAATAATAAAATTGATTAATAAAATTACGCTTAGAACTCGAGTAGTTAATTAGAATCTTGAAGACTTCTCTAAAGAATAAATCAACAGCTGTGCCTGATTCGATTAGGAAAAAAGCATTGATTCCTTTAAAGTTAAGTCTGTAAATAGTTTCCCTTCTATCTGGTTTTATTAGATGAAGGTAGTTCAGTATCTCAACCTCGTTAAAAGAATTCGTTTTTAAGAAAATAAAAATGGTGGAATCATCCCCGCTTTCCGGGCATGGGAAATTTTCCCGGTTTTGGTTTTCGGAATGACCACCAGCTAAGTCTCGTGCCTAGACATTCGAGGGGGCGAGGCCCCGAGTGAGAAACCCTGCCCCACGCAAGAGGAAGCTACTTCCGCTGCTACCATCTGGGAATCCGGTGCACAGAGGGGGCAGTGGGATCTCACAGTTGGTATCAGAGCTCAGAGCACTGTTATAAATTTACGTAATAGCAGGAGAAATTGCTTAAAATTTTTAAAGTAAATCTGGGAAATAATGTTTTTGCTTGTTAATATTATGTTGAAGGAACTTCAAAAATTGAAAACTCATAAATTGAATTGGAATTTATAGATGGATACCCCGAATCTATCTGGCATTCCTGAACTCTCCCAGAGTCAAGATATGATAGCCTTTGCATTTGAGCACCTCATCAACTCTGCTACGACTTGAGTGAGCAGAGTGAGACTCGGGCGTCATTTTGAGAGTCTTTACTTTCTTGATCCTCTTGAGCGACGTCGGTATATGTGGTTCTGTGGAGGATGATGTATTAATGTCAGTACCAATCAGAGTGAGAGGCTCAGGCAAAATATTTCCTTAGCCATGATAAGGCTAGGGCTTGTTCAACATGTTCAACTCTTTGATCAATCACCCAGGAACTTCAGAATTTCATGCCAAGTTTTTAGGCTTCTTAGCTGCTTTATCCCTAGAGATAGAATTACAGCACCTCTTTCTATATTGAATCGTGTGTACCATGGCATGTCTCCTTCGCAATTTTGCTTATTTATGCATATACGATTGAGGCAATGATTTTGGGAGCCGTGATGCTCTATGTATATATCAAAAACTTTTGATAATAAACAATGTTTTGCAAAAAAATTCCAAATTGTTTTCATGATTATGAATATGGTTAATAAAATTATCAGAGTAAGTCTTGTTTCATGAAGTATGATGAAATAATTATTTATTTAAAGAATAAATCACAAAAATTAAATAATCATAGATCTGTTGTCAAAGTCAAGTTGACGAAAATCTTATTTTGTCAGAGTCATGAGGCACGCAGCCCGTGCAAGGCAACCGGATCCTCTAACGGAGATGACGAAGAGTTAGATACGGATGTTTGAAAAGCCCTGCACAGATCCCAACCTGGTCCCTTCAAGGGTGAAGGGTAGCAGTTAGGTGAAGTAGTGGAAAAGTGGATTGAGGTAATGGAGGAATACTTTGATGTAACTGGCTACAATGAGAGAAGCAAGATGGCTCTCGCCAGGTTAAAGATTGTGGAATACTTTGATGTAACTGGCTACAATACTTTGATGTAATTGGTGAGAGGCAAGATGGCTCTCACCAGGTTAAAGATTGTGGAGACGGCCAAGGTCGCTTGGAGGAATCACTGCGAGACTAACCATCTCGACTGGAATACCCAGACCTGGACCGATCTTAAAGCTTACCTCAGAAAGAGGTTTTATCCTCCGGGCTTCCTTGAAACTAAAATGAATGAGTTCTTGGAACTAAAGCAGGATAGCCGGATAATTGAAGAGTACCATCAAGCTTTTGCCCTTCTCCTCAAATATTCTCCTCAATTAGATGAAGAGTTGCTGATGGCCAGGTTCATTCGAGGAATGAACGAGCCATTGGACACCTTAGTAAAGAATGCCAAACCTGTCTCAATGGCCGAAGGAGTAAAAATGGCAAAGGACTTTTTCAAAGCCTTTGTTGTTAAGGTCCCGCCAAAGCCTGCACCCTCTAACTTTAAAAGATTCCAAACCCCGGGAAGTACTTCAAACTTTCCTCCCCCAAAGAGGCTGCAAGGCCCAATTCAGAATCAGTATGCGGGAAGATTCAAAAGTGAAGGAAGACCCTTCTCCCAGAACACTTTCTCAGGAGCCCCACCTATTTTAAGGATTCAGAGGGATGAGCTCAAAAGTGAGAACCGGTGTTTTGGATGCCAAGATTTTGGATGAGCTCAAAAGTGAGAACCGGTATTTTGGATGCCAAGATTTTGGTCACCAGTTGTGCCGACTCCTGCCATGTTAAATGGACAGGGAAGTCAAGGACCGAGAGTGCAGAGACCAGCCCCTTCCTATCGTCAAATCAGGGTCCATCTCGCCCAAATCAGAGCAATCCCAGGAGAACTCCAGCTCAGCCATCTGCCTCTGTCCAGAGTAGCCTCAGAACTCCTTCCAAAACTAGGGCAACCTGTAAGATTCCTCCCCAACCTCTCAAGATGTCCAGCATCTTCCCCTTGTAATCAATCCCCTCTTCAAAAATATAAAAGATCTTGTCTCTGCCTGTTTTGGCATATAGAGAAAAAATATTCTAGAGAGAGAATATTCAGATTTTGAATATTTTTACATAGATTAATTTCTCTTATTATTAAAATGAATTCCCTTGAAACAGAAATTCAAAAAGAACTTTCCAATGTGCAATTGGAATTAATTGGAAATGGGTATAAAGGACCTTAGCCTAAGGATCTAGATTTTCAGAAATCTTTGGATTATGGTCCAATTAAGGTTCCTGTGGGCCAATAGGATCAATCCATGTGTGGGGAGGAGATAAATCCAATTTGTAAAAGACGATACCCAAAAATGAGTAAATGCTCACATAAGATGAAGAGTTGACTATGTAGAAGGTTTATTAGTAAGAAACTATGAGTAATATCAAAAATATGAGATATTTTGGGTATAATCATTCCATTTTGACACATATATAAGGAAGGGGAGTCCCTTAAAGGAGGTGCATACTTCACATGCTTGAATGAGTTTTAAACTCAAAAATATTGTGATATTTTTATCTCTCCTCTCTCTTGAACCAAACCAAATCAAAATGGAACCAAACCGAATAAAAAAGGAACCAAACTAGGTCCAAATCTAGTCCAAATTCAATCAAACTGAATCTGGAAAATTCTAGAAATCAGTTAGCCTTGGTTAGAGCCTCCCTCTCCTATAAATAGAACATGAGTCCTTTGAAAAAAATAGGAGAATTTTACTATAATAGAATTATAGTAAAATAGGAGAATTTTACTATAATAGAATTATGCTGAAATAATGCTAATTTTTACTATTCTCTAAAATTCTCTCCAAATTGAAGAAATTTGAGCTTCCCTCTTTCTTCAATCCCCATTGGTGGCTCCATCAACATACTTAACCAATTGATTGGTTGGGAGCCTCTACCGTGAACAAAGAATCAAGCAATTTGTAAGGTAAAGGGTGAATTTTCATCTTTTCTATAAATTCTCAATGTTTCTCTCTTCTCAACCCCTCTCAAGCTTGAGAAGCTTAATTGGAATGATTTTTGAATGCTATTGAAGTTAATTGATGAATGATAATAAAGTATTACATAAATTTTCATTTATGCTTAATTCTAATGGTTTTTATGTAATTTCTCTCTCTCACTCAAGAAATGGTCATACTCATGACCTATTCTCAATCCAAATGAAGCTTTTCATAAAGATTTTCCTTAATCCAAGATTAATCTATGCTTGAGGTCAAATTAATGGTTTTTTTATGCTTTAGGTCTTCTCTAAAAATGTTATGCCTCATTACAAAAAGGCATTCCCCTCTCTTCTCTCTAGCAAAACCAACCATTCTCTATCCTAGGTAAATGGTTAATGATTAATGTCAAGTTTTTATAATGTTGTCTTAATTAAGTGAAAAAATGTCTACTTTAGGATAATTTCAATACTTTTGGTGCACTTTAGTTAGTTTTAAAGACTTAAAATTTTGAAAAATGGTCAGTCATACAAAGGAGGTTATGGCAAAATTTTTAGAAATTAGTGAAATAAAGTTCATCTTTTATTATTCTAAAAGAGTAATCCTTATGGATTTCTATATTCTAAAGTATCATTTTCATGCATAGAAGATGCATTTTGATTATGTGTATAAAAGATTATTATTTTAATATAAAAGTGTTACTTTTATCACATTTGATTTTCATGCATAGAGGTATGCATAAAAGATTAATATTTTAATATAAAAGTGTTACTTTTATCACATTTGATTTTCATGCATAGATAGTATGCATAAAAGATTATTATTTTAATATAAAAGTGTTACTTTTATCACATTTGATTTTCATGCATAGAGGTATGCATAAAAGATTATTATTTTAATATAAAAGTGTTATTTTTATCATAATTAAATTTCATGCATAGAGGTATGCATAAAAGATTACTAGTTTAATGTAAAAGTGTTACTTTTATCATAATTAGATTTCATGCATAGAGGTATGCACATAAAAGATTATTATTACTTTTATCATATTTGGATTTCATGCATAGAGGTATGCATAAAAGATTATTATTTTAATGTAAAAGTGTTACTTTTATCATATTTGGATTTCATGCATAGAGGTATGCATAAAAGATTATTATTTTATTATAAAAGTGTTACTTTTATCATATTTGGATTTCATGCATAGAGGTATGCATAAAAGATTAATTTTTAATTATAAAAGTGTTACTTTCATCATATTTGGATTTCATGCATAGAGGTATGCATAAAAGATATTTTTTTAATACTAAAAGTGTGATTTTTATCATAAATGGATTTTATGCATAAATTAGATGCATAAGAGAAATTCTTTTATTCTAAAAGTGTCATTCTCATCTAAATTGAATTTATGCATAGGAAGATGCATAAAAGATTGATTTTTAATTCAAAAGTGTCATTCTCATCTAAATTGAATTTATGCATAGGAAGATGCATAAAAGATTGATTTTTAATTCAAAAGTGTCATTCTCATCTAAATTGAATTTATGCATAGGAAGATGCATAAAAGACTGATTTTTAATTCAAAAGTGTCATTCTCATGTAAATTGAATTTATGCATAGGAAGATGCATAAAAGATTGATTTTTATTTCGAAAGTGTTATTCTCTTTAAAATGGAATTTCTGCGTAAAGAAATCTTATATCAAATATAAGAATTCTCTTGTATTCTATAAATAGATATTGAGATGTGATAAGATGTGATAATATGCATATGGGAAGTGATAGGATGTGATAAGAGGTGTATGAGATGTGATAAGATGCGTATGGGAAGTGATAGGATGTGATAAGAGGTGTATGAGATGTGATAAGATGTGATAAGATGCGTATGGGAAGTGATAGGATGTGATAAGAGGTGTATGAGATGTGATAAGATGTGATAAGATGCGTATGGGAAGTGATAGGATGTGATAAGAGGTGTATGAGATGTGATAGGATGTGATAAGATGTGTATGAGAGATGATAGGATATGATAAGAGGTGTATGAGATGTGATAGGATGTGCTAAGATGAGTTAGGATGTGATAAGATGTGTATGGGATGAGGTAAAAAGTGTATCTAATGGAATAAGATGTATATGGGTTGTGATAGGGCGAGAATGGATGTGATGTGGATGTATGAATGTACATTAGGGGAAAGTTGAGGTCTATGGGGGCCCTTTAAGCTGCCATATTATGTTTTTAAGTACTTTTGCTTAAGGACTCTAAGCATACTTTGACTAGGCCTGACAAGGGAATCTTTATGCAATCATTATTTGAATTTCTATTTTTTCAAATATATATTTACTTGAGCTAAAATGGGGGTAACTTTTTGGTTTCCCCAAATTCAAAATGGCTGAAAAGCCTTCCCTCCTCTCTTCCCTCCACTTTTAGGTCCCCCCCACTTTCTCTCTCTACATTCTCTCTCTAAGATGCCCTCGTCTCTCTACCACTCTCTTTCTCCTCCCCTTTCTCACATTTGGGTGTGCCATGGCTCTGCATCTCTGATTAGTAAGCTTCCATAACCTCTGCACTTCCAAATGCAGATATCTCACACTCTCTCATCCTCCATGCCTCATCTTTTTATCATTTTCTGCTCTCTCCCTCCCTCTCTCTCTCTCTCTCTCTCTCTCTCTCTCTCTCTCTCCTGTCTTTCCCCCATTGAAGTGCAAAAAATCCCTCTGTCAACCTCCATAGCTTCAGAGCTTACCACTTTTCATTCTTGCATTGTTTACCATACATATCCCCTACTTCCGTCTGCAATCTACATCTCTCTCTCTCTCTCTCTCTCTCTCTCTCTCTCTCTCTCTCTCTCTCTCTCTCTCTCTCTCTCTCTCTCTCTCTACTGTATTATGCTGCAAAACCTCAATCTACCATTTTCTATGCCTCTTGCCATCTTCCTTGTCCTTTCTCCTATTACCTAATCAGAAGATCTATGATCTTCTAGTATTTTTTACAGCAAAACTTCATTGCACTCTCCTCAGAATACCCTATCCTCACTCTTGCATTGTGTTCTACAAGAAGCTCTTTTCAGCATTGCCTAACCCTAAAGAAAATGCCACTTGAATATATATGTAACAGAGCACCAAAGTTCAGGTTACATGTAGATTTGGTTGCTGAGTATGCTACCATCCGTAGCACAAAATCAAGTGGTGTGACCAATGTGCCATTGGGTACTCTTCGATTACAAGGGCGAAAATATATTGACCTCTGGACGAATGGATTCATATACCCTATTGACCCGCTCGCCAATGCTCCACCTCATTTTGTTAATATCACTACATTTCTTAGTTATGTAGGTGATGGAGCTAATGGTCTATTTGGCTATTGTAGGAGGCTTTCTTTGGTTGCAGCTCAGGAATCGCATTCAAGAGTGCATTTTCGAGGCTTATGGCTTGAGTTGCAGCAGCAACACAAGAAGGACATTGATAGGCTTGAAGAAGTGGTGAACAACTTGAAAACTCAGAATCAGGAGCTCCAGAAGAACAACTTGTTGCTTAAGCAGGCCTTTAATATTGAACGGGACAAGATGAATGCAGCCAAACAGGATGCACGAAACAAGCAACGACACCTTGCAAGCCTGAAGAAGCTTCCAGTAGGCTTTCGATAACGGAAAAGAAAGCGTCAGTCCCTAGAAACCTTGGCAACCCTAAGTGGAGCAAGAAAACGACGTGTACGAGCAACAAGGTAACTTCTATTCTTGCCATTGTTTTGCAGGCCATTCTGTTTTGTGAAACATATTGATGTTATTTTGTATTTATGTTCCATGTAGAGATATTGCTGGGGATATGATGGGATATGAAGGTGGTGCTGAGGAATGTAGAGCAGGCATATTGAAACATGTTGTTAAGTTATCAGACATATCAAAGCTGCTAGAAGATCCCACATGCAAAATATCTAACCAAATCCGAAACAAAATTTCTGGAGAGCTGCAAAATATGGTAAGCCCCATACAGATTATGGATGCATGTGATAGTGCTAGTGTCAGTAGGAAGGGATATGAAGCCATTTATAGGGTGTTTACACTAGGTCATCGTGCTAAAGGAATTCTTCGACCCATGCTACCAACTCCATACAGTGTAACCATGGCAAGAAAAAGTGCAAACTCAGAAATTGCAAACATGTTAGGTGGCTACCGTCATGTGGAGGATGCTCTGCCTGTATGTACTACAAAGGTATTTGAATACAACAAGTACAACAATGTCTTTATTGATTTAAGGACCCTTCAAAGAGCTATGATTTCTTATTATGGTCTAAGCATTGAGGAGTGCCAAGGTCAGGCTGTGTTTGTGTTAAAGCTTGATGAGTGTCAAATTGTAAAAGGACGAAAATTAGAAAGATCCAGCCTAACACTTATGAACAGGGCTATCAAAGGAAATCTGGAACAGGATGATAATCTTCTTGACTGTAGTGCACAAGCCTCAAATTCCAACAAGGGAAGTCAATCTCAGGGAAAAGATTACTATGGAGTGCAAACAGAAAAGAATATATGGTGGTTGTCAGCATTTGAGCTTCCACAGGAGAGACGAATGATACATTGCGATGGTACCTTACCCGAACAGGCATCCCAAATGTCATATCATTGCAATCAAAAGGAGAAACTTTGCATGTGGAAGATGTAGAAACATTTACAGTTGAGTGGCACATGGCAGGTGATTTAAAGACATTGAAGTGTATGCTAGGATGCAAGCTAGGAGAAAATACTTTTTTTCCATGTATTTATTGCTGCCATTCAAAATCAGAGTATATTGATCGCGGCAAAGCTTCAGGCAAGGTTGCAGTCACCAAGACGACCAAATCTCATGTAAAGGGCCACCTTCAATGAGTACAACGCAAAACAAAGATCCAAAGAAACCTATGCAGTGGGTTAATGGCATTATGAATTCTAATACCAATTATCCGCCTAATCGTCATGATCAAGAAGATATCTCATGGAGCCCTATATTAGAGATTCCACTTTCTTGTGTTCATATTTGCACGCTTCATGCTAGGTTACGCATAATGGATAAATTATTGAAGTTACATATCAATTATGCATGGAATATGGAGCCTGAACATCTTCGCAACGAATGCATCAGTAAGCTGGAAGATGTCCTTTCAAGCGTGGGGCTTCATGGTGGTGCTGTAAAGTTAACTAAGGATACTAAAAAGTCAGGACCGGGTCAAGATAATCCAAACAAAATATGCATGGGTGGGTCTAAAGCAAGACACCTTCTCTCAAATTACGAGGGGGTACAATAGTCACACAAAATATGAATTATGGAAGGCCATTTGTGAATGCACCACTTATCGTGGGAATAATGCAGAGCTTGGTCTCAAGCGGGCAAGGTTGTGGGAGTCACTTGACAAAATGATTCAATTGCTAGAAAAGGCTCCACTTGTTGCTGAGGAGATTGCAAACTTAAAGACTGCAATACATACATTTACTCAAAGTCAATATTAGATAAAGTGGGAAAAATCCCATTCCCATGAAAAAAGTGAGGGTATGGTAAACTCATCCAAAAGTTTGTCAAAACATATTCATGTGACATATCATTGGAAAGAGCTTGAAAAGTAGAATCTAGATCTACTTTGTCCGACAAATTTGGAGTTTGCATGTTCAAGTTATGGCCAAAACAAAAAATTTAAATACATTCCCATTTTGAGGGATTTTTCCCATTTTATCTAATATTGACTTCTCAGCAAATGGTTATGCATGGGGAGAAACACATATCACCCACTATATGGTATTTACCTTTCTATCTATTTACTGATATTAATCGCCAAATAGTAAAATTCTGATATGATCTTTGTTACAGCACATTATATTTACCCACACACAGTTTTTTCTCGACGAATATGGTCCAATGGCAATTTGGAGCACCCAAGGAATGGAGCGCTCTCATTATCAAGCTAAGGCAGCATACTTTAAGAACACGCGACATGGTGGAGGTGGTAAGGAAAAAAGTAATGCCTTGCATGAGATGTTTAATTGGTTTTATCGCAGTTTGGGAGGTCAACGTCGACAGAAACCAAAAGAGCAGGTGTCATTACTACGAAGGGTTGTAAAAAATGTCAATCTGTAATGAGCAATTACATGGCGAGCATCAAGTGCCATGCATGGGATGCGTGAGTGGTTCGCTGCACGGAGGCGTATGGGTCGAAAATGGGTTCCATATTAAAAAATTGTAGCCTTTTTTAAGTTAAAGCTTTTTTTTAAAAAAAATTTATAGAGATTTTTTTTATTAATAAGTTTTTTTCAAAAACTATATAAACCTGTAAAAGTGAGTTTTAAAATTACATTTTCACGTTCATTCACTCGTGTAAGTCAATGGATGGCTAGAACTAAGCACACTGCACGCAAAACTGAGAACCCAAACGTACCGTCTAGTGCACACAATTTGATACAGGCAGTCACCGCAGCACAGGCATTTCAACAAGTGAAAAAACGCATCAAAAAGAAGCATACAAGCATGGACAGAGAGGTAGAGACTCGACAGGAAGATGTACAGTCGGATGTGTTTTCAGGACTGGACAATATTGAGGATGTCTCCAAGCAGCCTGGAGACACCGGCTCATTTAGAGCCACGCGTATACCATTCCCCCGACCTCTCTCAGAGGCTGAGTAGCAGGAGCATGTGCTGGAAGAGCAACAACGCCATATTGATGAGGAGGCGCATAGAAGAAGAGAGCAACAACAAGCCCTACTCCCTCAGTAGCTAGAAGAGGAGCTAAGGGTTCTGTGTACTGAGCAAGAGCAGTATCAACAGGCTGCTGACTTCTATGAAGCAGAGGAAATAAGCCATTGTGAAGAGCAGGATAGGCTCTTAGCACAAACACTACATGAGGAACTTGAGAGGCGTCAGCCCTAGCCTCCACCTAAAAAATAAAGAATAAAGATTCGTGTCAAGAGAAAGAAGGAACGTGCAAACAGGCAGCAAGAGGTGGAGATGGAAGAGGAGGATCGACGATAAGTAGAGGAGCGAAGGGAGAGGGAAAGACTAGAGCAGGAGGAGCAAAGGGAGAGGGAAAGACTGGAGCAGGAGGAGAAAAGGGAGAGGGAAAGACGGGAACAAAGAATTCAAGAAGCACGTAGATTAAAACAAGAACAAGAAAAGAAGAAGGCAGAAGAAATTAAAAGAAGACTAAATCTAGATCCAACCGAGCAAGAAAGGCGAAAAAAATTTAGAAATGATAGACAACCATGGGAAGAGAGGTCGCATCCACCACCACCCCCTATAGCCAACAAGAAGAGAAGATGGAAACCGGGGACCGTGGCTCTGCGAGAAATCAGAAAGTACCAAAAGAGCACAGACCCCATCATGGCGAAGGCCCCTTTTGCAAGAGTTGTAAAAGAAGTCATCGACAAGTACAGTGACAGGGTCACTCGAGTACAGAGTACGGCACTCGAGGCCCTCCAAGAGGCATCAGAAACAATTTTGGTCTCTATGTTTCAAGATTCGGTGCTGTGCCATGCTCACGCCAAAAGGGTGACCCTAAAGCCTGTTGACATGGCACTTGCACTACGTTTACGTCAGGATAAAGCGCTCCATAAGGAAGGATTTATAGGATAGGATTAAGCTTTTAGGCGGCGGCCTTTGTGCCTTTTGTAATCTCGAACATTGTAATACATTTTTTTGAATCTATAAGATTTTGTCAATGACTCGTTAACCAACGTATTCATTTGTTTCAACTGTGTTATAAAAGCAGACATTTCATTTCTTGTACTGTTGTTTGAATGGGTAAAACTATTGATCATGTATTAAGAGCCTTAGTCAAACAGGAACAAAATTATATTATTGATAAGGTGATTGTGAAAACCAATATGAAATTTGAATATTATCTTGTTATACGTGGTATTATTGTTGGCATTGAACAAAGGATCCTTACATAGTGCAGAAAGAAAAGTAAATTGAATTTATTTTAGGTCCAAAAAAAGGCTTAAAGCTCAATAAGGCATTAGAAAAGCTCAGGGACAAAAAAAAAGTTATTTGGGGTGCAAAATCACCTGGTGAAGTTTGGCATTAGATAGAACATTCTTAAAAAAAGCAACAGTTTTTTTTTTTGGATGTTTCTAGGCACAGTAATCATCAAAAAAGTGCACCCAATGCATTAATGTGTTCAAAAATGATCAAATGATGCCTGTGCGCTATGGTGCGAATTTAAGCCTGTCCTGTACTTTGAAAGGCATAAATTCGCGCCGTAGCGCACAGGCTTGTTTTTTTCATTTTTGTACTCTTTTAAGCATTATGTGCACTTTTTTAATGAAAAATATGCTTATAAACATCAAAAAACATAAAAAATTTGATTTTTTTTAAATTGTTCAGATTTTGTACTGCCAGATTTCAGCTGGATGTTAAGTGACAATATTTGAACAAATATTTGATCATGATCAATGAAATTTCCTACACATTCACATGCCTGCCAAAAGTTTATAGGGCACAGTGCTGACACAACAAATAAACAAGAGAAATGGTTGAGAATTCTTAAAAACATTACAATTAAAAAGTATACATTTTGTATTGATTTTGTAGAAAGAAAATTAAAAGTTCCTGAGAAGATTTCTGAGAGCTTCTTTAGCTTCGTCACTCTGCGTGGCTTTCTCACCTAGGCTATTAGCTATAATAATAGGATTGGTTACACCTTTGGAGATTGATGTAGCACAATGGCTTAGCACATGGCCGGTGTAGTCGCCTGCAAATGTATACATAGGTGCCTCCCTGCTAATAAGTATACATTTGTTTGCATTATTTGCTAGCCCATCTTCGGGAGAACCCCACTTAGAGCTTTACACTTGATGAGCTCTGCTTGTGCCTCCTCAGAGTACTCTAAATGGATTACTCGAATAAATGATGGAGAGAGGCTAGGAAGGTAATGAATCAGGGAGGTGTCTCGTCCATTGGATTGCACACGAACTCCACCTCCACATGCAGCAAACTTCTAAAAAATATAAGCTTTCTACAAGAGAAAAAGATCAGGTGTTAGTAATAACTCACTTATAAATATGAAGGCATGACTTTGATTTAACCCCACCTCAATGTCATCATCACATTGGCTTGTGCGTGGGTTGCATATGTCTATACTGCTTCCACGCTGCTCAACTGATGTATCTACATGCAAGCGCTTATGTGGTTGAAATGCTTCTTGAGGGACACTTTCATACTCTGCTCTGCTACATTTGCTATAGCAACAAGAGCATTGGAAACAGTTTCCTCAATTGTACGTTCTGTATCATAACCTTGGAATGCTAGCGCTTTGGTAAGATCATGGTCATCAAAATCAATCTGTACACCTGCAGTCTGTTGCTCAAGTGTGTCTTCTTTGCAGAAACCAGACCCAATTGCTAATATTCTTAGGGCCTCATCCTCCCTTAACCCCAAGGATTTACAAATGTCATCAAGGAAAAGAAATTCCTTGTTATCCATGATGATGGGATTCAAAGTGGTTACATCCCAACTCAGGGATCTCTTCCACAATTTCATCCCCTTCGAGGTCACAATGAGGCTCTTCATCCTCAGTTGACCCTTGTTGGAGAAGCACCAAGGCCATGGACGCTTCAGCTTCTTCTGAGAAAACCTCTTCCACCTCGCCTTTGGATTCCTTCACAAGAGCTACTTCTTTAGTCATTGCCTTTCCCTTCTTTTTTTCTGCATCCCTGGCTTCTTGCAGAAACAGTGCTAACGTCATATCCCATGAAAGGAAGGTGGTACCTACATTACCAACCTGCAATTCATAAACGGTGTCATCATCTTCGACCCTGTAATTGCTAGATGGAAGCCCTTTCAAAAATCGGTTGAGCCTGAATCGGAAGGACTTGTCACCATGGTACAGATACCTGATTAAGTCCACTGGAACCCATTTAGTGGTGGACTCAGGCAATTGCACGACATATTGTGCCACTACATCATTCATGTACTGGACCTGCTCTTGAAAAGCCTCTGCGTGAAGGTCTATAGTTTTCTGCATATCAATCACCCCCTCAAAAATGGCGATGTTCTGACTGCACCTGCTGCTGCTGAGAGCCCAATTTTCTCAAGCTTTGCGCGTAGCGAGTTAGAGCTTGAAGCCATGGTGGGATATTGAAGGGAAATAGAAACTGCAAGATCTTAAGAATGAAATAAGCTTTATAGAGCAAAACCTATTCTTATAAAGTATTCCACTATAACATTTAAAAAATTTATAGAACATACTTAAAAATTTTAAAATTAACAAAATTAAAATCCAAATTGCAGTGAAATACAGAGGACATTGGGGCTATGGTGCAATCAATAATTTTGTATTCAAAAGTACACCGCTACAAATTATCGCCAAAAATCACTCAAAATGTTACCTAAGTCTGCAACTTAACAGTCTTTCAAGCTAAGGACCCTAGGGGGCTCCAATGACACACAGAGTGTATGTTTCTCTGACCTGTGACGCATGGGTCGATTAGAAACAACAAACTTGAATTGGTTCCTTACATTAAAGGACATGACAATACGATCTCTCAACTGAGCAAAATTCCAATCATCATTAACTACCACTGTATGCTCCTCTCCTGGGTGAACTTCAATATGAAGTTCTACCTCCTCCCTAGCATAGAGATCAGAGTCCAAAGCTTCCCATTCACCATGCGAGCATTTCCACCTTCTAATAGGGTACACCATAGTTAGATTTTACTTGCCTATCTGATACCTACATCTTACCATTGACATTACCGCTGAGCACTTTATTACATCGCCCTGATGTTCTGCCACCTTGGTGGTCCAATTGCCTTTTAGAAATGTATCTAGAGCTTCAAAGGCCCCATCTTTGCTTATCCACATTGTTGGGGTGCGATGGAACTTGCCTGCTTTGAAAATAGCAATAAACACATGTGAAGGCATGAAAAGAGATACACTTATCCTGTGGGATCCATATGCAGCCTTTAGGCTTGACTGAATGTCATGGAAAATCCTGCGCTGAAAGCTCTCCATTGTGGTGGGGTCTGGAATGGGCCATTCCGAGCTATTTAGTGCAGGAGGAGAAATTGGCTCAAGTGCTCCAAACCTTCCCCTCTGTGGCACAACATATGTTGCAGCATTGAAAAATACTCCTCTATTTGCAAGTTCGGAACTTGTTTCCCCAGCATACATAAGCCTACCTAGATCAACATGACATGCTTCGAATGTCCCTGTAAAACATTCTAGAGGCTGCCATTCCACACATGTTGAAGGGAAAACATCTGCATACAATAGAATACATTGGAGTTCTTGATATTCACATAGTCTTCATGCAAGCATTTCTCTAAAGCAAAGAAACATTAAACAAGTTCTGAAACTTACAGTTAGTTGGGAACCGTGGTGAGTTCTCATCTTCAAGATGTATTTGGCTTGAGGTGTAAACATGTTGCACCTTTGCAAGACGCTTTCCATCCTTGTTGCAAACTTTGAATTCTAAGATCCTTCCTTTCCACCAGTGATGGCTTGTGGAAGCCATGTGCCTTCGAGGAACCTTGTGTGCACCCCTCAAATTGGGCTGCATTGTTATCCACATGAACTGCTTAAAAACGGTAGGAATCCAATAACCTTCATCATCCTGTACTTTGGAAATAGCCATGGACTCGATAGTGGATGATGGCCTGCGTACACACTGAAGAGCCATAGATGGCCCAAATGAAAAGAAAGTGAATGTTAAGAATATGGCAAAAAAGCAAATACCTGCTCAGAGAGAGAGAGAGAGAGAGAGAGAGAGAGCTAGCTAAAGCTTCAAAGAAGTTTGCTGCAAATCCATACACACACACACACACACACATGCACACACACACAGAAAGCTAAACCTTCAAAAGAAAGCAAATGAGAGATTGCATTAGGGGCCTGCATGCACAGAGAGAGAGAGAGAGAGAGAGAGAGAGAGTCTGATAACAGAGCTTCCTCTAGAGAGAGAGAGAAGGGCTGATAACAGAGCTTCCTCTGAGTAGCTGGTAGCAAAGAGCTTTCCTCAAAAGAAAGCTAATGAGAGATTGCATTAGGTGCCTGCTTGCAAAGAGAGAGAGAGAGAGAGAGAGAGAGAGAGAGAGAGAGGCTGATAACAGAGCTTTCTTTGAGTGGGTGGTAGCAAAGAGCTTTCCTGAAGTTGGAGATGAAGATAGGGCTGCAAGTGAGGGTGTAGTGAGTGGTAGATGGGGAAAGTGGGTTAGTCTAAAAGGGAGGAGAGAGAAACACGCCCCTACTTTTGGAGGGAAGAGGGAAGTGAGGGGGGGTAACTTTTTGAAACTTTTCCTTTAAAAAAATATTTAAAAAAAAGATATTGAAGATTTTCTTTGCTGGCAGATCTGAAAAAGGTAAGATTCTACCTTTGACCACAAGATTTAGGTTCTTAATCAACCCAACATTTTTGTACACATGTATTTTTCCTATTGGCCTTCACACTAATCATCTCCTTAATCTCATGGCAGCTTAAAGGGCCCCCATAGACCTCAACCTTCCCCTAATGAGATATGGATGTGAATGTGAATGTGGATGTGTATGTATGGATGTATGGATGTGGATATGGATGTATGAATGTATGTGGATGTGGATGTATGAATGAGGATGTGAAAATGGATGTATGCATGTAGATGTGGATGTATGGATGTGAATGTGAATGTGGATGTGGATGTATGGATGTACGGATGTGGATGTATATATGTGAATGTGGATGTATGAATGAGGATGTGAAAATGGATGTATGGATGTGAATGTGGATGTGGATGTGGATGTATGGATGTGGATATGGATGTGTATGTATGAATGCGGATATGGGATTGGATGTATGATGTGGATGTACGAACATGGATATGTATGTAGAATAATGAATGTGAATGTGTATGTGAAATAATGTGTCGTCGATATGAGTGAATGGAGGAGAATGAGTATACATTGAATGAAATGTGGAATAAGTAATGTGGATGTATGATGTGGATGTACGAACATGGATATGTATGTAGAATAATGAATGTGAATGTGTATGTGAAATAATGTGTCGTCGATATGAGTGAATGGAGGAGAATGAGTATACATTGAATGGAATGTGGAATAAGTAATGTGGACTGAGGAGGGATAATGTGGAAAGACGAGAGTTCGATATAGAAACTGTATTTTGTGACTGTTTGTAAATGACTGTTTTATGTCAAGAATGCTGGGGAAACATTTTGACCGTCTTATGGATTAAGGTCATGGAGACCTAACTGATAAAGTTGCAACTACTGACGGAGAGTCAATGGAGGACGTCTCGCGTAGCAAGGTCGACTGAGGTCTTGACCAGCCTCAATTTGATTTAAATGGTGAGCTTCCGGTACGGTGGATGAGGGACCAAGGAAGCGGCCTATGAGTGAAGCGCTAGGTCACCTGTGAAGGATCCTAGAGGGTGCTGAACATACGGTGCTTAGGCTCTGGGTTGCCGAAGATACCCACACGTGCATCGTGGAAGATATTGGAATAAGGAGTAAGAGTTGTTTTCTGAAATCAGGCATGGATCTGGTTGATTGACCTTGCTGGTCCTCAACGGATGAGTCCATGGCTCTTTTATATGGATCTATTGGTTGATCTTGCTGATCCCCCATGGAGATTCCATTTTGTTATGTGAGTATATTGTCGGTTACTATGAGCTAGGAACTATCGAAAAGGCCCCTGAGTGAACAGGTGGTGAGCGTTCTGGTTGCCAATGATGCCATAAGTACACCGATGAATGAATGATTAGAAATATGGATTCAACCAGATATTTTGAGGATAGTGATCAATGAAATAATGGTTTCATTAAAGGATTGTTTAAAGTTAGCTGATGCTGAGAAAAAGGTAATTTCATATTGGGTGCGTAAGTGGTGTGACTAGTTTTAAGTTTGCATGAACTTCCGGCTAGGGGACCTGGAAACTCTTTTCCCTGGTACCTGGGACAAAACCTAACCAAATTCCTAATTGGATCCCATCACTATAGTGGTTGGGAGGTTGGCTAACCCATGGGACTGGATGGGGTTAGGCTGGACTGATGGATCCGTAAATCGAGACTCAATTTCTGTTATTACAATAGATAAAGTAAATCCCGGATAGTAATTGTTCTATGGATAGGAATCAACGAGACTGTGCCTCTTGATGGGGAAAAAAGCGTTGATCCCAATGATCCAAGTGCAAGTTTCTTCCTTGATCTGACCGAGTATCTTTATAGGTGCAGTCAGATCAGCTTGATTAGTAATGGTCTTGACTACGTTAGAGTAAAGAGATATCCTGGTGGAATCGTCCATGCTTTCCGGATAAAGGAAGTTTTTTTCGAGTTAAATTTTGGAAAAACCGACGGATTAGTCTCTTGTCCGGATATCTGTGGGGACAAGGCCCCGAGTGTGGAACCCTGCCCCGCACAAGAAGTGCTACTTCCGCTAGTACCCCGAACCCATTGCGCGGTGGGGATAGGGATCTCACACAACCAAAGAGAAAGAGTTCCGCCTCAGACTGCAGTAGCCAGAGCAGTCACGATAGCAAAAGTGGTGGAAGAAGAAAGAGGACAGATTTATGCAACAATTGAAAACCAAGGGCCAAACTGTCAATTCTCCATCATCCATACCCCAGCTGAGTATCAGGGTAAGCCTTTTAAGCTTTTGAATGATTCAGGCAGCAGTACTCATTCTTTCATTTCCCCTGGATGCTTGCGTAAGCTAGTCTTAGATCAAAAATCAGGGAAACCTATGCAAGTTGAATTAGCAAGTGGGAAGATTCTTTTCACTCACCTTGAGACAGATCGTATTCAGTTCAATCTAGATGGGAATTTAACTAACTGTCAGTTTAAAAAGGACTTAGAAAGAAGCAGCTCATTTATGTTGTCAAAATGAATCCAGTAGACTCAAAGTTAAAAGCTAAAGAACCTGAATGGTTAAGTGATTATGATGATTTATTCCCAGCAAAGCTAACAGAGATGCCTCCAATTCGAGAAGTAGATCATGTGATAGAATTGACCCCTAGAGCTTAGCCTGTACAGTGCCCACGTACAAAATGCCAGTTCCTGATGAAGCCATTGAACTCAAGGAACAGCTTAGACAGCTGTTAGAAACAAGGGTTTGTAAGACCCAATGTTTCACTTTGGGGTGCACCAGTTCTCTTTCAGAAAAAGAAAGATGGAACGCTAAGACTCTATGTGGACTATAGAGGTCTCAATTAGCTCTGCTGACAGTTAAGAATAAGTATCCTATCCCCAAAATTGATGAGCTTCTAGACAGGCTAAGTGGAGCCCAGATCTTCACAAAGATAGATCTCAAATCAGGATATTATCAGATCAGGATTAATGAGCAAGATATCCCAAAGATAGCCATCAATACTCGGTATGGGCATTATGAATTCACTGTCATGCCATTTGGATTGACAAATGCCCCAACTTCATTCAATTGCTTAATGCAAGACATTCTCAGAGAATACTTGGATGCTTTTGTTCTTGTTTTCTTTGATGGTATTCTGATTTACTCAAAGAATGCAGCTGACCATGAAGCTCATGTTAGAAAAGTTCTTGAGATTCTAAGGAAGCACCAACTCTTTTCAAAAAAGAGCAAATGCACTTTCTCTGCCGACCATATTGAATACTTGGGCTTTCTGGTATCAAAAGATGGAATTTCTCCAGTTCTGCAAAAGTCCAAGCAGTCATAGATTGGCCTGAACCAAAGACAGTGAAAGAAGTCAGAGGATTCTTGGGATTGACTTTGTCATTTTCATTCTATGCATAGAAAAATGCATATTAGAAATATATTTACTCTAAAAGTGTTATTTCCATTAGATTTAAATTCTATGCATAGAAAGATGCATATTGGTTATTTTTATTATTATAAAAGAGTGATTTTCATTAAATATAAATTCTATGCATAGAACGATGCATATTGGTTATTTTTTTAATTATAAAAGAGTGATTTTCATTAGATATAAATTCTATGCATAGAAAGATGCATATTGGTTATTTTTTTAATTATAAAAGAGTGATTGTCATTAGATTTAAATTTTATGCATAGAAAGATGCATATTGGTTATATTTTTATTATAAAAAAGTGATTTTCATTAGATATAAATTCTATGCATAGAAAGATGCATATTGGTTAATTTTTTTCAATTATAAAAGTGTTACTTTCATCAAAATAGATTTTTATGCATAAATAGATGCATAAAAGATTTTTTATTATTATAAAAGTGTTACTTTCATCAAAATGGATTTTGATGCATAAAATGTTGCATAAAAGATTTTTTATTGTAAAATTGTTACTTTCATCAATACCAATTGTTTAAGTTGAGAGAGTAATTAGCCGATTAATCACCCTCTATTTCACTAATCACTGTAGATAGAATGGATGAGATGTGATGTGAATGGATGTGATGTGATGTGGATATGGGTAGATGTGAATGGATGAGAGGTGATGAGGATAGATGTGGATAGATGTGATGAGGATAGATGTGATGAGATGTAATATGATGTGATTAGATGAGAATGGATGAAGGACGATGGGAATACATACGATTGGCTGTGGAATAAAATGTGAATTGATGTAGAAGAATGTGGAATAACGAGAAATGATGTGGAACAATGTGGAAAGATGAGAGTTCGTTAGAAACTGTATTTATGAAACCTGTTTTTAAATGACTATTTTAGCTCAAGAATGCTGAGAAAGCATTTTGACCATCTTGTGAATGAGGACTTGGAGACCTAATTGTCAAAAGTTGCAACAACTGACGGAGAGTCAATGGAGGACGTCTCACGTAGCACGATCAACTGAGGTCTTGACCAACCTCGGTTCGATTTAAATGGTGAGCTTCCGATACGGTGGATGAGGGACCAAGGAAGCGGCCTATGAGTGAAGCACTAGGTGACGAAGGAGCCTAGAGGGTGCTGACCATACGGTGCTTGGGCTCTGGGTCGCCAAAGATACCCACATGTGCGTCGAGGAAGAAAATGGAACAAGGAGTTGGAGTTGTTTTCTGAACTCGAGCATGGATCTGGTTGATTGTCCTTGCTAGTCTTCAACGAATGAGTCCAAAGCTCTTTTATATGGATTTGTTGGTTGATCTTGCTGATCTTCAACAAAGAATCCATCTGGATTTTCATAAGTGAATATATTTCTGGGTACTATGAGCTAGGAACTATTGAAAAGGCCCCTAAGTGAACAGGTGGTGAGCGTTCTGGTTTGCCAATGATGCCATAGGTACACCAATGAAGGAATGATTGGAAATTAGAATTCAACTTGGATATTTTGGAGGATTATGATCAGTGATACTATGGTTTCATTAGAAGATTGTTTTAAAGACAACTGAATTTGTGAAATATTTAGGCAATTTCATATTGGGTGTGTATGTGGTGTGACTATTGTAAGATTCCTCCCTCCAGCTTTTGAGGTGTATAGGTGTAAGAACCTCCCCTTTTGATCTTATAATTATTCCCCTCTCTAAAAAATAAAAGAAAGATCCTGTTTTACCTTGTTTTGGCCTAGAGAGAGAAAATATCTAGAGGGAGTTAATTCAAAATTGAGATATTTTTGGATATAAAAATCCTCCTAGTGTTTAAAATGATTTCCTCTGAAACAGAAATTCAAAAAGAACTTTCCAATGTGCAATTGGAATTAATTGAAATCAGGTAAAAAGGACCTTATCCTGAGGGTCCAGATTTTCTAAAAATTTTCCTATGGACCAATAAGATTAATCCAAATGTAGGGAGGAGATAAATTTAAGAATAAAAGAAAATCCCCCAAAAATGAGTACATACTCACATAAGATGAAGAGTTGACTAAGGACAAGGTTTATTAGTTAAAAAAGAAGAGATATTTAGAGGAAATGATGCATTTTTGACATCTCAATGTGGGGAATTTCCCTCATGAAGGAGGTGCCTATTTCACATGTGTGGATGAGTTTTAAACTCACAAATAATGAGATATTTTCATCTCTCCTCTCTCCTGTTTCAACTAGATCCAAAAAGTAAACTAACCTAAAGATGGTCAAAAAGTGACCAAATTGATCTGGAAAATTCTAGAACCAGTTTGCTTGGTTAGAGGCTCACTGTTTCCTATAAATAGAAGCCTCCCCCTTTGTAAAATCTTAATGGTGTTTATGCACTGTTACTCTGCTTCTGTCATGAGCCATTTAACATTGAATTTCTTGATAATTTAATTGTTTTTTGGCCTAATCCTCTCCAAGTGAATTTGGCGGCCACTCTTGCTGCAAACAAGAGTAGAACCCTCAATCCCTCAAGCCAAAGGAAAGCTTACAAGCTCTATGTAAGCTTAATTCTTACTTATTGTGAATTTTTAAATCTATGGCTTTCTCAAATTTTATGCTTTGTAAATGTTGAATTAAAATCTGATTGTATGCCTTGATGGAAAGGCCACCCCCTTATCTTCTTTACAATTCAGCCCTTCTCAATCCTAGAAAGTTTAATTACAAGATTGATTAAACTCTTTTCATTGTTTACTCTCTTGATTTTTGGAAAATGGAGTAGATTAGAGATATTAGAATTCAAATTGGATTAATTCAAGTCATAAATTGAATGATAAAAATTGAGAAATGGTCAGCCACACAAAGGAGGTTATGGCAAAATTTTCTTAAATTTTGTGGAACTAAAGTTTATCATTAAGTTATTCTAAAAGAGTAATTCCCTCCATTTGTGCATTCTAAAAGAATTATTTTTATATCAAAAGTTCTATTCTCATTAAAATTTAATTTATGCATAGGAAGATGCATAAAAGATTTATTTTTATTTCAAAAGTGTCATTCTCATTAAAATTGAATTTATGCATAGAAAGATGCATAAAATATTTATTTTAATTCAAAAGTGTCATTCTCATTAAAATGAAATTTATGCATAGAAAGATGCATAAAAGATTTATTTTTATTTCAAAAGTGTCATTCTCATTAAAATTAAACTTATGCATAGAAAGATGCATAAAAGAGTTATTTTTATTTCAAAAGTGTCATTCTCATTAAAATTGAATTTATGCATAGGAAGATGCATGAAAGAGTTATTTTTATTTCAAAAGAGTTATTCTCATTAAAATTGAATTTATGCATAGAAAGATGTATAAAGGATTTAATTTTATTTCAAAAGTGTTATTTTCCTTAAAATTGAATTATGCATAAATAGATGCGTAAAGAATCTTTATATCAAAAATTAGAATCCTCTTAAATTCTATGTTTAAATTCTGTGAATAGAGGTGATGAGAATATGAGGTGAATAGATGTGATGAGATAAGATGTGAATCAGATAGATGATGATTGGATGGATGGATGTGATGTGAATGAATGGATGGATGGGTGTGTGATGTGAATAGAGGTGATTGTTGAAATTACAGCAATGTGATGAGCTATGGTGGATCAAATACTAGAATCAACATCATTAACAAAGTGATTAGCAAATAATTAAGACATAATTAGTGAGTAGTTAGCAAATAGCTTAATGTAGGCATGGATAATAAAAAACCAGCAAATTCTTATTAGGCCAATGCCTCAATTTATGGAGTTTACATCCAAGCATCTAATCCCACTGATTTCTCCTTGATTCACTCCACCTCTCCCAGAATATCTCCACCTCTTTTGCTTGATTCTCTCCACCTCTTCACTTTTCCCAGAATATCTCCACACTTCCTAAATCTTCTCATGCTACCCTTTATTCTCTCCCAGTAGATTCTTCTCACCTTTTCACAGGTTCTTTCACATTTACTCATCCTCTTTTACAGCCTCTAGCCAAGGGCTTGTTCCCGCACACACCCTATTCACTTGTATATTTCAACACCTCCCCTCAAGTGAATACTCCTAGAACACTTGGACCCTATACCAAGTTTCCCTCTTACTTGATAGTCTGCGAGCGACCAGTGTCTAGCACTTCTCCCCTCAAGTTAACTTAGCACACCTGGACCCTATACCAAGTTTCTCTCTTACTTGATAACCCGTGACCAGTGCCTCAAGTCCTTAAACTCATAGTCCTTGACACTCTCTCTCTCTATATGTCCAAGGCTTACTATCTATAGTTGCTCGCAACCTTGACTAAAGTGCTCACACATACATCTACCACGTGGCCTACATCATCAGTGGCTCAGAGGTGGTCTTACTTTGTTGGGGCAGGTTACATTGGGTTGTGGGGTCTCTCTCTCTATCTCTCTCAGATATTTTCACATGGCTCCTCACTCTTTGGAGCCTCACATCTTCTCTTGTCTTCAGTCTTCTTGTCATGGGGCAGCTTCTCTTCACGCGTCCGTCTCTTCTTTCAGTCTTCTTGGGGCAACTTCTCTTCTCGTGTCCATGTCTTCCTTCAGCTTTTCTTCTTGGTGTGGATCTTCTTTTTGGAAGGAGATGTTCTTCTTCTTTCATGGCTGGGGCCATGAGGTTTTTGTTGAGAGTTCCTTTGGGTTTTTGATGTTTATCTTGTGTCATTATGCAATGCAAACCCAAATCTATGCGGGAGGTCAGGTCTTACCTCTTGCCTTATTCTGGACAAGGGCAGTGTCTGATCCCATTTTTACACTCATGCAATGCATAATGCGTATAGCATTCATTCTTATGCACATTCCCAAATGCAACTCTGGCTATGAATAATCTTAAATTTGAGTGAGATTTACAGGCATTAACCAAGGGTTAAATGCAAAATGATGATTATCACAAATTTATCAGCATAATTTTACCAAAAATTACATTAAATCAAGGGTAACCAATTTGTACGGAATGGTTGGAGTATCAAACCAACTCCGAATTGCAATCTGAAGTTATAGGGATCTGTATCAGATACCTAATGGTTAATTTGAACTCTCAATTGTACCAAAATACGGTGATTAGCAATGATTAGCAAATTAATCCACTGTTTTGTGTGCAGAAAACAGAGTATGCGGGGAGTCCAGATCTGATGCCTTAGACTTCAAATGAGCTCAAATGCTTTCAAGGCCATCAATAGCAGTGAGTCTAGTAGAGGATTAAGCCAATAAACACAAGATTTGACCAAATATTGAATGCTTAATCTCTGTTTTACCAAAGTCACCTGCTTTGCAGATTTGATGAAGAGCTTGGATCTCACTGTAGACTTGATCAAATTGAATTCTGACTTCACCAGCTTGTAGAGCATGCTTGAAAACCCCTGGGGCTAAGAGGAATTAGGCTGATTTGATTTGAGGAAGTGAAGGTCTCAATTTGTCTCCCAGAAAAAGGCGCCTGAGAAAATCACGATTTCTCGTGAACCCATCGGCGGTTTGCTGCGCTGATTTGATGAGCTTGAAGAGCAATGAGATAGCTATGTTGTGCTAGAAGAAGGGTTTGGGCTAATTTGATGTGTGCAAGGAGAGGGAGCTCCTCCACTGGCTGGGGGTGCAGAGGTGAGTTGAAAAATAACTAAAAAATTGATTAATTTTTAATTATCTACTAATCCAAATTAATTAGATAATGGGCTCATAAACCTAATGGATTCTAGGCATGGCTCTCATACCATGTTGAAATTACAGCAATGTGATGAGCTATGGTGGATCAAATACTAGAATCAACAACATTAAGTGATTAGCAAATAATTAAGACGTAATTAGGTGAGTAATTAGCAAATAGCTTAATGTAGGCATGGATAATCAAAAACCAGCAAATTCTCATTAGGCCAATGCCTCAATTTATAGAGTTTACATCCAAGAATCTAATCCCACTGATTTCTCCTTGATTCACTCCAGCTCTCCCAGAATATCTCCACCTCTTTTGCTTGATTCTCTCCACCTCTTCACCCAGAATATCTCCCAGAAAATCTCCACACTTCCTAAATATTCTCATGCTACCCTTTATTCTCTCCCAGTAGATTCTTCTCACCTTTTCACAGGTTCTTTCACATTTACTCATCCTCTTTTACAGCCTCTAACCAAGGGCTTGTTCCCGCACACACTGTATATTTCAATAGTGATGAGATGAGAGGTAAATAGATATGATGAGATGTGATGTGAATTAGATAGATGTGAATGGATGGATGGGTGTGATGTGAATATAGGTGATGAGATGAGAGGTAAATAGATGTGATGAGATGTGATGTGAATTAGATAGATGTGAATGGATGGATGGGTGTGATGTGAATAGAGGTGATGAGATGTGAGGCGAATAGACGTGATGAGATAAGATGTGAATCAGATAGATGATTGGATGGATGGGTGTGATGTGAATAGAGGTGATGAGATGTGAGGTGAATAGATGTGATGAGATAAGATGTGAATCAGATAGATGATTGGATAGATGTGATGTGAATAGAAGTGATGAGAATATGAGGTGAATAGATGTGATGAAATAAGATGTGAATTAGATAGATGATGATTGGATAGATGGATGTGAATCTGTGAATTAGATAGATGCAAATGGATGGATGGATGTGAATTAGATAGATGTGAATGGATGGATGTGATGTGAATTAGATAGATGCGAATAGATGGATGTGATGTGAATAGAAGTGATGAGAATATGAGGTGAATAGATGTGATGAGATGTAATGGGAAATAGATAGATGAGAAGAATGGATGGATGGATGTGGTGTGAATAGAGGTGATGAGAATATGAGGTGAATAGATGTGATGAGATAAGATGTGAATCACATAGATGATTATTGGATGGATGGATGTGATGTGAATTAGATAGATGTGAATGAATGGATGGATGGGTGTGATGTGAATAGAGGTGATGAGATGAGAGATAAATAGATGTGATGTGATGTGAATTAGATAGATGTGAATGGGTGGATGGATGTGATGTGAATAGAGGTGATGAGATGTGAGGTGAATAGATGTGAGATGGAATGTGAATCAGATAGATGGGAATGAATGAATGGATGGATGTGATGTGAATAGAGATGATGAGAATGTGAGGTGAATAGATGTGATGAGATGTGATGTGAATCAGATAGATGGGAATGAATGGATGGATGGATGTGATGTGAATAGAGATGATGAGATGTGAGGAGAATAGATGTGATGAGATGTGATGTGAATCAGATAAATGTGAATGAATGGATGAGATGTGATGTCATGTGAATCAGAATGTAAATGAATGATATGAGATGTGAGTGAATGTATGTGAAGAATGGATGTAAATGAGTGTATGTGAAGAATGGATGTGAATGAGTATGTGAAAGAATGGATAAGGATGTGTATGTGAAGAATGGATGTGAATGTGTATGAGAAGAAGGGATGTGAATATGTGAAAGAATGGATGTGGATGTATGTGAAAGAATGGATATAGATGTGTATGTGAAAGAATATGATGTGATGTAAAGAGATAAGATGTGACATGAATATATGTGGATGTGAAGTGATAGATATGAATGTATGGATAGATGCGAGTAGTCGTACATGTGAACGATTGGATGGATGTGGATGAATGGATGAGATGTGTATGAATGATATGATGTGGATAGAAGTGATGTGATATAATGGTGATGAGAATGAATGTGATGGATATGAATAAAAGTGAATGTGATGGATATGAATGATGTGATGTGATGGGATGTGAATCGGGATAGATGTGAATGAATGAGATGTGAGGTAAAATGAATGAGATGTGATGTGATGTGAGTGAATGTGATGTGGTCTGAATGGATGAGATGTGATGTGAAGTGATAGATATGAATGTATGGATAGATGCGAGTAGTCGTACATGTGAACAATTGGATGGATGTGGATGAATGAGATGAGATGTGTATGAATGAGATATGATATGGATAGAAGTGATGTGATATAATGGTGATGAGAATGAATGTGATGGATATGAATGAAAGTGAATGTGATGAATATGAATGATGTGATGTGATGAGATGTGAATCGGGATAGATGTGAATGAATGAGATGTGAGGTAAAATGAATGAGATGTGATGTGAGTGAATGTGATGTGGTCTGAATGGATGAGATGTGAGGTAAAATGAATGAGATGTGATGTGAGTGAATGTGATGTGGTCTAAATGGATGAGATGTGAGGTAAAATGAATGAGATGTGATGTGGTCTGAATGGATGAGATGTGAGGTAAAATGAATGAGATGTGATGTGAATGAGATGTGATGTGAATGAGATGTGATGTGAAGTGATAGATATGAATGTATGGATAGATGAGTAGTCATACATGTGAAAAACGATTGGATGGATGTGGATGAATGAGATGAGATGTGTATGAATGAAATATGATGTGGATAGAAGTGATGTGATATAATGGTGATGAGAATGAATGTGATGGATATGAATGAAAGTGAATGTGATGGATATGAATGATGTGATGTGATGGGATGTGAAACGGGATAGATGTGAATGAATGAGATGTGTGGTAAAATGAATGAGATGTGATGTGAGTGAATGTGATGTGGTCTGAATGGATGAGATGTGAGTGAATGTGATCTGGTCTGAATGGATGAGATGTGAATGAATGTGATGTGATGAGATGTGGACATGGATGAGATGTGAATGAATGTGAGGTGATGAGATGTGGACATGGGTAGATACGAGTGGATGAGATCTGATGAGGATAAATTGAGGAAAGATGTGATGAGATGAAAATGATGTGATTGGATGAAAATGATGTGATTGGATGAGAATAGGAATACTTATGAAATGGTTGTGGAAAGATGTGATGAGATGAAAATGATGTGATTGGATGAGAATAGGAATACTTATGAAATGGTTGTGGAATTAATTAATGTGGTTTGATGTGCAGCAATGTGGAAAGACGAGAGCTCATTAGAAACTGTATTTTTGAACTGTTTTTAAATAACTATTTTATGTCAAGAATGTGGAGAAGCATTTTGACCATCTTGTGAATGAGGTCGTGGAGACCTAATCTGAGAAAGTTGCAACAGCTGACGAAGAGTCATTGGAGGACGTCTCGCGTATAGCAAGGTCAGCCGAGGTCTTGACCAGCCTCGGTTTGATTAAAATGGTGAGCTTCCGATATGGTGGATGAGGGACCAGGGAAGCGGCCTATGAGTGAAGCGCTAGGTCACCTGCGCGAAAGGATCCTAGAGGGTGCTGACCATACGCTACTCGGGCTTTGGGTCGCCGTCGATACCCACACGTGCGTCCTGGAAGATATTGGAACAAGGAGTAAGAGTTGTTTTCTAAATTCGCGCATGGATCTGGTTGATTGACCTTGCTGGTCCTCAACAGATGAGTCCATGGCTCTTTTATATGGATCCGTGGCTTGATCTTGCTGATCTTCAACGGAGATTCCATTTTTGATATGTGAATATATTGCCGGTTACTATGAGCTAGGAGCTATCGAAAAGGCCCCTGAGTGGATAGGTGGTGAGTGTTCTGGTTGCCAATGATGCCATAGGTACAACTCCATGAAGGAATGATTGGAAATAAGGATTCAACCGGAGATTTTGAGGATCATGATTTGTGACACAATGGTTTCATTAAAAGATTGACATTTTTTAAAGATAGCTAATTCTGTGAAAAAGGCAATTTCATATTGGGTGTATAAGTGGTGTGACTAGTTTTAAGTTTGCATGAATATCCGGCTAGGGAGCCTAGGAACTCTTTTCCCTGGTACCCGAGACAAAACCTAACCAAATTCTTAATTGGATCCCATCACTAAGTGGTTGGGCGGTTGGCTAACCCACAGGACTGGATGGGGTTAGGCTGGACTGATGGATCCCTAAATTGAGACTCAATTCTATTATGGTACGATAGATGAAGTAAATCCCGGACAAAAATTATTCTATGGAAAAGAATCAACGGCTCTGCGCCCTCTCAATGAGGAAAAAAGCATTGGTCTCTATGATCCAAGTGCAATCTTTTTCCTGATCTGACTATGGGACTTATGGGTTTGGTCAGATCAGTTCAGTTAGTTAAGGCTTTTGACTATGTTAGAGAAAAATTTATCCTGGAGGAATCGCCCATGCTTTTCGAGCAAGGGAAGTTTATCCAGGTTTGGTTTTGGAAGAACCCATGGATTAGTTTCTTGTCCGGATATCCGTGGGGCGAGGCCCCACGGATATCCGTGGGGCGAGGCGCCGAGTGTGGGACCCTGCCCCGCGCAAGAAGTGCTACTTCCACTGCTAGCACCCCTGAATTCACTGTGTGGTGGGGACACAAATCTTAGCTGGTATCAGAGCGAATTGGCTAATGAGGATCAATCGAGCATGAAACAGAGTAAAAGGTTGGAATTGTGTGATGAAATTCATACAATCGAGCTGAGCAAAACCATAATGAGGATGAATGGGACGAGTCCCTCAAATGATGTTCATAACTGGAATGACGTTAATGACTTCAGTAAATCACTATGAGATTAGTGGAATGTGCTGACAGACTGCTGCTATTAACACTTGACCCAGTAGATCAAGTTAAGGGATGTCAAATTAAAAATTTGTATAATTGAAAATTCCCATGGAGGACTGTTCAGATAGAAAGTTCGATCTAATGGACCATTATTGTGATAAGGATTTAAATGTTATAATCTGAGTGAATTGTTATCTAATGATGAGTTCTATATAAGGGATCTTTATCCCAGGATTTTGTTGGGTTCACCAGACTATAAGGAACCCCAGAGAATCAGTTGGATCTTAAGGAAAAGAGTTATCCTCTAATTTTGCGAGATGAGTACATCTCGTATTTTTTAAGTGGGTAGGATGTAAGATTCCTCCCTCCGGCTTTTGAGGTGTATAGGTGTAAGGACCTCCCCTTTTGATCTTATAATTATTCCCCTCTCTGAAACAAAAGAAAGATTATGTTTTACCCTGTTTTGGCCTAGAGAGAGAAAATGTCTAGAGGGAGGTAATTCAAAATTAAGATATTTTTTAATATAAAAATCCTCTTAGTGTTTAAAATGATTTCCCCTGAAACAGAAATTTACTTTCCAATGTGCAATTGGAATTAATTGAAAATAGGTAAAAAAGCACCTTACCCTGAGGGTCCAGATTTTCTAAAAATTTTGGATTAAGGTTCCTATGGACCAATAATATTAATCCAAATGTAGGGAGGAGACAAATTGAAGAATAAAAGAAAATTCCCCAAAAATGAGTAAATACTCACATAAGATGAAGAGTTGACTAAGGACAAGGTTTATTAGTTAAAAAAGAAGATATATTTAGAGGAAATGATGCATTTTTGACACCTCAGTGTGGGGAATTCCCCTCATGAAGGAGGAGCCTATTTCACATTTGTGGATGAGTTTTAAACTCATAAATAATGAGATATTTTCATCTCTCCTCTCTCCTGTTTCAACTAGATCCAAAAAGTAAGCTAAACTGATCTAAAAATGGTCAAAAAGTGACCAAACTGATCTGAAAAATTCTAGAATCAGTTTGCTTGGTTAGAGGCTCACCTTTTCCTATGAATAAAAGCCTCCCTCTTTGTAAAAGCTTAATGGTGTTTATGCACTGTTACTCTACTTCTGTCCTGAGCCATTTAACATTGAATTTCTTGATAATTCAATTGTTTCTTGGCCTAATCCTCTCCAAGTGAATTTGGTGGCCACTCTTGCTGAGTAGAACCCTCAATCCCTCAATCCAAAGGAAAGCTTACAAGCTCTATGTAAGCTTAATTCTTATTATGAATTTTTAAATCTATGGTTTTCTCAAATTTTATGCTTTGTAAATGTTGAATTAAAATCTAATGCTATGCCTTGATGGAAAGGCCACCCCCTTCTCTTCTTTACAATTCAGCCCTTCTCAATCCTAGAAAGTTTAATTAAAATATTGATTAAACTCTTTTCATTGTTTACTCTCTTGATTTTTGAAAAATGGAGTAGATTAGAGATATTAGAATTCAAATTGGATTAATTCAAGTCATAAATTGAATGATAAAAATTGAGAAATAGTCAGCCATACAAAGGAGGTTATGGCAAAATTTTCTTAAATTTTGTGGAACTAAAGTTTATCATTAGGTTATTCTAAAAGAGTAATTCCCTCCGTTTGTGCATTCTAAAAGAATTATTTTTATATCAAAAGTTCTATTCTCATTAAAATTGAATTTATGCATAGGAAGATGCATAAAAGATTTATTCTTATTTCAAAAGTGTCATTCTCATTAAAATTAAATTTATGCATAAAAGATTTATTTTTATTTCAAAATTATCATTCTCATTAAAATTGAATTTGTGCATAGAAAGATGCATAAAAGATTTATTTTTATTTCAAAAGTGTCACTCTCATTAAAATTGAATTTATGCATAGAAAGATGCATAAAAGATTTATTTTTATTTCAAAAGTGTCACTCTCATTAAAATTGAATTTATGCATAGAAAGATGCATAAAAGAGTTATTTTTATTTCAAAAGTGTCATTCTCATTAAAATTGAATTTATGCTGCATAGAAAGATGCATGAAAGAGTTATTTTTATTTCAAAAGAGTTATTCTCATTAAAATTGAATTTATGCATAGAAAGATACATAAAGGATTTAATTTTATTTCAAAAGTGTTATTTTCCTTAAAATTGAATTATGCGTAAAGAATCTTTATATCAAAAATTAGAATCCTCTTAAATTCTATGTTTAAATTCTGTGAATAGGGGTGATCAGAATATGAGGTGAATAGATGTGATGAGATAAGATGTGAATCAGATAGACGATGATTGGATGGATGGATGTGATGTTGTAAGATTCCTCCCTCTGGCTTTTGAGGTGTGCAGGTGTAAAAACCTCCTCTTCTGATCTTATAATTATTCCTCTCTCTGAAATAAAAGAAAGATCCTGTTTTACCCTGTTTTGGCCTAGAGAGAGAAAATGTCTAGAGAGAAGTAATTCAAAATTAAGATATTTTTGGATATAAAAATCCTCCTAGTGTCTAAAATGGTTTCCCTTGAAACAAAAATTCAAAAAGAAATTTCCAATGTGTAATTAGAATAAATTGAAATCAGGTAAAAAGGACCTTAGCTTAAGGGTCCAGATTTTCTGAAATTTTCAAATTAAGGTTCCTATAGACCAATTAGATTAATCCAAATGTAGGGAGGAGATAAATTTAAGAATAAAAGGAAATCCCCCCAACAATGAGTAAATACTCACATAAGATGAAGAGTTGACTAAGGACAAGGTTATTAGTTAAAAAAGAAGAGATATTTAGAAGAAATGATGCATTTTTGACACCTCGGTGTGGGGGAATTCCCCTCATGAAGGAGGTGCATATTTCACATGTGTGGTGGAGTTTTAAACTCTCAAATAATGAGATATTTTCATCTCTCCTCTCTCCTGCTTCAGCTAGATCTAAAAAGTAAGCTAAACTGAACTAAAAATGGTCAAAAATTGACCAAACTGATCTGGAAAATTCTAGAATCAGTTTTTTTGGTTAGAGGCTCACTTTTTCCTATAAATGAAGCCTCCCCCTTTCTAAATGGTTAATAGTGTTTTATGCACTGTTACTCTACTCCTCCCCCTAGAGCCAAAAACAGTGAATTTATTGATAATTCATTAGTTTTTGACCATTTCCTCTTCAAAAGAATTGGTGGCCACTCTTGTTGCAAACAAGAGTAGATCCCTCAAACCATCAAGCCAAAGGAAAGCTCACAAAAATTCATGTAAGCTAGAAATCCTACTTTTTCTTTATTCCATTTAATGGTTTTCTAATTTTTGTTTTCTTTAAAATGAAAAATGATGTTATGCCTTGTTGAAAGGCTTTTCCCCTCTCTTCATTCTTGAATTCAGCCTTTCTTTATCCTAGTTATGTAATCAAATTGTTAGAATTAAACTTTTCATATTGTTTCTCTTTAAAAAGTGAAATTTGATTAGTTTAGAATGCTTTAAACCATTTGGGATAATTTCTAAGTAACTTGAGAATGAAAAAAATTAAAAAATGGTCAGCCATACAAAGGAGGTTATGGCAAAATTTTCTTAAATTTTGTGAAATAAGTTTTATCTTTTACTATTCAAAAAGAGCAATCCCCACCGTTTGTGTATTCTAAAAGTGTTATTTTTATTCTATGCATAGAAAAATGCATATTAGAAATATTTTTATTATAAAAGTATTATTTTTATTAGAATTAATTTCTATGCATAGAAAGATGCATATTGGGAATGTTTTGATTATAAAAGTGTTACTTTCATCAAAATTGATTTTTATGCATAAATAGATGCTTAAAAGATTTTTTTTTTATTATAAAAGTGTTACTTTTATTAAAATTAAATTTATAAATAAATAGATGCATAAAAGAATTTTTTTAATTATAAACGCGTTACTTTCATCAATTTTGATTTTATGCATAGAAAGATACATGAAGAAATTTATTTTTATTTTTTGAGTTTATGCATAGAAAGATGCATAAAGAATTTATTTTTATTTCAAAAGAGTTATTCTCATCAATTTTAATTTTCTGCATAGAAAGATGTATAAAGAAATTTATTTTCATTTCAAAAGAGTTATTCTCATCAATTTTGATTTTATGCATAGAAAGATGCATAAAGAAATTTATTCTCATTTCAAAAGTGTTATTCTCATCAATTTTGATTTTATGCATAGAAAGATGCATAAAGAAATTTATTTTTATTTCAAAAGAGTTATTCTCATCAATTTTGATTTTATGCATTGAAAGATGCATAAAGGAATTTATTTTTATTTCCAAAGAGGTATTCTCATCAATTTTGATTTTATGCATAAAAAGATGCATAAAGATTTTTTTTTGAATTTCGAAAGTATTATTCTCCTTAAAATTGAATTTATGCATACATAGATGCATAAACGGATTTTTATAAAAGTGTTATTCCCCACTGAAGTCTTTCTTATGCATAATTAGCGTAAAGAATCTTTATATCAAAAATAAGAATTCTCTTACATTCTATAAATAGATGTAATAAGATGTGATATGAATCAGATAGATGAGAATGAATAGAGAATGGATGTGATGAGAATAGAAGTGATGAGAATGAGAGGTAAATAGATGTGATGAAATGTAATGCGAATCAGATAGATGGGAATGAATGGATTGATGGACGTGATGTGAGAATAGAAGTAATGAGAATGAGAGGTAAATAGATGTGATGAGATGGGATGCAAATCAGGTAGATGGGAATGAATGGATGGATGTGATGATAATAGAAGTGATGAGAATGAAAGGTGAATAGATGTGATGATATGTGATGCGAATCAGATAGATGGAATGAATGGATGGATGGATGTGATGAGAATAAAAGTGATGAGAATGAGAGGTAAATAGATGTGATGAGATGGGATGCAAATCAGATAGATGGGAAAGAATGGATGGATGGATGTAATGATAATAGAAGTGATGAGAATGAAAGGTAAATAGATGTGATGATATGTGATGCGAATCAGATAGATGGGAATGAATGGATGGATGGATGCGATAAGAATAGGAGTGACGAGAATGTGAGGTGAATAGATGTGATGAGATGTAATGCGAATCAGATAGATGGGAAAGAATGGATGGATGGAAGTGATGAGAATGAAAGGTAAATAGATGTGATGATATGTGATGTGAATCAGATAAATGTGAATGAATAGATGAGATGTGATGTCATGTGAAAGAGGATGTAAATGAATGATATAGGATGTGAATGAATGATATAGGATGTGAATGAATGTGATAACATGTGAATCGAGATGTGAATGAACGATAAGGGACGTGAATGAATGTTTTAGCATGTGAATCGGGATGTGAATGAATGAGATATGATGTGAAATGGATGTGATAAGATGCGATGTAAACTGGATAGATGTTAATGTATGTGAAGTGATGCGATGTATGGGTAGATGCAAGTAGATGTGATCTGATGAGGATAAATGAGGAAATAAGTGATGAGATAGAAAAAGATGTGATTAGATGAGAATGGGAATACTTATGAAATGAATGTGGATGATGTGGATTGATGTGTGGGTAATGTGGATTGACGTGTGGATTGATGTGGATGGATGAGTGGATAATGTGGATTGATGTGGATGATATGGATGGATGTATGGATGATGTGGATTGATGTGTGGATGATGTGATTGGATGTGATTTAATGTAGGAATGATGTGATTGGATGTGATTTAATGTGGGAATGATGTGATTTAATGTGGGAATGATGTGATGTGATAGGGTTCGATGAAGAAAAAAATAATTTGTGGAAAGATGAGAAAAGATGGGGACTAATGTGAAAGGATGTGGAGTGATGAGAAAAGATGGAAATATTGTTGGAACCGTATATTGTATGTGAAATCTGTTTTTAAATGACTGTTTTATGTCAAGAATGCTGGGAAAGCATTTTGACCATCTTGTGAATGAGGTCGTGGAGCCCTATCTGTTAAAGTTGCAACTTCTGAGACAGAGAGTCAACGGAGGACATCTCGTGTAGCAAGGTTGGATGAGGTCTTAAATAGCCTCGGTTTGATTTAAATGGTGAGCTTCCGATACGGTGGATGAGGGACCAAGGAAGCGACCTATGAGTGAAGCGCTAGGTCACCTGTGAAGGATCCTAGAGGGTGCTGACCATATGGTGGTTGGGCTCTGGGTCACTGACGATACCCACACGTGCGTCCGGGAAGATATTGGAACAAGGAGTAAGAGTTGTTTTCTGAATTCGGGCATGGATCTGGTTGGTTGACCTACGGATGAGTCCATGGCTCTTTTATATGGATCTGTTGGTTGATCTTGTTGATCTTCAACGGAGATTCCATTTTTGATATGTGAATATATTACCGGTTACTATGAGCTAAAAACTATCAAAAAGGCCCCTGAGTGAACAGGTGGTGAGTGTTTTGGTTGCCAATGATGCCATAGGTACACCATTGAAGGAATGATTGGAAATAAGGATTCAACCGGAGATTTTGAGGATCATGATTAGTGACATAACGGTTTCATTAAAAGATTGTTTTTAGAAGATGCTGATTCTATGAAAAAGGCAATTTCATATTGGGTGTGTAAGTGGTGTGACTAGTTGTAAGTTTGCATAAATATCCGGCTAGGGGGCTTGGGAACTCTTTTCCCTGGTATCCGGGACAAAACCTAACCAAATTCCTAATTGGATCCCATCACTATAGTGGTTGGGCGGTTGGCTAACCCATGGGACTGGATGGGGTTAGGCTAGACTGATGGATCCCTAAAATGAGACTAATTTTTATTGGTACGATAGATGAAGTAAATCCCAGATAAAAATTGTTCTATGGAAAAGAATCAATGGCTGTGCCTCTCAATGAGGAAAAAAGCATTGGTCTCTATGATCCAAGTGCAATCTTTCCCTTGATTTGACTATGGGACTTACGGGTTTGGTCAGATCAGTTCAGTTAGTTAAGGCTTTTGACTACTTAGAGAAAAGTCATCCTGGAGGAATCGCCCGTGCTTTCCGAGCAAGGGAAGTTTTTCTGAGTTCGTCGGTTTTGAAAGAACAGATGGATTAGTCTCTTGTCCGGATATCTGTGGGCGAGGCCCCGAGTGTGGGATCTTGCCCCACGCAAGAAGTGCTACTTCCACTGCTAGCACCCCAGAATTCATTGCGCGGTGGGGATAGGGACCTTACAGCTGGTATCAGAGCGAATTGGCTAATGAGGATCAACCGAGAATCCAAAAATGTCAAAAATTTATGAAGAAGGAGTAAAAGGTTGTAATTGTGTGAAAAATTGCATATGAATTGATATTCAAACTGAAATTGCTAATTCGATAATTGGGTCTTCAGATGGAAGCACTGCAATTGTATGGAATCCTTGACTTGCATGAAGCCTAGACATGATGGTATTTACCTTATAATTCCAAGGACCGTGACTACTTGTATATACCAAGGGTATAACTGCAACTCTTTACGACAGTATATACAAGTAAATCTAAGATCTTGTCTAAGCTAAAATGCTATCCAGATGATGAATTCGAATGTGGTTGATATGATTTTAAATTTTGGTTGAGAACTGATGAGTTGAATTGGATTCTGATTGAAAAATGATGATTCTTGAATTTTTGGTTGAAAAGCAATAAACTGAGCAAAACCACAATGAGGATGAATGGGACGAGTCCCTGTGATGATGTTCGTAGAGCTGGAATGATGTTAATGACTTCAGCAAATCACTATGAGATTAGTGGATTGTGCTGGACACAGATTGCTACTGTTAACTCTTGACCCAATGGATTAAGTTAAGGGATGTCAAATTAAAATCTGTATAATTGAAAATTTTCATGAAGGACTGTTCAGATAGAAAATTCGGTCTAATGGACCATTATTGTGATAAGGAATTGAATGATACGATTTGAGTAAATTATTATCTGATGATGAGTTTTATATAAGGGATCTTTATCCCAGGATTCTGTTGGGTTCACCAGACAATAAGGAACCCCAGAATCAGTTGGATCTTAAGGAAAAGAGTTCTCCTCTAATTTTGCGCCTCTAATTTTGCGAGATGAGGACATCTTGCATTTTTTAAGTGGGATAGGATGTAAGATTCATCCCTCCGGCTTTTGAGGTGTGCAAGTGTAAAAACCTCCCCTTCTGATCTTATAATTATTCCCCTCTCTAAAATAAAAGAAAGATCCTGTTTTGCCCTGTTTTGGCCTAGAGAGAGAAAATGTCTAAAGGGAAGTAATTCAAAATTGAGATATTTTTGGATATAAAAATCCTCCTAGTGTCTAAAATAGTTTCCCCTGAAACAGATATTCAAAAAGAAATTTCCAATGTGCAATTGGAATAAATTGAAATCAGGTAAAAAGGACCTTAGCCTAAGGGTCTAGATTTTCTGAAATTTTTGAATTAAGATTCCTATGGACCAATTAGATTAATCTAAATATAGGGAGGAGATAAGTTGAAGAATAAAAGGAAATCCCCCCAACAATGAGTAAATACTCACATAAGATGAAGAGTTGACTAAGGACAAGGTTAATAGTTAAAAAAGAAGAGATATTTAGAAGAAATGATGCATTTTTGACACCTCAATGTGGGGGAATTCCCCTCATGAAGGAGGCACCTATTTCACATGTGTGGTGGAGTTTCAAACTCTCAAATAATGAGATATTTTTATCTCTCCTCTCTCCTGCTTCAACTAGATCCAAAAAGTAAGCTAAACTGACCTAAAAATGGTCAAAAATTGACCAAAATGATCTGGAAAATTCTAGAATCAGTTTGCTTGGTTAGAGGCTCACTTTTCCTATAAATGAAGCCTCCCCCTTTCTAAATGGTTAATAGTGTTTTATGCACTGTTACTCCACTCCTCCCTAGAGCCAAAAATAATGAATTTATTGATAATTCGTTAGTTTTTGACCATTTCCTCTTCAAAAGAATTGGTGGGCCACTCTTGTTGCAAACAAGAGTAGATCCCTCAAACCATCAAGCCAAAGGAAAGCTCACAAAAATTCATGTAAGCTAGAAATCCTACTTTTTCTTTATTCCATTTAAAGGTTTTCTAATTTTTATTTTCTTTAAAATTAAAAATGATGTTATGCCTTGTTGGAAAGGCTTTCCCCCTCTCTTCATTCTCGAATTCAGCCTTTCTTTATCCTAGTTATGTAATCAAATTGTTAGAATTCAACTTTTCATATTGTTTCTCTTTGAAAAGTGAAATTTGATTAGTTTAGAATGCTTTAAACCATTTGGGATAATTTCTAAGTAACTTGAGAATGAAAAAAAATGAAAAATGGTCAGCCATACAAAGGAGGTTATGGCAAAATTTTCTTAAATTTTGTGAAATAAGTTTTATCTTTTATTATTCAAAAAGAGTAATCCCCACCGTTTGTGTATTCTAAAAGTGTTATTTTTATTCTATGCATAAAAAAATGCATATTAGAAATATTTTTATTATAAAAGTGTTATTTTTATTAGAATTAATTTCTATGCATAGAAAGATGCATATTGGGAATATTTTGATTATAAAAGTGTTACTTTCATCAAAATTGATTTTTATGCATAAATAGATGCATAAAAGAATTTTTTTATTATAAAAGTGTTACTTTCATAAAATTAAATTTATGCATACATAGATGCATAAAAGATTTTTTTAATTATAAAAGCGTTACTTTCATCAATTTTGATTTTATGCATAGAAAGATGCATAAAGAATTTTTTTAAATTTCCAAAGAGTTATTCTCATCAATTTTGATTTTATGCATAAAAAGATGCATAAAGAATTTATTTTTATTTCAAAAGAGTTATTCTCATCAATTTTGATTTTATGCATAGAAAGATGCATAAAGAAATTTATTTTTATTTCAAAAGAGTTATTCTCATCAATTTTGATTTTATGCATAGAAAGATGCATAAAGAAATTTATTTTTATTTCAAAAGAGTATTCTCATCAATTTTGATTTTATGCATAGAAAGATGCATAAGGAATTTTTTTCTTCAAAAGTGTTATTCTCATCAATTTTGATTTTATGCATAGAAAGATTCATAAAGAATTTATTTTTACTTCAAAAGTGTTATTCTCATAAATTTTGATTTTATGCATAGAAAGATGCATAAACAAATTTACTTTTATTTCAAAAGAGTTATTCTCATCAATTTTGATTTTATGCATAGAAAGATGCATAAAGAAATTTATTTTATTTCAAAAGTGTTATTCTCATCAATTTTGATTTTATGCATAGAAAAATGCATAAAGAAATTTATTTTTATTCCAAAAGAGTTATTCTCATCAATTTTTATTTTATGCATAGAAAGATGCATAAAGGAATTTATTTTTATTTCAAAAGAGTTATTCTCATTAATTTCGATTTTATGCATAGAAAGATGCATAAAGAAATTTGTTTTTATTTCGAAGTGTTATTCTCCTTAAAATTAAATTTATGCATAAAAAAACGGATTTTTATAAAAGTGTTATTTCCCACCACTAAACTTGTTCTTATGCATAATTAGATGTGTAAAGAATCTTTATATCAAAAATAAGAATTCTCTTACATTCTATAAATAGATGTGATATGAATCAGATAGATGAGAATGAATAGAGAATAGATGTGATGAGAATAAAAGTGATGAGAATAAGAGGTAAATAGATGTGCTGAAATGTAATGCGATTCAGATAGATGGGAATGAATGAATGGATGGATGTGATGAGAATAGAAGTGATGAGAATGAGAGGTAAATAGATGTGATGAGATGGGATGCGAATCAGATAGATGGGAATGGATGGATGGATGTGATGAGAATAGAAGTGATGAGAATGAAAGGTAAATAGATGTGATGATATGTGATGCGAATCAGATAGATGGGAATGAACGGATGGATGGATGTGATGAGAATAGAAGTGATGAGAATGAGAGGTAAATAGATGTGATGAGTTGGGATGCGAATTAGATAGATGGGAAAGAATGGATGGATGGATGTGATGAGAATGAAAGGTAAATAAATGTGATGATATGTGATGCGAATCAGATAGATGGGAATGGATGGATGGATGGATGCGATGAGAATAGGAGTGACGAGAATGTGAGGTGAATAGATGTGATGAGATGTAATGCGAATCAGATAGATGGGAAAGAATGGATGGATGGATGTGATGAGAATAAAAGTGATGAGAATGAAAGGTAAATAGATGTGACGATATGTGATGCGAATCAAATAAATGTGAATGAATAGATGAGATATGATGTCATGTGAATCAAGATGTAAATGAATGATATAGGATGTGAATGAATGTGATAACATGTGAATGAATGATAAGGGATGTGAATGAATGTGTTAGCATGTGAATCGGGATGTGAATGAATGAGATGTGATGTGAAATGGATGTGATAAGATGCGATGTAAACTGGATAGATGTTAATGTATGTGAAGTGATGAGATGTATGGGTAGATGCCAGTAGATGTGATCTGATGAGGATAAATGAGGAAAGAAGTGATGAGATAGAAAAAGATGTGATTAGATGAGAATGGGAATACTTATGAAATGAATGTGGATGATGTGGATTGATGTGTGGGTGATGTGGATTGACGTGTGGATTGATGTGGATGAATGAGTGGATAATGTGAATTGATGTGGATGGATGAGTGGATAATGTGGATTGATGTGGATGATATGGATGGATGTATGGATGATGTGATGATAATAGAAGTGATGAGAATGAAAGGTAAATAGATGTGATGATATGTGATGCGAATCAGATAGATGGGAATGGATGGATGGATGGATGGATGGATGCGATGAGAATAGGAGTGACGGGAATGTGAGGTGAATAGATGTGATGAGATGTAATGCGAATCAGATAGATGGGAAAGAATAGATGGATGGAAGTGATGAGAATGAAAGGTAAATAGATGTGATGATATGTGATGCGAATCAGATAAATGTGAATGAATAGATGAGATGTGATGTCATGTGAATGAGGATGTAAATGAATGATATAGGATGTGAATGAATGATATAGGATGTGAATGAATGTGATAACATGTGAATCGGGATGTGAATGAACGATAAGGGACGTGAATGAATGTTTTAGCATGTAAATCAGGATGTGAATGAATGAGATGTGATGTGAAATGGATGTGATAAGATGCGATGTAAACTGGATAGATGTTAATGTATGTGAAGTGGTATGTATGGGTAGATGCAAGTAGATGTGATCTGATGATGAGGATAAATGAGGAAATAAGTGATGAGATAGAAAAAGATGTGATTAGATGAGAATGGGAATACTTATGAAATGAATGTGGATGATGTGGATTGATGTGTGGGTGATGTGGATTGACATGTGGATTGATGTGGATGGATGAGTGGATAATGTGGATTGATGTGGATGATATGGATGGATGTATGGATGATGTGGATTGATGTGTGGATGATGCAATTATTGATGTGTGGATGATGCGATTGGATGTGATTTGATGTGGGAATGATGTGATGTGATAGGGATCGATGAAGAAAAAAAAATTGTGGGAAGATGAGAAAAGATGGGGACTAATGTGAAAGGATGTGGAAGATGAGAAAAGATGGAAATAATGTGAAAGGATGTGGGAAGATGAGAAAAGATGGGGACTAATGTGAAAGGATGTGGAAGATAAGAAAAGATGGAAATAATGTGAAAGGATGTGGAGTGATGAGAAAAGATGAAAATATTGTTGGAACTGTATATTGTATGTGAAATCTATTTTTAAATGACTGTGTTATGTCAAGAATGCTGGGAAAGCATTTTGACCGTCTTGTGAATGAGATCGTGGAGACCTATCTGTTAAAGTTGCAACTGCTGACGGAGAGTCAATGGAGGACGTCTCGCGTAGCAAGGTCGGCCGAGGTCTTGAGACTAGCCTCGGCTCGATTTAAATGGTGAGCTTCCGATACGGTGGATGAGGGACCAAGGAAGTGGCCTATGAGTGAAGCGCTAGGTCACCTGCGAAGGATCCTAGAGGGTGCTGACCATATGGGGCTTGGGCTCTGGGTCATCGACGATACCCACACGTACGTCGGGGAAGATATTGGAACAAGGAGTAAGAGTTGTTTTCTGAATTCAGGCATGGATCTGGCTGGTTGACCTTGCTGGTTAACGGATGAGTCCATGGCTCTTTTATATGGATCTGTTGGTTGATCTTGTTGATCTTCAACGAAGATTCTATTTTGATATGTGAATATATTATCGGTTACTATGAGCTAGGAACTATCGAAAAGGCCCCTGAGTGAACAGGTGTGGTGAGCGTTCTGGTTGCCAATGATGCCATAGGTACACCGTTGAAGGAATGATTGGAAATAAGGATTCAACCGGAGATTTTGAGGATCATGATCAGTGACACAATGGTTTCATTAAAAGATTGTTTTTAGAAGATGCTGATTCTGTTAAAAAGGTAATTTCGTATTGGGTGTGTAAGTGGTGTGACTAGTTTTAAGTTTGCATGAATATCCGGCTAGGGGGCTTGGGAACTCTTTTCCCTGGTACCCAGGACAAAACCTAACCAAATTCCTAATTGGATCCCATCACTACAATGGTTGGGCGGTTGGCTAACCCATGGGACTGGATGGGGTAGGCTGGACTGATGGATCCCTAAAATGAGACTAATTTCTATTGGTACGATAGATGAAGTAAATCCCAGATAAAAATTGTTCTATGGAAAAGAATCAACGGCTGTGCCTCTCAATGAGAAAAAAACCATTGGTCTCTATGATCCAAGTGCAATCTTTCCCTTGATCTGACTATGGGACTTACGGGTTCGGTCAGATCAGTTCAGTTAGTTAAGGCTTTTGACTACTTAGAGAAAAGTTATCCTGGAGGAATCGCCCGTGCTTTCCGGGCAAGGGAAGTTTTTCTGAACCGATGGATTAGTCTCTTGTCTGGATATCCGTGGACGAGGCCCCGAGTGTGGGACCTTGCCCCGTGCAAGAAGTGCTACTTCCGCTACTAGCACCCTAGAATTCGTTGCGTGGTGGGGATAGGGACCTTACAGATGTGAATGAATGGATGGATGGGTGTGATTTTAATAGAGGTGATAAGATGAGAGGTAAATAGATGTGATGAGATGTGATGTGAATTAGATAGATGTGAATGGATGGATGGGTGTGATGTGAATAGAGGTGATGAGATGAGAGATAAATAAATGTGATGAGATGTGATGTGAATTAGATAGATGTGAATGGATGGATGGGTGTGATGTGAATAGAGATGATGAGATGTGAGGCAAATAGATGTGAGGCAAATAGATGTGATAAGATAAGATGTGAATCAGATAGATGATTGGATGGATTGGGTGTGATGTGAATAGAGGTGATGAGATGTGAGGTGAATAGATGTGATGAGATAAGATGTGAATCAGATAGATGATTGGATAGATGTGATGTGAATAGAAGTGATGAGAATACGAGGTGAATAGATGTGATGTGAATAGAAGTGATGAGAATATGAGGTGAATAGATGTGATGAGATAAGATGTGAATTAGATAGATGATGATTGGATGGATGGATGTGATGTGAATTAGATAGATGCGAATAGATGGATGGATGTGATGTGAATAGAAGTGATGAGAATATGAGGTGAATAGATGTGATGAGATGTGATGGGAATTAGATAGATGAGAAGAATGTATGGATGGATGTGGTGTGAATGGAGGTGATGAGAATATGAGGTGAATAGATGTGATGAGATAAGATGTGAATCAGATAGATGATGATTGGATGGATGGAAGTGATGTGAATTAGATAGATGTGAATGAATGGATGGATGGGTGTAATGTGAATAGAGGTGATGAGATGAGAGATAAATAGATGTGATGTGAATTAGATAGATGTGAATGGATGGATGGATGGAGGTGATGTGATGTGAATAGAGGTGATGAGATATGAGGTGAATAGATGTGAGATGTGATGTGAATCAGATAGATGGGAATGAATGAATGGATGGATGTGATGTGAATAGAGATGATGAGAATTTGAGGTGAATAGATGTGATGTGATGTGATGTGAATCAGATAGATGGGAATGAATGGATGAATGGATGTGATGTGAATAGAGGTGATGAGATGTGATGAGATGTGAGGTGAATAGATGTGATGAGATGTGATGTGAATTAGATAAATGTGAATGAATGGATGAGATGCGATGTCATGTGAATCAGAATGTAAATGAATGAAATGAGATGTGATGTCATGTGAATCAAAATGTAAATGAATGAAATGAGATGTGATGTCATGTGAATCAGAATGTAAATGAATGAAATGAGATGTGAGTGAATGTGTATGTGAAGAATGGATGTGAATGAGTATGTGAAAGAGTATGTGAAAGAATGGATAAGGATGTCTATGTGAAGAATGGATGTGAATGTGTATGAGAAGAATGGATGTGAATGAGTATGTGAAAGAATGGATGTGGATGTATGTGAAAGAATGGATATAGATGTGTATGTGAAAGAATGTGATGTGATGTAAAGAGATGAGATGTGACATGAATATATGCGAATGTGAAGTGATAGATATGAATGTATGGATAGATGCGAGTAGTCGTACATGTGAACGATTGGATGGATGTGGATGAATGAGATGAGATGTGTATGAATGAGATGAGATGTGGATAGAATTGATGTGATATAATGGTGATGAGAATGAATGTGATGGATATGAATGAAAGTGAATGTGATGGATATGAATGAATGTGATGTGATGGGATGTGAATGAATGTGATGGATATGAATGAATGTGATGTGATGGGATGTGAATCGGGATAGATGTGAATAAATGAGATGTGAGGTAAAATGAATGAGATGTGATGTGAGTGAATGTGATGTGGTATGAATGGATGAGATGTGAGTGAATGTGATGTGGTCTCAATGGATGTGATGTGAGTGAATGTGATGTGGTCTGAATGGATGAGATGTGAATGAATGTGATGTGATGAGATGTGGATATGGGTAGATACGAGTGGATAAGATCCGATGAGGATAAATTGAGGAAAGATGTGATGAGATGAAAATGATGTGCTTGGATGAGAATAGGAATACTTATGAAATGGTTGTGGAATTAATTAATGTGTTTTGATGTGGAGCAATGTGGAAAGACGAGAGTTTGTTATAGAAACTGTAATTTAAACTGTTTTTAAATGACTGTTTCATGTCAAGAATGCTGGAGAAGCATTTTGACCATCTTGTGAATGAGGTCGTGGAGACCTAATTTGATAAAGTTGTAACAGCTGACGGAGAGTCATTGGAGGACGTCTCGCGTAGCAAGGTCGGCTGAGGTCTTGACCAGCCTTGGTTAGATTAAAATGGTGAGCTTCCGGTACGGTGGACGAGGGACCAAGGAAGCGGCCTATGAGTGAAACGCTAGGTCACCTGCAAAGGATCCTAGAGGGTGTTGACCATACGTTGCTCGGGCTTTGGGTCATCGACGATACCCACATGTGCATCGTGGAAGATATTGGAACAAGGAGTAAGAGTTATTTTCTAAATTTGGGCATGGATCTGTTTGATTGACCTTGTTGGTCTAAGTACATGGCTCTTTTATATGGATCCGTTGGTTGATCTTGCTGATCTTCAATGGAGATTCCATTTTTGATATGTGAATATATTGTCGGTTACTATATGAGCTAGGAACTATCGAAAAGGCCCCTGAGTGGATAGGTGGTGAGCGTTCTGGTTGCCAATGATGCCATAGGCACACCGATGAAGGAATGATTGGAAATAAGGATTCAACCGGGGATTTTGAGGATTATGATCAGTGACACAATGGTTTCATTAAAAGATTATTTTTTAAAGATAGCTGATTCTGTGAAAAAGGCAATTTCATATTGGGTGTGAAAGTGGTGTGACTAGTTTTAAGTTTGCATGAATATCTGGCTAGGGGGCTTGGGAACTCTTTTCCCTGGTACCCAGGATAAAACCTAACCAATCCCATCACTACAGTGGTTGGGGCGGTTGGCTAACCCACGGGACTGGATGGGGATAGTAGACTGGACTGACGGATCCCTAAATTGAGACTCAATTCTGTTATGGTACGTTAGATGAAGTAAATCTCGGACAAAAATTGTTCTATGGAAAAGAATCAACGGCTGTGCCTCTCAATGAGAAAAAAAGTGTTGATCTCTATGATCTAAGTGCAATCTTTTTCCTGATTTGAGTATGGGACTTACGGGTTTGGTCAGATCACTTCAGTTAGTTAAGGCTTTTGACTATGTTAGAGAAAAATTTATCCCGGAGGAATCGCCCATACTTTCCGGGCAAGAGAATTTTTTTCGGGTTTGGTTTTGGATGCGCAAGAAGTGCTACTTTTGCTGCTAGCACCCCTGAATTCGCTGCGCAGTGGGGACATGGATCTTAGAACTATCTTGAAGTTTGCTTGAAGCGCCGGCTATGGGGCTTGGGAACTCTTTTCCCTAGTACCCGGGGCAAAACATAACCAAATTCCTAAATGGATCCTATCACTAGAGTGGTTGGGTAGTTGGCTAACCCATGGGACTAGATGGGGTTAGGCTGGACTGATGGATCCCTAAAATGAGACTCAATTTTGTTATGGTACGATAGATGAAATAAATCCTAGATAGTCTTTGTTCTATGGAAAAGAATCAACGGATGTGCCTCTCAATTTCTCATTAATCTTATCTTAATCATCATCTAATCACTTGCTAACTATTTTGATTCTTGCATTTGATCCATCTTGCTACAAATTTAACATGGTATCAGAGCCAAGCTTAGAATTCATCTGATTTTTGAGCCTAATTATTCTACTAATTATGATTAGGAGTTAATCATATTTTTAGTCATTTTTCAACCATCCTCTCCACCCTCAGTTGGTGGAGGAGCTCTCTCTCTCTCTAGCCTTAACAATAGGCCAAACGCCTTTAGCCACATCTAGCCAGCTTCCTCACGCATCGGCCTGCGGTGTCAGCACGTCAAAACGCCGCTGGGAGTTGCAGAAATTCGCGAAATGGTCGCCGCTTTTTTTCTAGCTAAAACTTCAAATTTGCCCTCATGTCTTGCAATTGGGAGCAAAAGAGCTAGCCCAAGGGTTTTTTGGATGCTCTAAACATGCTGGTGATCTCAGATTTGTGAAATTCCTCTCAAGGAGAAGTGGCATCAAGCTCTGCATCAAATCTATAAGTGACTTGGTAAAATAGAGATTAAGCATTCAATTTTTGGTCAAATCTTTGGTTTCTTGGCTTAATCCTCTACTAGACTAACTGCTATTGATTCCCTTGAAAGGATCTAAGCTTATTTGAACTCTAAGGCACCAGATCTGGCCTCCCCGCACACTCTATTTTTTGAACACAAAATAAGGGATTATTTTACTAATCAATGATTAATTAGCACTAATCACTATATTTTGGTGTAATTGATGGTTCAAATTTACCATTGGGTATCTGATGCAGATCTTGATAACTTTAGATTGCAATTTGGAGATGGTTTGATACTCTAACCATTCAGTACAGATCAATTACCCTTGGCTTTATGTAATTTTTGGTGAATTCACGCTAATAAACTTGTTGTAATCATCATTAAACATCATATTGGAGTTGTAAAAGGGTAGACACTGCCCTTGAATCTTGAATTGGATCAAGAGATAAGACTTCCTTCACATCATCATGAGCATTGCACAAGAAATAGCTAAATTTAACAAGGAGTAGTTCCATGCATGGCAAACAAAGACCATGTATGTGTTCATGAGGAAGAATCTATGGGGGCTAGTTGAGGGAAGAGATGAATGTCTAGAGGATCATGGGGAGAATGGGTGGAAGATCAGGAATGATGAAATCATTCACCATATTGCAGGGATACAACAAGCTAAGAATGCATGGGATGAACTTAATAAATTATTTGGCACTCAAGCAAAAAATTCAAAGATAAATCTGTTAATGCAATTCTACAAACTTGACATGAAGAAAAGTGAACCTCTAACCACACACTTGAACAAATACAAAAGCATTAAGCAACAACTGACAGTCATTGGTAAGAAGGTAGAGGATGATGAGACACTAGCAATGCTTCTGAAGAGTGTGGACAAATGAGAATATGAGAACATTGTGGCAACCTTAAAGAATGTACCATAATTGAAGCTACATGAGATAGAAGGAGCTCTACTAGAGCAAGATAACAAGGTCAAAGAGAAGAAAGGGTTGGACCCAACAACTGGAGAGGAGAGAGCATTCTACACTCGAGGAGGACTCTCACGAGAACGAGGACGAGGAAGAGGCAGGGAGGAGAAAAGACCTTCACTTGTCACAACTGTGGAAAGCCAGGAAACATGGCTAAAGAATTCTCTACAGCAAACCAAATGAAGAAGGATTGACATCGGCAACTTCATGGAGACTCCTAAGGAAGAGGAGTCAGGACATCTTTTCTGAGAGAGAAAGAGAGAGAAACCCCACAACCCAATGTAACCTGCCCCAATCGAGTAAAATCACCTCTAAGCCACCGATGATGTAGGCCATGTGGGTATGTGTGAGCACTTTAGTCAAGGTCACGAGCACTTGTAGTAGCCTTGGACACATAGAGAGAGAGTGTCAAGGACTATGAATTAGGGACTTGAGGCACTGGTTCATGGGCTACCAAGTAAAAGGGAAACTTGGTATAGGGTCTAGGTGTTCTAGAATTATTCACTTGAGGGAAGGTGTTGAAATATGCAAGTGAATGGGTGTGTGCAGGAACAAGCCCTTAGCAAGAGACTGTAAAAGAAGGGAGTATGTAATTAAGTGGGTAGCAATGAAAAGGTGAGAGGAATCTACTAATGAGAGAATCAAGGGTAGCATGAGTGAATATAGGGGTGTGGAAAGATTCTAGGAAAAGGTGCCCCGAGAGGTAGGGGAGGTGGCACAAATCAAGGAGAAATCAGTGGGATTAGATTCTTGGCATCTTGTGGATGTACAACCTATAAATTTAGGCATTGGCCTAATGAGAATTTGCTAGTTTTTGAGTATCCATGCCTACATTATCCTATTAGATTAATTGCTCACTAATCTTATTTTAATCATCATCTAATCACTTACTAGTTATGTTGATTCTTGCATTTGATCCACCATAGCTCATCATCTTGCTACAAATTTAACAGTTGTCTTCTCCTTCTACAGTTACACACTTTCATACATAAGGTAAAATATATGTCAAGATTTATTCCTTTAGCACGTATAAAATGCCAATTCCTGAAGCCATTGAACTCAAGGAATAGCTTAGACAGCTGTTAGAACAAGGGTTTGTAAGACCCAGTGTTTCATCTTGGGGTGCGCTAGTTTTCTTTCAGAAAAAGAAAGATGGAACGCTAAGACTCTCTGTGGACTACAGAGGTCTCAACAGCTTACAGTTAAGAATAAGTATCCTATCCCCAGAACTGATAAGCTTCTGGACAGGCTAAGTGGAGCCCAGATCTTCACAAAGATAGATCTCAAATCAGGATATTATCAGATCAGGATTAATGAGCAAGCTGACCATGAAACTCATGTCAGAAAAGTTCTTGAGATTCTAAGGAAGCACCAACTCTTTGCAAAAAAGAGCAAATGCACTTTCCATCTCAACTTTTATTTCCTTTGCAACAAGTAGCGAGGAAAGATCCTCTTCAATGGACTAGAGAATGTGAGGAAGTCTTTCAAAAGGTGAACAAAGTGTTGGGAGAAGTCAATGTGCAAGAACCTGACTTCAAGAAAATGTTTTATGTGAACCCATGAGTGGATCCAGATGCATTGGGAGCTATTCTACTTCAACAAGGACAAGTCTCAAGGTATATGCAACCAGTCTATTATGCCAACACGGTGAAGACTAGTGTATGCATGTAGAAGGTTTAGATCTTATTTACTTCCTAAATATTTTATTGTATAACTAGGTACGCTCTTTGGCCTCAATTGGGCAACAATGTTAATTTGTCCAAAAGTATGATAAGGTGGATAATTAAACTGCAAGAGTTCAATTTATCTTTCTTAATGGAAGAGTCTACCCAAGCTTCATTGGCAGATCTTATTACATACAAGGAAGCTCCAATATTGGTCAAAGACGTAGAGAAAGAGGCAAGTTCAATTAAGGAGATGGAGCTGGACAACACATACACTGTATATTTTGATGGCTCTTTAAAAAATAGTCACAATGAGCTACATGACAATTTGTCATCCAACATCCACAAGGACATATTGTGAAAATGAAAGAGTCTTTGGTTGAAAGCTACAAGTAACAATGAGGTAGAATCCAATGCCCTACATCAAGGAGGTTTGCTTGAATGTTTGCAACTAGGAATAAGAAGACTAATGATCAAAGGGGATGCTTTGTCAAGATTGTCAAACCAAAAATTCCAAGCTCAAGGATTTAGTCAACCAGATCAAGAAACTTCTTGGTCATTTTGAAGCAGCTTGGAGACTATGTCATATAGAGACAGAAAAAAACCATCTTGCTCATCATGAGGTGTCTCAAGAAGCTATCATCAAGAATATCTAGCTCAAGAGGAAGAATTTCTTATAAGAGGAATGATCCCTCTAGATTTTCCAAAAGTAAAGAAGTACCAATTTTTTAAGAAAAACCAACAATACATCCTTCTCGGTGATGGTTTGTACATGAAAGGTGCTGATTTGGTATTAAGAAGAGTGCCCTGGCATGAAGAGTTGTACCACATTTTAGAGGAGAACAATGAAGGGGCTTGTGGAGGGGATTTTGCCTTCAAGATAAGTCTTCAAAAAATCCTACAAGAAGGATATGTGTGGTCATCTATCAAATGAATGTTCAACATTGGTGTAAGTCTTGTAATCAATTTCAACTAATGAGAAAAATAATCCTCATATATGAATCTAGGAATGTGATGCTTGCATATGATATTTTTGAAAGATGGGGGATCAATGCTATTGTTCCATTGCCAATTACTACAAGAAGAAAATGCTATATCCTTACAGCCATCGATTATTTATCTTGTTGGGATGAGGCAAAGGCAGTAAAACAAGTGAATACCAAAGAATTAGCTAACTTTGTGTATGAAGATGTGTGTTGCCATTTTGGTGTACCATTGGAATTGTTGTCTGACAGGGGACTAGGTTTTCCATGTGAGCTCCAAGACCTATTGTGTAAGAGGTGCTACATCATGGCTATTGTTAACCACTATGTTTAACATGACCTTTCGCGCAGCTACTATACCTCCTTTTTAATTCATCCTTTTGTAACCGCTCTAAGCACTACTTGTAAATGAGACATGGGATGACCGAGCTTACGGCTTGTGTAATGCTGGCCATAGAGAATTGATATTCATAGAGCTAGTTAAACTAGGAAGACTAGTTTTGGGCCCCCATTTGTAATTGGGTGGCCGGACATTGTAAATATGAGCTCATGTATATAAGACATTTTATGAAATATGAAAAGGGACAATCCCATTTGTCTCAATTGAGTCTTTCCTTCTCTCCCTCTCTCTCTCTCTCCCTCTCTCTCTCTCTCTCTCTCTCTCTCTCTCTCTCTCTCTCTCTCGCTTATGACGGCTTTCGTACTTGTGATTATTGATGTATATGAATAGAAATGGTGTTGCTCTCCCTTCTCTCCTTTACTCCCTTCTCATTGCTCTCCACCTTGTCTTATTTGCATACGATTGGCATGAGGTAGAGGTTGATCTCTCCATAGCTCCTTCCCTCTTGCTCCTACCTAGCTTGCTTGGATCTCTCTTTGGGTGACACAAAGAGAGTTTAGAGTGAGTCCCTAGCGGCCTCACATCGGCCGGGGAGTTAACCCTAGTAGGGTTGGCCAAGTGCTAATCACCAAATTAGACCCTTTCATGCACTCTGAGTCTTCTTCTCTCTTGTGCGAGGTAGTGTGACATGAAAAATTGATATCTTTCATTTTCAATTTTGTACATATTTTGATGGTTTCTCAAGAAGATTGTGACGCCCACAATGGAATAATGGCGTGGTGATGCGGTAGCTTGGCGGCTACCCTGATAACAGCATTCTATCTTCAAATATAATGGTTTTACTTGATTTAGGGTGCACACATTGTAAATGCCACAAGTATACTTGATAAATACTTTGGTATAGGCTAGTGATGTGGAAAATAAAAGTGGGCCTTCATGCTCACATGGATTTTAATTGTATTATTAATATAGTATTCACCATAAGGCTACAAGTTGGGGAGTGTGGAAGGCATGTGGAGGAGTGTGTGTAGGTGCATAAATGGGAAAGATTCTTCTAGAATGCCTACATGGAAGAGGATAATTCTGCCATGTGTAAGTGGGATCTCCACCTACATGCCACTTAGACTTGGCTATTATCTCATCACACTTTCAAAGTCAAAAAGTCTTCAATTTAATAATCAATAAAAGACTTAGCCTAAGAGGACAATTGATGGTGACATCTACCCTTATGTCACTGAAGAGCTGAAGATTTTTATGTTGTAATTTGTAACAATGGAAGAGAGGGTGATTCTCCACCTATAAAAGGAGCCCTCCTCTCCCTTTCAAATCAATGAATGAAGCCTCCTCAATTGAGCATTTTGTGTCATTGCCATTCTCTTATCTTCAAACCCTTATTCAAACACTCTCTTTACATGTGAATGTCTCATTTAGCATTATCTCCTCATGCTTAACCCAATTTTGGACCTCTTTGATGATGAGTGGGATAAGGATTTATTATCTTGGTGGGCCTGTGACTTCTCAAGGTAGCCCTTGCCTTATTGCTGCCCTCCTTTTTGGAGGTACCAATGGTTTTAGCGATAATGAGCATGTGGAAAGACTTTGGGGACCATAGGCAAATCTTTACAATTGTTTGCTAAGCAATGTTAACCCTTACCCTCTAGCTTGAATCATGAAGGAGATGAAAGGCAAGAGGCTATGTGAAAATTGAGGTTTCATGCAAGAGAGTGAAGTGCAGGTTTTGTGTCTAATACCCAAATTTCAACCAGTAATTACTCATCACTCGGGTATTGGTTTCTAAAATTGATCATATGGCTAGGAAGCTTTTTATATGCTCTTTCCACTCATGTAACTAATTTCTTAATCCTTTACTTCATTGATAATCAAAATTTCTCCCAAAGTTGCTAACTTTTAGGCGAATTTTGGCAGTTTTATAGTCTTGTAGTAAAATACTCATAACTTTTTGCTCGGTTGCCCGTTTTTGAAAGTTTTTATATAGGCGCAAAGCTCTCTTCAAGCTCTACGTACCTATATAATCCTCTTTTTGTACAGTCTATATGGATTTAAAACTGCAATTCTCTGTGTATCTCTGTTTTTATAGACTTTTGGCCATTATTTCTTCTTAATAATGATTAATTGCTCTTAATCTCTTATCAAAAAGCAAATCCCATGTATCTTATCCTCTTGTAGGTGATTGCTATATTCTTTTACTTTAAGATGTTCCATCCAAATCGCCCAATTCGAACACGGATGAACCTTACCAACATTCCTCGTATGTTTCCGTTCACATAATCCTGAGTCGGAAGATTTTCTTCCAACAAAGAATTGCCCTCTTGTTTGGAGCTGCAAGACTGGCAGAAATTCTTGCTTCTCCTGAGCCTGTCATCTTTCCTTCCATGAATTATGATCTCACCTTTGATGTGTTTATTTTTATCTTAACCTAGGGAGAGAAAGGGAGGTGAAGAGGCTGTGAGGTTTCATACAAGTGTGTTTTGATTCTAAGAAGTGACCGAAGTCAAAACCCCAACTTTGTGTCACATCTTTTGGTGGAGACAGCGGGCAGGTTTTACTTACAATTATTCTATTTTAACCTCAAGGTCCCGCAAGATTAAAGAAAAGTTATTTTGAAATAAATAAATTTCCCTTGTTGCTACTCGTCTTTTGGTGCAAGATGTTCAACATTCATTAGGGAAAATTTGGACTCACTTTTGGGCCTTTTAAGCTCTTCTATGGAATGTTCCATAAGGACCAATGAGGGTGAGGCTTCCGTTATGGAACTCTTGAGGTTACTTTTTGGTGGGGAGGCCATAACTTGAGCATAAAAACTTTTTGGTGGGGAGGCCATAACTTGAGCATAAAAACTCCAAATTTGTCAGAGATTGGTGCATTAGAGTCCTCTCATCAAGATCTTTCCAATGATATGTTACATGATATAGTTTTGAGGTACTATGGACAGAGTTTTCCACGATCCCCCTTTTCGTAAATAGAAGGATGACTTGGCATTTCTTAGAGGGCCCAAAAATGAGTCCACATTTTCCCTAATGCCGGTGTTCCAAGGATCGAAAAGAGAAGACCCTGGGAGTTATCTCCGAGAGTTTAACCGAGCATGCTGCTTGACGGGTTGGTCTATGAAGGAGAGGGCAGAAATACTTCCAGATTTCTTAGAGGGTGTGGCCTTAGCTTGGCATGAGGCTTTGCCAGAGGAGTCCAAGAATGATTGGGAAAGGTTGACCAAAGCAATGAAGGAGAGATTTGGGACACTGGAGTCACTGGGGGTGGGGGCACTGGGGGTGGGGGGTAAAGATGTGACATGAAAAATTGATATCTTTCATCTTCAATTTTGTACATATTTTGATGGTTTCTCAATGGTAATAAGATGGAATCTTGTCCAAGAAGATTGCGACACCTATAATGGAATAATGGCGTGGTGATGTGGCGACTTGGCGGCTACCCTGATAACAGCATTCTATCTTCAAATATAATGGTTTTACTTGATTTAGGGGATTTTAATTGTATTATTAATATAGTATTCACCACCATAAGGCTACAAGTTGGGGAGTGTGGAAGGCATGTGGAGGAGTGTGTGTAGGTGCATAATTGGGAAAGATTCTTCTAGAATGCCTACATGGAAGAGGAGAATTTTGCCATGTGTAAGTGGGATCTCCACCTACATGCCACTTAAACTTGGCTATTACCTCATCACACTTTCAAAGTAAAAAAGTCTTTAATTTAATAATCAATAGAAGACTTAGCCTAAGAGGACAATTGATGGTGACATCTACCCTTATGTCACTGAAGGGTTGAAGATTTTTATGTTGTAATTTGTAACAATGGAAGAGAGGGCGATTCTCCACCTATAAAAGGAGCCCTCCTCTCCCTTTCAAATTAATGAATGAAGCCTCCTCAATTGAGCATTTTGTGTCATTGCCATTCTCTTATCTTCAAACCCTTATTCAAACACTCTCTTTACATGTGAATGTCTCATTTAGCATTAGCTCCTCATGCTTAACCCAATTTTGGACCTCTTTGATGATTCATGATAAGTGGGAAAAGGAGTTATTATCTTGGTGGGCCCGTGGCTTCTCAAGGTAGCCCTTGCCTTATTGCCGCCCTCCCTTGGAGGTACCAATGGTTTTAGTGGTAATGAGCATGTGAAAATTGAGGTTTCATGCAAAGAGAGGGAAGTGCAGCTTTTGTGGTCTAATCATGAAGGAGATGAAAGGCAAGAGGCTATGTGAAAATTGAGGTTTTATGCAAAGAGAGGGAAGTGCAGTTTTTGTGGTCTAAGACTTTGGGGACCATAGGTAAATCTTTATGATTGTCTGCCCACCGCTGAGCAATGTTAACCCTTACCCTCTAGCTTGAATTATGAAGGAGATGAAAGGCAAGAGGCTATGTGAAAATTGAGGTTTCATGCAAAGAGAGGGAAGTGTTGGTACAGTGCCCCTTGAGGGATGGGTACTGTCGATAGACCGGCAAGCCCTGTTGTGGCAATGGGCTTGTGTAGACCCATTCTCTTTGGTATGATGTCTCAGGCCTTTGGGAAGATGGACTCGGTTCTTGGTTTGGCAAGGTTTCCAGAGCTCTGAATGAGTCTGCCACCCTCGAGATAGGTATGGCTCTCCAATATGATAGTTGGGTGTGGGTTTGATGGCTCTTGCTCTAGCCGACTTCCACTCTAGGTTCTAGAGAAGGAGTGGGCCCCCTTTCTTGAGGTTGATCCATATCTCACTCTGGGTTGTGGGGAAGTTCTATAGAATGTTTGTTTCCCAAGATAAAATTACAAAGCCTTGATGCAAGGCTTTGCTGAGAATGAGTTGGAGAGATAGGCAAAGGTTCCTTGACAAATGGTATGTCCATACACTGTGGTTTGGGCTCTCTTGCCTCAGGATCTAGAGTCCCTTGTACACTACTAGGGAGGTCCTCGCTCTTGCTAGTACTATCTTAGAGATGAGCACCGTTTAACTCCATGCAATATTTACTGATGGGTCTAATGATCTGATTTGCGAAGGGTCATCTAGAGAGCTCACTTCATCGAACAGAGGATTATTTCTCACCAACCTTCCGAGCGTAGGTGCATGGGAATATAGAAGTGCCGTGCAGAGCCCTCTAAGAAAAGAAGATTTTTTTTTTAAGAAAAGGAACGGCCGTACGCTTATGAGAGAATGGGAGTTTGCTCCTCAGTGAGAGAAGGAATGGACGTTCGCTTCTCGACCCGCATGATGTGCGCTTCGAAGAAATCAAGATGGAATGGGCGTTCGCTTTCAAGTGAGGAAGGGAAATGACGTTCAGGATGAGATTGCAAAATGGAATGGGCATTCGCTTTTTAGGGTAGGAAGGAATGGGCATTCCGAATGAAGCGAATTGTAACAGGCATGGCGAGGTGATGCCGTAGGCATTTGCTTCAAGATTGGCAGAGGCGTTTGTTCTTAGAGAGGAGAAGGAATAGACGTGCGAGTTTATGGGCTACGCGTGGAATGGACGAGGCAAGTTGCAAAAGGGGAACTTGAATGGGAATTTTCTCCACGATGAGGAGCGAACGGGTGTAACAATGCTTGGAACGGACGTGCGCTTTGGAGAATATGGCCGTGGCACTGTCAAGTAGGGAATTTTCAAATTTGACTGGCCCTACAGGTATGACAACCACTCTGACAATACAAAATTCTCCTAGTTTAGATGCACTTCAATGCACATGAGGCCCAGTTAAATGCAATTAAACTAATTTGCAGAAGGAACGGGCATGCCAGAGTTGGAAAGTTGGAATGGGTGTTCCCTGAACTTGCCCCCACGGATGTTTGCTTCTCAGAGAAGCCTAGCAGAATCTAATTTTTCTTGGGAACCCTTCAATCAAGAACAACTGATTCAAGCACCTTCTTAGGATTTTTTGATGTTTTTGTTTTTACAAGGAGCTAGAGCTAGTCTCTAGCTACTTATTGATACCTACAATACATGGTTCAAGCTAATGGATTGAGATTAATTAAATGATTAAATAAAAAAGCAAACATGAAGAAAAAACACAGAAATTAAAAATCGCTTGAATGTTGAGGGCAAATAGGGGCACTTACTTGCTTCTCCCCACTCTAGGTGAAGACTAAAATGTTTCGATACTCAATGAACGATCCAAACTCGAGGTAATCTCTGACAAAACACAAAATAACCAATGTTAATCAACCAACCGTTGGATTTGCACTCCAACTGGGCTAAATCAAGCTTTAGCTAATAATTTAAGTAGAGGACCCTAAGACAAATGCCACTCCTCGACAGTGGTGCCAAAGATGTTAATGGATTAACATGCTACTGTGACACAAAGTTGGGGTTTTGACTTCGGTCACTTCTTAGAATCAAAACACACTTGTATGAAACCTCACAGCCTCCTCACCTCCCTTTCTCTCCCTAGGTTAAGATAAAGATAAACACATCAAAGGTGAGATCATAATTCATGGAAGGAAAGATGAAAGGCTCATGAGAAGCAAGAATTTTTGCCAATCTTGTAGCTCCAAACAAGAGGGCAATTCTTTGTTGGAAGAAAATCTTCTGACTCAGGATTATGTGAACGGAAACATATGGGGAATGTTGGTAAGGTTCATCTGTTTTCGAATTGGGCAATTTGGACGGAACATCTTAAAGTAAAAGAATATGGCAATCACTTACAAGAGGATAAGATACATGGGATTTGCTTTTTGATAAGATATTAAGAGGAATTATGGGACCACATGGGCCACAACCTGGTCCTCCCCCAGAGGGCAAAGACCCCCGCTAGTCTACTATCTTCCCGGCACTTAAACCCTAAACCCTAAACCTCCGCAAAGACTAATTGGGAGATTTTTGGAGGGACTTGAAGACATTCCCCTGCACAACTCCTTGTTTGCCTTGAGACACACCTTTTGAACAATGTTGCACAGGAGTGCTCTAAATTTTGAGGATAACTTCAAGGGAACACATTCCGGACAACTCCACAAAGGCGCATCAGGAGCCTCCTTCAAGAGACCACCAGTACAAAGCCTAATAAAGAGGGTAAGGAGTCCTTTTCTGGACAAAGTGTGGAGCAATTGGCCGCTAGCCTAATGCAACAAAGGACCCAACAATGGAGAATCAACCAAGGCTAGGATTGAGGGGACCATCCACATCTTTATCCTAGAAGGAAACTCGTATGGTGCCCGACTTGTTAAGAAAACCATACTGGCACTGAAAGTCCTCATCTAAGACCCCATCCAAGTCTCTATTGTACCTACGGTGTGAAGTGGGGCAACCACGAGATCTCTAACTGCTACCATCACAAGGCTGCTTTAGCTTGAGCTATGCCTCAGGTACTACCCAAAAACCCCATGTAACCGCCCCGCTGGCTACTCTGCCAGCTCGTGCATATCACAACGCTCCTCAACCTAGCCAAGAAGTGGCCCAAAGAGGAATCCTTAGGGTACCAAAAATGCCCTTATCGCCCCTAGTTCTTCCACCACCACTGCTCCTGTTACCCAGAGTCGTTGTCACGGGACCCTTTTGTACTTCTTGAAGAAAATAATTTAAAACTCATAAAATATATCAAAATTTAAAACAAAGACTTGAATTAAATTGAATAACATAGCATAACATAAAGCAAAGGAAATAAAATAGCATCACCCCATCAAGACAAGATTGGGTGCAATCTCCCCCCCCATGCCGTGTAGCTCCACTTCCCCACCATGACATGAGTATTTAGAGAATTTTTATTTATAAAAATAGCCCAAGGAGCTAAGAATAGATAAGCGTACAAATTGGGCTTGCTCTTCTCACTTTTGGGGTATTGCTTTACATATCAAAATCCCTAAGGTTTGTACATATAAAAACCTTTGCCCAAATATAATTGCTAATGGGCTTGCTCTTCTCACTTTTGGGGTATTGCTTTACATATTTTTAATCATATCAAAATCCCTAAGGTTTGTACATATAAAAACCTTTGCCCAAATATAATTGCTAATGGGCCTTGTTACATAAAATAAATTTGTGCACATTTGTACACATATTAATCTTGTGCTCACTTGTACATTCCATTAAGCTAAATCCTACACAAATTAAATTAAATATATTTTTATACGATTATTAATTCATAAAAAATATGATAAAATATATACCTGTAAACAGTCTTTCCGTGTTTGAGGAAGCAACTATCCTCAGTTGTGTAAGAAAAATACCAAGAGAAAGATTGTTGATGTCATAACCTGTAAGGTAAACTTAGAGGTCCAAACATGGCTCAGAGGTTCTTATGGACGTGGAATACCAATCAAGAAAAACTTGTTCGACACCAAAATTGGTGATCGTCACACTGATTAGCAAATCAAAAATAATATGCACAAAAAGTTTAATACAAAAGAAAAATGATTATCATTTTCACACCACCTCTTAATCCACCAACCATACGACACCTCAATCGGTACCCTCGCACATCTCATGTAGTGCGACACCTCAATCGGTACCCTCGCACATCTCATGTAGTGCGACACCTCAATCGGTATCCTCGCACATCTCATGCAGTGCAACACCTCAATCGATATCCTCGCACGTCTCGTTGCTATACTCAAACTCTATCCACGTTAGTTAAATAATTAATTGAACATATTAATTAATCCCAAAGTCGTCTTGAGATATAGACATCCCATAAATAATCAAATAATAGGCACACACATGTTTGCCAGGCGTAAGTACCCTATGAATCACCCCTCCATATACCAACCAACTGAAACAAACAGTGGAGACCCATGAATCACCCTTCCATATACCAACCAACTGAAACAAACAGTGGAGTACCGCATGAATCACCCCTCCATATACCAACCAACTGAAACAAACAGTGGAGTACCGCATGAATCACCCCTCCATATACCAACCAACTGAAACAAATAGTGGAGACCCAAAAGTATACCATATATGGGCATCTCTAATATACAGTTGCATAACGCATGAGAGAATGGCTTCATGATTTGTGTGGAAGACTAGATCTACATAAAAAAATGCATATGTAGTGAACCAATCAAATGAATGTATGTAAGACGAGTCTAAGTGTCCCATACGACATCGGCGCGTTGTACATACACGCATAGGATGGTAGAAAGATAGAAGACATAAATGTGTCTAGAGTAAGTATATGAAACCAATCTAATGTCCCATACCACACCAGATTAATTCCATACATCACTTCCTTTAGAAAATATAAGTTTGAGGTGGAGTGGCCAGTTCCCTCTGAAACTGAAATTTCGACACAAATTTTCTCTATCTAGAAATTTTATTTAAGTTACTAAACTTGAACTAATCTTAATGTTGAATCTAAGGTTTATTAATTAGGTTCTTAGGTTGTAAAAACATTATAAAAAGCTCATATAAAAAAGTCTTGTAGATAAAAGTGAGTATATACATATACATACCTCCATCGTTGGTGTCATAGAAATAATCTGTTCAAAAACAATATTAACACTCAAAAGAGATGCGAATCGTTATTACTTCTATGGATAGGATATACAAAGTTATTAAACAAAATCTCATGATGAGAAACTTAACATTACAAGAATAAAAGTTATATTGGTTATGGATATAAGGATAAAAAAATGATAACCTTGAGTTGGAAAGGTTGAGGGGATGTAAGATTATAAATAAAAAATGGATAAATTTGATAAAACACGAATAACTAGTAATGATTATAACCATCTTTATTAAGTGAACAAGTCTAGATAATGAAAGATTAATTTACTTTTGAAGTTGAAATAAACTTGAATAATAAACATGAAACTTAAGTGTAAGAGAGTCGTACCTTTTATATATATATTCGATTGTAATGATGCTCTTCATCAAGGAAATTGAAAAACAATGTGAATGCGAATGGATTGAAATATAATTATTCTCCCAAATCTAACTAAAGCTATATTAATTTCTGAACTTAAAAGAAATACAACTTATAGCATGATCGTTATTGTAAGGATAGAAATGAGAAACTTACTTGGAAGGTGTTTGAGTCACCGTCTGAAAGATAAAACTTACATAGAAATATTGAAAAAAATATTTACTAAGTTATAGAGGATAACAACTTACTTGCAAGTGTCAAAAAGCTTTGCTACAAAATACATCATTAAAAGGTCACAAATATCGCAAGTATATATGATGTTTTAATTATGGAAAATGGAGGAACTTACTTGGGAGTGCTGGAATCATCCTAAAAGAGAAATATTACTGCACATGCTATATGGTACCAAACAATTTAAAAGAAGTTATAGGATTCATATATCTTGAATTAATTAGTATTAATTTTAAACACATAATGCAATTAATGAGTGGGTTGAATACGTACTTATATGATGTTGGGGAAGCACATCTACATAATAAAGTGTTAGATAAACAAATGTAGATATGACTGATGCAATTAATAATCACAGATAAGAAAAATTACCTCAAGGTGTGATGAGTTGAGAATAATATAATAAAAATATTTCTAATATACATTTTTCTATACCTAGAATGAAAATAACACTTTTAGAATACACAAACGGTGGGGATTACTCTTTTTGAATAATAAAAGATAAAACTTATTTCACAAAATTTAAGAAAATTTTGCTATAACCTCCTTTGTATGGCTGACCATTTTTCAATTTTTTCCATTCTCAAGTTACTTAGAAATTATCCCAAATGGTTTAAAGCACTCTAAACTAATAAAATTTCACTTTTTAAAGAGAAACAATATGAAAAGTTTAATTCTAACAATTTGATTATATATTTAGGATAAAGAAAGGCTGAATTCAAGAATGAAGAGAGGGGGAAAGCCTTTCCAACAAGGCATAACATCATTTTTCATTTTAAAGAAAATAAAAATTAGAAAACCATTAAATGGAATAAAGAAAAAGTAGGATTTCTAGCTTACATGAATTTTTGTGAGCTTTCCTTTGGCTTGATGGTTTGAGAGATCTACTCTTGTTTGCAACAAGAGTGGCTGCCAATTCTTTTGATGAAGAGGAAATGGTCAAAAACTAATGAATTATCAATAAATTCACTGTTTTTAACTCTGGGGAGGAGTAGAGTAACAGTGCATAAAACACTATTAAGCTTTTACAAAGGGGTAGGCTTCTATTTATAGGAAAAAGTGAGCCTCTAACCAAGCAAACTGATTCTAGAATTTTCCAGATCAGTTTGGTCACTTTTTGACCATTTTTAGGTCAGTTTAGCTTACTTTTTGGTTCTAGTTGAAACACGAGAGAGGAGAGATGAAATATCTCATTATTTGAGAGTTTAAAACTCCACCACACATGTGAAAAAGGCGCCTCCTTCATGAGGGAAATTTTCCTACACTGAGGTGTCAAAAATGCATCATTTCCTCTAAATATCTCTTCTTTTTTAACTAATAACCTTGTCCTTTGTCAACTCTTCATCTTATGTGAGTATTTACTCATTTTTGGGGGGCTTTTCTTTATTTCTTCAATTTATCTCCTCCCTACATTTGGATTAATCTAATTGGCCCCTCAGAACCTTAATCTAAAATTTTCAGAAAATCTGGACCCTTAGGCACCTTCTGAATTTCTTTTTGAACTTATATTTTGGGAAATTTATTTTAATAAGAAGAGATATTTTTCCATCCAAAAATATCTAAAATTGAATAATCTCTCTCTAGAATATTTTCTCTCTCTAAGCCAAAATAGGTAGAAACAAGATCTGTAAATATTTTGACAAGGGGAATGATTACAGGGGGAGAGATTGGACATCTTGAGGGGATGGGGGAGGAATCTTACAGTCTTGCTACTCCAAGTCACAGCAGCACTCCCCAAAGAAAACATGAAGCCACTAGTAGATCTTCTATCTGAGATACTACCAGCCCAATCAGCATCTGTGTACCCATGTACGCATATCTCTGTCCCAGTTTTATAAAATAGTCCACAATGCAAAAGAGACCTCACATACCTCAGTATGCATCTCAATGCATCCAAATGTGGCTTCTGAGGAGCCTGCATAAACTGACTCACCAACCCAACAGCATAGCTCAAATCTAACCTGGTGATCATCATGTAGATCAAGCTTTAGAATTAATTTCTATACATAGAAAGATGCATATTGAAAATATTTTTATTGTAAAAGTGTTATTTTCATTAGAATTAATTTCTATGCATAGAAAGATGCATATTGGAAATATTTTTATTGTAAAAGCGTTATTTTCATTAGAATTAATTTCTATGCATAAAAAGTTGCATATTAGAAATATTTTTATTATAAAAGTGTTATTTCCATTAGAATTAATTTCTATGCATAGAAAGATTCATATTGGAAATATTTTTATTGTAAAAGTGTTATTTTCATTAGAATTAATTTCTATGCATAGAAAGATGCATATTGGAAATATTTTTATTGTAAAAGCGTTATTTTCATTAGAATTAATTTCTATGCATAGAAAGATGCCTATTGGATATTTTTTTATTATAAAAGTGTGATTTTCATTAGAATTAATTTCTATGCATATAGAAAGATGCATAAAGGAATTTATTTTTATTTCAAAAGAATTATTCTCATTGATTTTGATTTTATGCATAGAAAGATGCATGAAGGAATTTATTTTTATTTCAAAAGAGTTATTCTCATTAATTTTGATTTTATGCATAGAAAGATGCATAAAGGAATTTATTTTTATTTCAAAAGAGTTATTCTCATTAATTTTGATTTTATGCATAGAAATATGCATAAAGGATTTTTTTTAATTTCCAAAGTGTTATTTTTTTTAAAATTGAATTTATTCATAAATAGATGTATAAAAGGATTTTTATAAAAGTGTTATTCCCACAGAAGTTGATTTTTATAAAAGAATGAATGGATGGATAGGTGTGATGTGAATCAAATAAATGTGAATGAATAGATGGATGGATGGATGTGAATCAGATAAATGTGAATGAATGGATGGATGGATGGATGTGAATTAGATAAATGTGAATGAATAGATGGATGGATGTGATGTGAATAGATGTGATGAGATGTCATGTGAATGAATGGATGGATGGATGTGATGTGAATAGATGTGATGAGATGTCATGTGAATCAGGATGTTTAGTTAGTTAAGGCTTTTTGACTACTTAGAGAAAAATTGTCCTCGAGGAATCGCCCATGCTTTCCGGGCAAGGTAAGTTTTTCCGAGTTTGGTTTTGGAAGAAACGATGGATTAGTCTCTTGTTTAGATATCCGTGGGCGAGGCCCTAAGTGTGGGACCCTGCCTCGCGGAAGAAGTGCTACTTCCACTGCTAGCACCCCAGAATTCGTTGATGGTTGGTGAGATCATGGGTGATATGCGGGATGACAGGCTGTGTGACAGCCATTCTAGAGACTGGCATAGTTATAGCACCAGCTCATTTAGTTGGGTTCACACTATAAAGAACCCTAGTATGTATTTGGTTGAGTACCTTTTCATATGGGGTGTACTCTTATCTTTGTATATGGTGTGTTGAGTGTTGTGTAAAGAAGAAGAAGATTTCAGCCTCTCACCTTGTGTGTTCTCTTTTAGGGTTTTGTGAGTGTGTGTGTGCTTGCAAGAGCTCAAGCTCTCTTCTCCCTTGCATTTTTTCACCATTGGTTATGCACAATGGTGAAACAAAGTCTATGGCAGATGTCTTGTATGTGCCTTCTATGTTAGAATTTCGTGGTGCTCATGCTAGATCATTATGTGGAGGAGAGAGACTCACAAAATACAAGAAAATATCTTGCTTATTATTAAGTTGCTCAAAATACAACTAGGCTTCTTGCTCCATATAAAAATGCCTCCTAGCTTCACCTTTAAATAGGTGAGCTAGTGGACCTTAAGCCCCTTCACACACACACCCTTCTCCTCTTCTTTTATATAACCTTAGTCTCTTAATACCCCCCCTCAATACCAAATTTGGAATAGGTGATATTGGACATAGGATGCCTTTATAACATTAGGCGTACAAGGTTAGGAATATAGGTGTGGTTACATTGAGATTTAAAACAATTTCTCAGTGGAGTTAGAGGCTGATACAAAGTTAGCCTCTGGCTCTTTGTTAGGACATTTAGAAGTGATATGTCCCGTTTATTTACACTTGTTACATTTCATTTTGTTGGGATATTTGATCCAACAATTATTTGCCAAATGACTCACCTTTTTGCAATGGACACATCTTACTTTGATCACTTGATGTGACAAAGCTTGTTCGATATTTGATGAAGTTGTTGCATTTGAAGATTCAGCTCCTCCCTTTGGCCTCTTTTCTTCATCAAGACAAGATTGAATGACTTCTTAAAGGGTGGGATTAGGTATGTTCTTCAGGGTGGTGACTAAGGTGGGGTACACCTTCTTGACTGCTTTTAGCAAAACAGCCACTGCATCATCTTCATCCATTCTCACATTCACTGATGCAAGTTGAGCCATTAGGCCCTTTAAGTGAGAGATGAAGGCTCCAATGCTGTCTCCCTCTTTGAGTTCCAAGCTAAAAAATTCTATTTTGAGTGAGATCTTGGAATTCTTACCACCACGAGCTCCATAGAGCTTATCAAGCTCATCCCATTTCTCCTTTCAGTCGAAAGCTGGTCCACATGGTGAATGAGAGCCTCATCAAGATGAAGCATGATGATGGCTTGTGCCCTCTCATCATCTTCAATATCTTCAGCCTTAGTTCAATCAATAACCTTAGTGCCGGAGATGAATGGCTAAAAACCTTTGGACATCATCTTGTATTTGACAAGGACTTGCCAAGTGTGGAAGCCCTCTCCAAAGAACTTCTTAATTTGGGTGTTGTCCTTTGACATTGGGTATTGAAGGAGATTACTAGAGAGTGATGGGCTAATTTATGAAGAAGAAAAAACCAAATTTTTTTGACATTTTGGCTTAAGTAGAAAGAGAAAGGCTTATGAGAGTGAAACAACCCTTAATCAAGCCAAGGACGTTGCATAAAAAAGGAGATTAAGATGGTAAATTTTATGTTTTAGCACTTAGGGTTTGTGCATAACCACTAATTCTGATGGGGAGAGCTTTGGTCTTTTGCTTCCCACGAGAGTTTTACGCCTCCATTTCAGCTCAGATTTGAGCTGTGGATAGTGGAGACTATGGGCTTCAAAAGCCCTAAAATTTCATAGCTTATAGATGCCTGCTTTTTTCTATCTCTACGTTCAAGTCTGCTCAAGTGTTGTTGTGTTGTGTGTGAGCTAATATGTGCATTAGACAACTTAGCCTAAGGGTACCCATTTTCAAAAAATTATCGATTTAGGTCCAAAGAGTGTTCTAAAGGGACAATGGGGTTAATCCAAGTGTTGGAATAAGAATAATGCAAGAATAAAAGAAAATCCACCAAAAATGAGTAAATTCTCACAGAAGATGAAGAGTTGACTAGTATAGGCACTTAATGGATTTCTTAGTAAAAAATTTAAATTTTGACACCTTAGGAGGGTGAGTGGAGCTCATCAAGGAGGTGCCTAGAATATAATCATTATCCCTAATTTTTAATTCAAAAAAATGAGATATTTCATCTCTCCTCTCTCCTCTTTCAAACTAGATCAGAAAAGTGGACCTAACTGGTCCAAAACTTATCCAAATTGGATCAAACTGAAACTGGAAGCCTCTAGATCCTAGTTGGACTTGGTTGGGGGCCTTCCTCTCCCATAAATAGAAGCCCATTCCTTTGTATTTTCATTTTAGTGTATTTACATGCTAGTGTAATTTTCAATTTAGTGTAATTCTATTATCCCTCTACCTTGCCTGTCCATTGTGAAGCTTTGGAGCTTCACTAATCCTCTTCTTCTCTTGGAGATTACTCTCTTCTACTTGGTGGCCAAGCTTCTTCTTGAGGGCTTCACATCTCCCTAAAGAATCAAGCCAAAAACTAAGGGTAAGCCTAAAACAACGGTGTTTTACTCTCTTCTTGAATGGCAGAGTTCCACCTCAGACTACACCAGTTATGTGCTAGAAAGCTCAAATTATAGGCTCCAAGTAGCCCTCTTGATTGACCTTGTAATAACCCAGTAGATTTAAGGTGTTCAACCTTGTTTATCTGACATTGATCACTTCGGACCACATAACTCTAAATAAAATCTTTCATTTTTGGCCAGTAAAATGTCCATCTAACCAAAGCCAAGGTTCATTGTATGCCAAGATGTCCTACCGATGGTGCATAATGGCACTTAAAGAGGATCCTGAGTCTAAATTCATTTTAAATGAGAATGACACTTTTGAATTAAAAAATCAATCTTTTATGCATAATTCTAATTTAGTAGAAACTACACTTTTAGAATAAAAGAATTTCTATTATGCATCTAATTTATTCATAAAATTATTTATGATGAAAATCACTCTTTTGAATTAAAAATAAAATTCTTTATGCATCTTTCTATGCATAAAATAAGAATTAATAAAAATAACACTTTTTGGATTAATTTAAATTCTTTATGCATCTATCCATGCATAAATCCAATTTAGTAGGAATTACACTTTTAGAATAAAAGAATTTCTCTTATGCATCTTATTTATGCATAAAATTATTTATGATGAAAATCACTCTTTTGAATTAAAAATAAAATTCTTTATGCATCTTTCTATGCATAAAATAAGAATTAATAAAAATAACACTTTTTGGATTAATTTAAATTCTTTATGCACATCAATTTTCTCTACTCCAGACTCCAGCAGAGTACTAGGGTAAGCGATTCAGGCTTTTGATTGATTCAGGCAGTACTCATTCTTTTATTTCCTGAGGATGTCTGCGTAAGTTAGTCCTAAATAAAAAATCAGGGAAATCTATGCAAGTGGAATTGGCCAATGGAAAGATTCTTTTCACACACCTTGAGACAAACCCTATTCAGTTTAGTCTAGATGGGAACATTACAGATTGCCAGTTCAAAGTGCTACCCTTGGGAATCTATGATGGGATCCTTGGAATGGATTGGCTCCATAAGAATCAGGCTAACATTCATTGTCACAATGGAACCATCTCTATCCTTGACCTTCACGGGAATAAAGTTCAAGGAACTGGAGTTTCCGGATCCCCAGTGCTGCAATTAGTTAAGGCTTCTAAATTGTTAAAAGGGCTCAGAAAGAGGCTAGCTGTTTATGTCGTTAAGATAAATCCGATAGACATAAAATGCAAGGCTAAAGAACCTGAGTGGTTAAGTGAGTATGCAGATGTGTTCCCAGAAGAGCTGACTGAGATGCCTCCAACTCGCGAAGTAGATCATGAGATCGAGTTAAGGGCCCTAGAGCTCTGCCCCAGTAGCCCAGCATGCATACAAAATGCTAGTCCCTGAAGCCATAGAACTTAAAGAGCAATTAAGATAATTGTTAGAGCAGGGATTCATCAGACCCAATGTTTCACCTTGGGGTGCGCCCGTTCTCTTTCAGAAGACGAAGGATGGAACGTTAAGACTTTGTATTGACTACAGAGGATTGAATCAGTTAACAATTAAGAATAAGTATCCTATCCCTAGGATCGATGAACTTCTGGATCGATTAAGATAGATCTCAAATCCGGGTACTACCAAATCAGAATCAAAGAACAGGACATCCCAAAGATAGCATTCAACACTAGCTATGGGCATTATGAGTTCATAGTCATGTCGTTTGGATCGACTAATGCCCCGGCGATGTTTAATCGTCTTATACAGGATATTCTCAGAGAATACTTGGACAATTTTATTCTTGTCTTCTTTGATGACATCTTGGTATACTCAAAGAATGCTGCAGATCATGAAGATCATATGCGCAAGGTCCAGGAGATCCTAAGGAAGCACCAACTCTTTGTAAAAAAGAGCAAGTATTCTTTCTTTGTAAAAAAGAGCAAGTATTCTTTCTTTGTTGACCAGGTGGCATACTTGGGATTCATAGTGTAAGATTCCTCCCCAGCCTCTCAAGATGTCCAGCATCTTCCCCTGTAATCAAATCCCTCTTCAGAAATATAAAAGATCTTGTTTTTACTAGTTTTGGCCTAGAGAGAGAAAATCTTCTAGAGAGTGGTAATTCAGTTTTTAAATATTTTTGGATGGAAAAATATCTCTTCTTATTAAAATAAGTTCCCCCGAAACAGAAGTTCAAAAAGATTTTCAGAAGGTGCATTAGAAATTAAGTATAATCTGTTCAAGAGGCATTATCCTAGGGGTCAAGATTTTTTTGAAACTTTAAATTAAGGTTCCTTTGGACCAATAAGATTCGTCCAAATGTAGGGAGGAGATAAATAGAAGAATAAAAGGAAAATCTCCCATAAATAAGTAAATACTCACATAAGATAAAGAGTTGACTAAGGACAAGGTTAATAGTTAAAAAAGAGAGATATTTAGATGAAATGATGCATTTTTGACATCTCACTATGGGGGAATTCCCCTCATGAAGGAGGTGCCTATTTCACACGTGTGGGAGAGTTTTAAACTCCCAAATAATGAGATATTTTTATCTCTCCTCTCTCCTGTTTTAACTAAATCCAAAAAGTGGACTAAACTGACCCAAAAATGGTCAAAATTAACGAAACTGATCTGAAAAATTCTAGAATCAGTTGGCTTGGTTAGAAGCTCACTTTTTCCTATAAATAGAAGCCTTCCCCTTTGTTGAAGCTTAATAGTGTTTTTGCACTGTTACCCTACTTCTCCCAAGAGCCAAAAATTGTGAATTTACTCATAGTTCATCTATTCATTTTATGGTTTTTTATGATTTTTGTCTTCTCTAAATTGAATATGATGTTATGCCTCATTGAAAAAAGGCATTCCCCTCTCTTCTTTAGTAAATCCAACCATTCTTTATCCTAGATGAATGATTAATGGATAAAATCAAAATTTTCATAATGTTTCTCTTTGATAAGTAGAAAATGTTTACATTAGAATGATTTAAATAATCTTGGTGAACTTCTAATTTATTTTAGAGAGTTAAAAATTGAAAAATGGTCAGCCATACAAAGGAGGTTATGGCAAAATTTTCTAAAATTGTGAAAAATAAGTTTTACTTTTTTTTTAAAATTCAAAAAGAGTAATTCCCATCGTATATGTATTCTTAAAGTGTTATTTTTCATTGTAGGTATAGAAAAATGCATACTAAAAATATTTTATTAAAAAAAATGTTACTTTCTTTAGAATTGAATTCTATGTATAGAAGGAAGCATATTGAAATTTTTATTTTGATTATAAAAGTGTTATTTTCATCATAAATGATTTTTATGCATTAATATATGCATAAAAGAATTTTTTATATTAAAAGAGTGATTATAATCATAAATGATTTGTATGCATAAAAGATATTTTTTTATATTAAAAGTGTGTTTTTCATCATAAATGATTTGTATGCATAAACATATGCATAAAAGATATTTTTTATATTAAAAGTGTGATTTTTATCATAAATGATTTTTATGCATAAATGGACGCATAAAAGAAATTCTTTTATATTAAAAGAGTGGTTTTCATTTTAAATAATTTGTATGCATAAAAATATGCATAAAAGATATTTTTTTATATTAAAAGTGTGATTTTTATCATAAATGATTTTTATGCATAAATGGACGCATAAAAGAAATTCTTTTATATTAAAAGAGTGGTTTTCATTGTAAATAATTTGTATGCATAAAAGATATTTTTTTATATTAAAAGTGTGATTTTCATCATAAATGATTTTTATGCATAAATGAATGCATAAAAGAAATTCTTTTATATTAAAAGAGTGATTTTCATCATAAATGATTTGTATGCATAAAAGATATATTTTATATTAAAAGTGTGATTTTCATCATAAATGATTTTTATGCATAAATGGATGCATAAAAGAAATTCTTTTATATTAAAAGGGTGATGTATATAACATATGCATAAAAGATATTTTTTTTATATTAAAAGTGTGATTTTATCATAAATGACTTTTATGCATAAAAGAAATTCTTTTATATTAAAAGAGTGATTTTCATCATAAATGATTTGTATGCCTAAACATATGCATAAAAGATATTTTTTTATATTAAAAGTGTGATTTTCATCATAAATGATTTGTATGTATAAACATATGCATAAAAGATATTTTTTTATATTAAAAGTGAGATTTTCATCATGAATGATTTTTATGCATAAATGGATGCATAAAAGAAATTCTTTCATATTAAAAGAGTGATTTTCATCATAAATGATTTTTATGATGATAAAAGTGTGACTTTCATCATAATTAGATTTTATGCATAAATAGATGCATATAGAATTTTTATATTTTAATAAGGGTTCTCTTAATCCTCTGTTTAATTTCTGCAAAAATTGGAAAAATGAATAAGTAGATAATCTGTGGGAAGTAATGCTACTGTTTCATATTCACTAAGATGGTAATGAGAAAAATCAATTAAACTCTCGAAGTCGGAGATCGAGATAAATGATTATTTTATTCCTCATAGGAAATTCATGTTTTAGAAATCTGTAAGCAAATATTCGACGAACGAAATTTAGAAAAAGAGAAATTAAAATATTAGCTTCGAGAAAGATAGTTTAGGAAGAGCCTTTCCAGACCCAAACTCTGATTCAGACTATTGACCAAGACCTAATTCCTTCGTCAGTTTCAATCAATGACGATGTGCCCAGTTCAGGAAAAATGCTCTCAAATCCCCTACCGAATCTGAAACTAAGTTAAGACTTTTGATTTTGATCTGAGGATCAAGTTAACAGAATTTGAGGAATTCTGTTTGGAATTCAAACCTGGATCTAGAAGTATTAGGATACGGATTTAAGATTTATTCATGGTATTCAAACAAAATCAAAACTGAAAACTTGCATAGAAACCTTGTTTTCTTAAAGGACTGTCTTACGCCAGAATGCTGGAGGGAGCATTTGGCATATATGTTTATCTAAGGGAAGCTCGGTTGCAACTGGCGGGGAGTGTTCAAGGGATAGCTCACGCGGCAAAAACCTACCCAAGTCTTGACCAGCCTGGGTATGGTGAAAAATGGTGTGCTTCCGGTACGATGGGCGAGGGCCGACGAAGCGGTCCCTGAGTGAAGTACCAAGATACCTAAGGAGGATCCTGGAGGATTCTGATGACCACGCGATGTACGGGCTCGTGGTGCTTAGGACACCCATACGTATGTCGAGGAAGATATATATATGTATGTTGATGAAATGATTATTGTAATCTGTTGCTGATCTCGTTTGCTGACCAGCAGGTCTCAACGGAAGTCCAGAGTGGTACTATTTTTGTGAAACAAGGGATTGAATGGAAATTTTGAGTTATGAAATATGTGACCATATCTGTTTTGTCAATGGATTATTTTTATATTAAAGTTTTAAAGAGGAGTGTGTGTGTATCTGTTTTCTAAAGCTAAAGTTAAGAAAGACATTCAATTATGGGTGGGTGAGTACTTGTTTGGTTCTACCGATTCGAGTGGTAGGGTGGTGGCTAACCCATGGGCCGGATAGGCTGGAATCAGTAGAGTTTTAATAATCAAACTGAAAAATTTTAGGATTACGCTAAGATTCGAGTAGTTAGTTAATTCCCTGATAAATTTCTCAATTGAGTGGATCAACGGCTGTGCGTAATCTTGATTAGGAAAAAAGCGTTGAAATCGCTCAGATGATCAAATTATATCAGTGATAGTTTCCTTCTATCTAGTTTATTCAGGTGAAGGATAGTTTAGATTTGATCTCGTTAGAAAAATTCGTTAAGAAAATTCAAAAAGGTGGAATCGTCCCCGCTTTTCGGGCATGGGAAATTTTCTCGGTTTCGGGAACCCGAGCAAATCTTTTCACCTACAAGAATGAAATGCTCAAGATCACCTATGTTTGCAAAATCACCTATAAGAATTTGTAGCCTGCCAAACAACAACTCCTGAAGCTTCGCTGAGAATGTAATTCTGAGTGGACAAATAACTACAAAAATGGAGTAAAACTCCAAGGTACTTTGTTGCTACATAGCTCCTACACCACCAAGATTGATCATAGAAGTCAAAGTCCACCACACAACTTGGAATCTACACGTGCATGGAAATGCAGCAATAGAATGGAGTTGTAAGGTTTAGGCACTACCCGTGTTGCATTGACATGTCGATTAGACTGCTCAATTTTAGCACTAACTTATACAAGAGATAGACATTGCCTTTGGGGCTTGAAAAGAGCTCCTTTGGTAACACCCTTTCACATGGCAAAGTCCAAATATATGGAGACCCCACATGGGGAAGGCAAAAGTCCTTGGGCTAGCACCATTAGGAACATTCATAAGCATGGCATTGATAAACCATATGTGCATGAGATGACCACTAGAGAACCTTGCATGGCATCCACACATCAATAGCATCAAGTAAAAGTACAACCATCATGTGAGGTGAAAAAGAATCATAAAATATACATCAACGGATTTGCACATGAGCCAAGAGTCATCCCAAGAAGCTAAGATGAAGAACCAAGTAGCTACCAAGTAGCTACCAAGAAGAACAAGGAGAAAAGCTACGACTTGACATAAATATGGTGCAGGAAGAAAGCAACACAAGGTTAACAACCTTCTCATGTCTTATGTAAAACCAAAATCCATCATCACACTACCCAAGCCTACATTGTAAATTGGGTCACCAAACTATCATTTCATCTTAAGATGCCATGTTGGCACTAGGGGGGATACTTAGTTGGCACCACCTAGTAGCCATTGATGCACTAAGGTGGGGTGATGTGAAAATATACTCGCAACTTACCACCTTGTAGTAGCCTACCATCAACGCACCAAGGTGTTGAGAAAAGTGGTGCCTTTGAGCACTAGCAAGGTAGGGAGTGAGGAGAGACAGCCTAGCATTATGCCATTTGTAAGGGGAAAATTTCATCCCACATGCAAGGAAAGTGGAATCACAAAATCCCATGTTCACTCCTATAAAAGGATGCCATTTCAAGCTATGAAAATCATTACAAGTTCTCCATTTGAGACCATGTGCTCTTGAGCTTGTGAATCACACACATCTCAACATTCTCTTTATGAGTCTAAGCTAATCTATCTTGGAACCTAATTGAAGCTTTGAGACATAACTACTAATCGCTATGTTTTCTCTTTATCTTTCATCCACCACTAGCAAAGTGGATCCATGATTATTTTCATCTTTCATCCATTTGAGACCATGTGCTCTTGAGCTAACGAATCACACACATCTCAACATTCTCTTTATGAGTCTAAGCTAATCTATCTTGGAACCTAATTGAAGCTCTGAGACATAACTACACTAATCACTATGTTTTCTCTTTTTCTTTCATCCACCACCACTAGCCAAGTGGATCCATGATTATTTTCATCTTTTCAAATTTTATAGAATGTATACAAAGTGGAAAATTATAAATAATCATAGGTCTCAAGGTGTGAACCTTTTGCTACAAGCTTGAAGAGAAGTGCCTAAACTACTAAGCTGTCATAATGTTGTGCTCCCTTCAAAGAAAAAAACAAATTATATCTATATAAAAAAGCAAGATGTATAGACACTACACTGTCATACAATATGTAAACTAAAGGATTGTTTTTGAACAATTGATGAACTAATTTAATAAGTTATTTCATATATAGAGATCCAAAAGAGAAAATGGTTCACAAAATTTTGCTAAATCATGCATTATAAATGGTAATAAACTTTGGAGGAAAGCACATGTTTTATATTCATAAAGATAATTTAGGTTTGCTTTAGCCATAGCTTGAGAGGTCTGACCTCCTCGGTCGCCAACAAGAACTTGAATTCACATTATCCCAGAACATTTTTGCTATCAAAATGCCATTTACCACTAATTTGCTTTGTATCATTTGGTCCCATAGATGTCACTTGTAAGAGATGACAATACACATTCTCTCTCTCTCTCTCTCTCTCCTCTCTCTCTCTCTCTCTCTCTCTCTCTCTCTCTCTCTCTCTCTCTTTGTGGGTTAGTTTTCAACTAAGCTCAAAAGCACAACTCTTTGCCAACCATTTTCTTTCTTTTAAAAATAAAAAAATAAAATCTATTTTACTTGAAAATAAAATATCACCCATCTCTTTGCCTCACAAAGGACCTCACTTCTCTTTTTGATAGATTGCAAACTCACTATTAAGTTACAACTATCTACTCAACGTACAACTAAGGTTGCTAGTTTCATCTTGTAATTAAATGGTCCAAATTCAATAACTATTTCAAAACCACAGCACTGTGCAAACTCTCTCTCTCTCTCTCTCTCCCCCCTTATAAAGGGGCTCTAAATTCTAAGTGTGAATATATTAAATGAGGGCCCAATCAAATCACTTTGCCTTACAAATCTTTGGGTCTTTTACAAGCCACAATTTTACCCATGGAAATTTGTTAAGATCTTTGGTGAAAATAATATTCTTTGTAAATCAAACATTCTCTTAAATAGCCTTGTGTGTTGAATTGGCAATAGTGTGTAAGTGCAATGATGTCATAATGCGTCGATGCTTGTGTCACAATGCACATATGCATAGGAATGAGTGGTGTCGTAGTGCACTTGCTCTCACACCTCTGTTGGAATCATAGATGTGCACTTGTGCTTATGTCCATGCCATACTACACATGCATGCCTAGTACGTGTCATAGTGCACTTGCACTTGCATTGGGTTCATGCCAAAAAGCACCTTTGCATTTGCGTTCATGCCGTAGTTGCACATTCTACATTATGTCATAGTGCATTTGCACCATATTGTGCCGTAGCACACTTGCACCACATCATGCCATAATGCACCTAGATTCATGTCAAAAACCACCCAAATTCATGCCAAAGGGCACCTTTTCATTTGCATTCATGTCGTAGTTGCACATTCGGCATTGTGTCATAGTTCATTCGCACCATATTGTGCCATAACACACTTGCACCACACCATGCCTAGTGCGTATCATAGCACACTTGCACTCGCATCGGGTTCATGCCAAAAAGAACCTTTGCATTTTCATTCATGCCATAGTTGCACACAAATCTGAGCAACACCACCATCTATGTATGCCTATCCAAGATTCTTCCTTTTATGCCACACATCCACAATAGGGCAAATATCAAGTAGCTCATCGATTGAGAGAGCTTTCACAGACCCTCATTCTAGTTCCTTCTCAATTGGACTAACAAGACTCTTCCATTTTCACTTTAGCTTTGGTGCCATCTCTACAAGTTGACCAAATGTCTCATCTGCTTTCCTACTTGGAATGTCAACTTTCAAATCATAGCTTGACTGCACTTCCTACATGACCTTGTCTTCCTTTTTGCCTTTACATATTCACCTTTGTGAGCCTTTCCTTTCTTCTTGCTCGATCCTGCAATGCCTCTTCCTTCCCTTTCATTCGTGTTCCTCTTGCCAATGGGCATCACCAATGCCTCTTTGTGCTTTATTGTTTCTTCCAAGGTAACAACATTTAGCAACTTTGGCTTCCCCTTCTCTTTCATCGATAGACCACTGGAACGTGCTTCACCTCTTATCTCAATACCAAAATCATTTGATCTATTTGCTGTGAAGGATTGAAGGTCATGGGTACATATCACCTCCCATTCTTGGTGGCTTGTCACATTCAGGGTTGATATGACCAAGTTCCCCACAATTATAACATGTAGGTGGATTTCTCCAACCCCTACCATATCCACAACCAACACGACTTCTATCTTGACCTTCACTATTTCCTTGATTATTTGTTGTTCCTTCCATGTCCATGACCGCCACTTGCATTACTTTTAGTAGACTTAAGCTAAGATTCTTCATTAAATCTACCACTTGCCTCACATCTTGTCTTAAACCCTCATCTGTTGTTGTAGCAACTTCCACTATGGTACAACCTAAGGCACCGTATGCACAATAGGTGGATTCGTAGCTTGGGCGATCTTTGTGGGCACTCTAGCTTGAGGAAGATCAAACCTCTTCACTTCAGCCCTCATAGGTGTGATGAGTCCATCCCTAATTGGCTCATCCTTTGTATCTTCCACTCTTTCCTTTTTGCAATCTCTCTACAACATCCTCATAAGACCTTGGCTTTTTTAGCTCCACACTCCAATGGATATTTTCCTTAAGTCCTGCAAGAAATCCATCTTTCTTGATCTTGTCTGGTGAAGGTTGTTGTGGTTGCAAGGCTTTGCATAAGCTCTCCTACAATAAGAGGAATTTCCTTGTGTAATCATCGATAAATTCAATCTCCTTTTGCACCAGCCCTTGTATGGCATGCCATATTGGATCCTCTGTCTTCACAAATTCATTAACAAGAGCTTGTTTGAGGTTGCCTAGATTTAATGCAACCGGTGGTTGAGCCACTTACAACCCCTCTTCATAAGCTTTTAACCATGTTTGTGCATCACCTTTTAGGCAAATTTGTCGAAGCCAGAGCACCTATGTGTAGGGTCTTGAATATGGTTTCTAATGCATGCAACCTCCATCTTCTCCAAGAAGTCTATGACACTATCAAAAAACTCTAGATACGACATCATCCTTTCCTCTGATTTTGATCAAAGATCCCCAATTAAAGTCACCAATGAAATGGCTTCTAAGCCAACCACAATAAGCATACACACTCTATGAACTAACAACTTAGGCTTTCCACTCTTCATAAACCACGGATCAACACCTAGTTGAAGGTGACTTGCATTTAATTCCTTAGTGGGGGTGCCAAAAGGATGTGAGGTGAAAAAAGAAAGAAAACCCCTTGCCCCTATAGCCTTTCCCCTACAAACTTGGAACCCATATATAGCACGAAGCACCCAAAATCAACAAAATAAACACATTAACTTGATAGCCTTCCCCTATAGAGAGATGAACACAACATTTGAGAGAAATCCTATTGTTTATTCATATGATGAAGAAGAGGGAAGAAGTATGATCTACTTATACACTACTTAAATGGCTACAAAACACATAAAGGGGAGCTGCACTAGCCACACAATACTTTTCTACACCAAATTGTAGACACAAGGTGTAAATTTGGACACTCAACTCAATCTTGAACTCCTTAGATAAGCATACATATGAATTTCAACACCACCTCTAATAGCTCCTGTTCCTTACTGTATTTGCCAAAATTGAGGCCACTGGCACGACCAAAAACCCCCAAATACGACCTTTGTTTGCCCTAATCTAATGTTGTATGAGAGAATTAGAGCCAAAATACACTTCACAGAAGCCCTCTCACATAAGTGACTTATTCCTGTGGCAATTGATATTTTTACACTATATAGCCCCCATTCCCACTTGGGTACCCGCGTGAATGTTTATTTCCATATTTTGATCGCCCAAAGACTCCTGGAAGTGCATATTCCGTCATCGCCTAGCATGTCATAGATTCTCTTCCCGTGTTATTTGTACACTAGATATTTTCCCTTTCAATGCTACCTTTTGCACTTCCATCATGCTTAGGCATGTAATCGTATCAAGGTGACCACCCGTTACCCTCTTAATAACCTTTCCTTCATTATTTGCCAAATATGACCTCGAGCGAGTCACTTAGTGTACACATAACATAGCACCTTAGTTAATGGAGGGGTATTTTTTTATTAGATGGACTTACATTGTGTATACATGCAAAAGTGTGTTTAAAAAATAGTAGTTTAATATAAATAATATATGTAAATTTACATATATAGGGGCTGCAAAATTAAATATCAAAATATATATAGATGCGATAGGGGTATAAATAATTACCTTGAAGAATGTAAAAATTTAAAAATAGGGGTATTTTAAATATGTCTGGCTCGAACGTGATTATAAAGGGTTTTATAGAGTGACCCCCTTAGAATATGATGAAAAGGACATCACGCATGTGCCTATTATATATTAGTGCCATGATCCACAAATGACCACACATGAAGCCTTGACACTAAACATCATCTCACTTCAAATGTGTCCAAATCCAACTAAGGTAGTGAAGCCTTATTGAATAACCCACCCAACCTATGAAACAAAACCTAAAGCTAATGTATGCTTCATGCCGATATGCACAAAAGTGGTCCTCGCCAACCACACTAAACTAAGGGATATGAGTATCCTTGAGCATTAAGACCATACATCCATATGTACACAGGCTAAAAAATGCATCACAAAAAGAGCTTAACAGTGTATACTATTGTGGACAGTGCTACATAGCACGTGTTGTTTTTTGTTCAGTTTTTACTTCTTTACAAGCAACTTTTGTATTAGTTTCAGTCACTTGCCATGGCTGATAAAACAGTAATGATGTATTTTGCATGTTGTCTACACTAAGGACAAATTGGATGGGGATAGCAATTATCCATTGTGGGCATATATGATGTAGCATGTTTTGGTTGCAAAAGGAGTGTGGAACATTGTGCAAGGTATAGATGTACATCCAGGTTCTGTGGACATAGGATCTATTGAGGATATTGCAGGTCCTGGTAGCTCTTTTAGTATTACTGTTTCTCTGCTATATTGAGGATGTTGCAGGTCCCGATGGCTCTATTGGTTCTACTATTGCAGGTTCAAGTAGCACTATTGCTATTGTTGCTGCTATTTTACCCAATGCTGAACAAGTGCACTAGGATGGTAAGGATGCATAAGCTCATGCCTTGATTTCACTTTCTGCTATGACGTAACATCACCCCATACATTTGTTCAACTAAGACAACAAAATAGGCTTAGGATATTCTAGCTGGTCTACTATATGCAAGTCTACTATATGCAGGTAATAATGAGGCAAAAACCTCATACCTTCATAAAGAGCTAGAATCAACGATCATTCACGAGGCGATGATGACATGAATGTTTTTCTTACTGAGATTAAAGATCTCAAAGAGAAGTTGATTGCTACATGTGATGAGAATATTCCAGAGCATACTCTTATGCAAACTATTCTTGATGCAAAAGGGCAAGTAAAAAAGTGTGCAGGTTGAGAAAAGGCTTTAAATGGTCTAAAGCAAACTCCAAGGGTTTGGTATGAGAAGATACATGCATACTTGAGTGCACATGGTTTCCAAAATAGTCCAATTGAGAGCACATTGTATGATAAACATGTGGATGATGTACATCTAATCCTTGCTCTCTATGTCGATGGCATGCTACTCATAGGATTGAATGAGACTCATATTGCTGATTTTTAGGGCTGATTTGAATGCCTCTTTTTGAAATGACATATTTGGGGCATTTGCATCATTATTTGGGGATACAATTTAAGCAGTGTGATAGAGGTATTGCTTTGTGTCAGACAAAGTTTATTGAGATATTATTACATAGATTCGTCCTTAAGGATTGCAAGCCTATGGCTACTCCTATGGAGATAGGTAGATTCCACCTTAAGGATTGCAAGCCTATGGCTACTCCTATGGAGATAGGTAGATTCCACCTTAAGGATTGCAAGCCTATGGCTACTCCTATGGAGATAGGTGTAAATCTAAGTCTTCATGATGCTCGAGATCACTTTGATGTCATACTCTATCAAACAACTATTGGTTGCCTCATTTATGTATGCATTATACGACCAGACATTCAGTTTGCAATCTTCCAAGTGAGCAGGATTATGCAGCATGGCCAAGTCTTAGCATTGGAAGATAGTTAAATGGATCTTTCATAGCTTGAGTGGCACCATACATCTTGTGCTATTTTATCCCAAGGGGGGATCATTGCCCGCCAGATTTACTAATGCAGATTGGGCTGGTTGCTATGATACGAGAGTGTCCACTAGTGGTTTTTGTTTCATGCTCGACAGCTCAAGCATATCTTGGTTGAGCAGAAAGCAACCTATTGTGGATATTTCTAGTTGTGAAGCTGAGTACAGCGTAGCTTTCATAGCTATAGTTGAGTGTCTATGGCTCAGATGGCTTATGCTAGATAATCATACAGGGTTCCAAACACCTAGTAGATCATCATGGGAGCCAATGTGTCACTGTACGATGAGACCTTCCAACTTCTAGAAGTGGGTTAAGAAGTTTAGTGGGTCGGGTGATCCATATGATTATCTAGCATCATTTAGATAAGTGGCCCAGGTTGAGGAGGTCTTCAATCTTCATACCTTACTGGAAGGGTTTGGATTCATGCTAGAAGGAAAAGCCTTATCATGGTTCCAAACTCTTGATCTGTGAGCTTTTGCAAATTTTGAAGCCTTGGAAAAGCACTTTGTTGGGGCCTTTACCAAAATAGGCATAAAGCATAGAGTGAGCACATGTTGATCTACAAATTCAAACAAGATTCAAAAGAAATAGTTAGAGACCATGCCATCAGATTATGATAGTATGTCTCGAGATGCCCAATAGGTGAACTTTCGAGAATAGAGAAACTTGTTTCCATTTTCTTGGAAGGATTGCTAAATAAGTCTCTCCATGCTAGTTTGTATATAGTAAGAAGCACAAGGTGCTTAATGATTGCATCTGATCTAGATGAAAAGTGTGACTATGATCAAGATGGTGTGGAAACTAGATCAATCACATTAGGATCATGAAGTGCGGAGCAAATTGTAGCCAACACACCAGGATAGACGTAGAGGCCATTGCGGAGTTGGTAATTAAAAAAATGAACCAAGTGTTTCGACCACCATAGAGACCAAATGAGCAACCAAGGTTTGCGAGACCGATGGTGTGTGGACATTGTGGAGGGGATCATCCCACTTCACAATGTCTACCGAGAGTAAAAGTGCAGCCCGTTGCTCTATGAATGAACAAGCAGTGTGATTTTGAACAAAAATGGACTAATCATGAAACCCAAGAATGCTTCCATCACATAAGGTATTTGCGGGAACAAGGAATGAAGCAACCTATGGACACACCACAGCAATACATCCGAGGACAAGTAATCCAAATGCCAAGAACCTAGGAATGGAAAGGGCACATTCGATATATTAGGAAATCAACCTTCTCTACCTAGTGCAATAGTGGGTGAGATATGTGCAACCAGAAGGGGCAATGTATGATGGTAATATACTACCCAGTTATCCTTATTATATGAAGAGGATTATGAAACTATTTCAACCTCGGTACAATCTAACATGCTTGCGAAGAGTAGCTCCATGATGATTTTACCAAATGGATCATAACATGCTATGGTTTATTGCTAATGGAGGAGCTAGACCAAGACAACCTATGGTAAGGGCACCACCTCAAGCAACACCTCAAGGACCTTGTTATAAGTGTGGAGGTAATCTCACTAGATAAGAGATTGTCCCTTGGGAAAGGATACAGGTCCCTCCACAAGCAACACAATGCTAGCTCTACCACCCTTGGTATGATATTGCATTGAGTGTGGAGTCAAGCGTTTGGTATAAGACTATCTATTACAACTTGAGGTGAAGGGCAAGGCTACGCTCAATTATATTGAAGTGCTACCTTTGACTAGTTCTTCGAGTTTTCAGAGACTATGTTATACTTTAAAGGTCATAACAAGAGATCAAGCTAAAGCTAAGGAGACACAAGATGCAAAACACAATGTAGATGCCCCTACTAGCACCAGCAGTAAAATCTAGAGGAGTTCGAAAGAGAGAAGGGCTAGGAGAAATCAAAAGAAACAAAACATAGAGGCCATTAAAGCAAAAATTCGTAGAAAACCAAACAACCTCAACCGATTGAGGGACAAAATGGGGAAAACAACAAAAAATGATCTAGAGGTTTAGTTCTAGAGAAACATTTTGAACTTTTGGGGATGCTATGTTTAAAAACAAAAAATGATCTAGAGGTTTAGTTCTCGACTTCAAAGCAAGACTGAAACCTTTGAGAACCTTGAGAAAAGATGGAAACAGTACCCTGATCCTATTCAAGAGGTCACACAGGTTTGGAAATCTACAGAAAGATATTAGAGGCCACCTAAGTCTCGATGGATCAAATGAAACCAAAACTACTCCTTGAGCATGAAGAACAAGATGGGTCAATTGAGATAGCAAACAAGATGGTATTACTTGGGATACCAGAAAAGGATAGAAACAAAATGAGAAACATGATTGTTAGGAGGAAAAAAGAAGAAATACTTCGAAAGTCAATGTCACATATACTTGAAGAAATACTTATAAAGTCAATGTCATATATACTTGAAGTAAATGAAGAGTGGCGAAATAAAATTTGGGAAGCCATCTAGAAAACAAAACTAGAAAAGATGCCCTCCCATGTTTCACCCCCTGATGAAATTGATTTTGACAAGAGGACCTTAGAGTTGGAAGTCAAAATAGAGAATTGATATGAGGGCTCAGAAAAGTTGGAGGATAGCAAAGTAGAAACCTTGAAGACCTTACCATCTTTTCTTGGTGACTACAAAGCTCACTCAAACATACAAAAGCTTCTATCTCTCTTAAACTAGAAGCACCTCTATTTATAAGCAATTAGATTATGAGAAAATGTTAATTGTTTGCTACAGTTTACTGAAAAGCATAAAGAGGTATTGAAGGCAAAATCTATGGACTATGATTTTTCTGAGTGGAAACAAATTGAGATGTATGCTGAATATGGTTAGAAGCCTGCTGTTCAAAGTGCGATAGTTTCAGAAGTTCCTGAAACCAATCAGGGATCTACAATAGTAGCGGTGTTGGAGATTGAAAACATGCAGATAGTACCATATAAGGGTCCAATATAGTTTGGAATTTAGATGAAAGGTTTGAAACAAGATGGTCAAAATCAGCAAGAGGTTTTAACTGAAGGGGAAATTCAGGAAATAGTTCAAGCTATTTTGTCTGACCTCAGAAATGAGGGAACTTCTTAATGATTCCTCTTAGCCCAATGATGTTTGTTAGGACTTTTGTGGAATAGGGTACAAGTTGATTGGCTTTATGTAGTGTATTTGTGTTAGTTGGATTAAGTTTTGGTTAAGGTCGAGGATCACACCTCAAACTTTGAACCTGCACCATTGGTGAAGCACGAAGGAGACCGGTTCATGGGTTTAGATGGGATTATGTATCTTATTGTTGATGTTGGTGTGATGAAGAAGTAGATGTGATGGGAGAAGTGATTCCTGATGAGGATCATATCATGGGAACGAGATCCCACCCACTCTTATGGATCCCAGTTTACGGGCTGATTAATTTAGTTCTAACAAGGAAAGTATCTATAGATGACTCATCATAGCCCTTGTACAAAAGGGAGGATCTGGGAACAAATTTCTATTAGAACTAATTAGTTCAGTTCTAATGAGGAAGGTGCCCATAGATTACTCATCAATGTCCTAGTACAAGAGGGGGGATGCGGGAATGAATTTCTATTACATTCAATTATATTCAATTTGGTGAGGTGAAGGGTAAGGCTACACTCAATTATATTGAAGTGTTACCTTTGACTAGTTCTTTGAGTTTTTAGAGACTCAGTATGTTAAAGGTCATAACAAGAGCTCAAGCTAAAGCTAAGGAGACACAGGATGCAAAACATAATGTAGATGCCCCTACTAGCACCAACAGTAAAAGCTCGAGGAGTTGGAAAGAGAGAAGGGCTAGGAGAAAGGCTAATCAAAAGGAACAAAACATAGAGGCCATTAAAGCAAAAATCCATAGAAAACCAAACAACCTCAACCGATTGAGGAACAAAATGGGGAAAACAACAAAAAATGATCTGGAGGTTTAGTTCCAGAGAAACATTTTGAACTGTTGGTGGGGATGCTATGTTGCAAGACTTCAAAGCAAGAATGAAACCTTTGAGAACCTTGAGAAAAGATGGAAACATTACCCTTATCCTATTCAAGAGGCCACACAGGTTTGGAAATCTACAGAACGATAGTAGAGGCCACCTAAGTCTTGATGGATCAAATGAAACCAAAACTACTCCTTGAGCATGAAGAGCAAGATGGGTCAATTGAGATAGCAAACAAGTTGGGATAACTTGGGATACCAGAAAAGGATGGAAACAAAATCAGAAACATGACTGTTAAGAGGAAGAAAGAAGAAATACTTCTGAAGTCAATGTCACATATACTTGAAGAAATACTTATGAAGTCAATGTCATATATACTTGAAGTAAATGAAGAGTGGCGAAATAAAATTTGGGAAGCCATCTAGAAAACAAAACTAGAAAAGATGCCCTCCCATGTTTCACCCCCTGATGAAATTGATTTTGACAAGAGGACCTTAGAGATGGAAGTCAAAATAGAGAATTGATATGAGGGCTCAGAAAAGTTGGAGAATAGCAAAGTAGAAACCTTGAAGACGTTACCATCTTTTCTTGGTGACTACAAAGCTCACTCAAACATACAAAAGCTTCTATCTCTCTTAAACTAGAAGCACCTCTAATTATAAGCAGTTAGATTATGAGAAAATGTTTAATTGTTTGCTACAGTTTACTGAAAAGCATAAAGAGGTATTGAAGGCAAAATCTGTAGACTATGATTTTTCTGAGTGGAAACAAATTGAGATGTATATTGAATATGGTTAGGAGCTTGCTATTCAAAGCGCAATAGTTTCAGAAGTTCCTAAAACCAGTCATCACGGAGCTACAACAACAGTTGCGGTATTGGAGACTGAAAACATGCAGATAGTACCATGTAAGGGTCCCCAACACAGTTTGGAATTCAGATGAAAGGTTTGACACAAGATGGTCAAAATCACTAAGAGGTTTTAACTGAAGGAGAAATTCAAGAAATAGTTCAAGCTATTTTGTCTGACCTCAAAAATGAGGGAACTTCTCAATGATTCCTCTTAGCCCAATGATACTTGTTAGGACTTTTGTAGAACAGCGTACAGGTCGATTGGCTTTATGTAGTGTATTTGTGTAAGTTGGATTAAGTTCCATCCAGTTCACTTTGCACTGTGTTTAGTTCTTGAAACTTAGATCTTGTTCTAACTAGTGTCTAATGTCAAGGGTTTTGTGGGTTCATGTCAACTATTTTTGGCAAAAAATAGTATCCATTGGGTGTGCCAGTGTTAAAGGCATAACCTAGATTAGTCATTATGTCAATATAAAGGCTTTTTTGACCTTAGGGTCTTTTTGTGATTTGAAAAGGCATGACCAAAAGTCGTGTGACTTTTTGATTAAAAGGCATGTCGCCTCTATTGTACTTTTTAAAAAAAGAAGAAGAAGAAGAAGCAACTCAGGCAAAGTTATTGTTCTACTATTTTTTCTGATTCAGTAAATTGATAATCTGAAGTATGAAAATATTAAACTCAATCGTGAAAGTGGTGTGTATGTTGTGGATAAGCCATACTCTATTGATTTAGTATGTTAGAATGGTGATTTTCTATTTCAATTTATGTCAGTTTAATGAATGTTGATTGAAAACTGATTCAGTAAATCAAGTTAGGAGTTTGTCCCTAACATACCTCATTAAATGACAAAGGTTCTTCCTCATCACATATACTAGACATAGCCAAAGAATAACAATCAGATGCATAAGAGCTATGTTGAAAACCTGAACAAGTATGACTAGACATATGTGTATCTAATTTAATATCATGCAAAGTTTACACCAACCATTTTGGCATACATCTAGCTTGCTCATTTTCAGCCACCACCATGTCCTCATAAATGATATGGTGTAAATTTACATCAGAAATAGGCTGATCTGTGACATTATTTGAAACCTACGTAGTTTGTACATATGCCTCAATAGGATGCACATTTGAGCTTCCACCCATAAATAGAGGCAACAATGTATCAAATACATCTTGTGAGATAACACCTATCTCTTTGGTACATGTGATAACAAAGGTTGCACCACATCTTCCACAAACACATCTCGACTAATCAAGATATGCTTTGATTGTAGATGATATAACCTCTACCCTTTGCTCTAAGCATTGTAAATAACAAAAATACATTTCATAGCCTTGTCATCTAGTTTGCGACATTGTTGTAAAGTTTGTATAGGCCAAACAATGAAATACACACAAGTGACCAATCGATGCCTTCTTGCCATGCCAATCCTCATAAAAAGTGCTAGACTGTTCCCCACTAGATTGACAGGCGATGGCCACACAACCATCCATATCTGAACTCGTATATGCAGAAGCTACTATTGAGTTTACATGACTGTCTAAAGATGCGCCACTCCAGCCGCCAGAGGTCGACTTCTGACTAGAGCCTGCGATAGATTTATCCTCAGAGGAAAGACTCGCTACAGGTATACTGCCTTCTTCAGAAAAAATGTCAGGCCAATAGACAACGGCTAGAGTCTTTTCACTACAAGCAACCAAACTTGCAGCTTTGCACTTCTCAGCAAATTTGGTACTTCCCATCTGTGCTTCTTTCTGCAAACCGACTATTGATACTACCCAGTTGTCACCATGCTTGGGATCTACATTTAGGCCATCAGCTGTACACACTAGGGGTGGCATTGGTAAAGTCCTGAAGTTTTCAGGGCCTTGACTAGAAAGATGGCTCCAAACAAACAACCGAGCATCTTGAAGCATCCATGATAAACCAGTCCTTCGATCCATCCCTCCACAAACTCCAGAGTATTCTGGAACATGGTCAAGTTGAAGGGAAAATCAGAAAAAAGCACAAAGACGCACGTATCAACTGAAATACAATGCTTGACATACAGCCTGGTTCCCGGCTTGTTTTTGAAAATCCTGAAATACAATAGAAACAATCCACCTGTTCTTAAAGGAGTTGCTCCTTCAGCTTGTGCAATCCTGAGCTCTTGCGGGAAATCACTGACCAAACACAGGATGACTGGTATCCGTTTCACCCCTATCAATTGTGTTTACAACAGTAGGTGACCTAGATGTCCCAAAACAACCAAGATATATTAAATCCAAAACTCTAGAAGAAAAAGAGATGTTGCAGACCAGAAAACAACCACAGCTAACTATGTTACCAGGGCTGTTATAAATGGGATCCTATACAGCCAATAATTTTGAAGATAATACACAGATATGGCTGGTTTTATATGATAGTGCCTGAAGAAAAGAAGGGAGGAAAGACAAAAGTGGAAGTTCATTATGGCAAAACTATAAAGGGGTACATAGACAACATGCATTGATACTTAGGAGTATTGCCTTTGAAAGTTTTCGTAACCTTTTTTAAAACCCAAAAATGGGAAGCATTGCAAATATTGTTGTATCTATACAGGATTAAGGACAACCCCACCTCCCTCCACGTGGGCAAAGGAGGTGGGGCTAATTCAAAATAACCACTCCTCCTGTAAGCCAAATCTCACATCTTCCAATGCAATTTTGAATTTGAATCTAAGAAGATCTCATCTCACATCTTTCAATGAAATCTTTGTATACATGCTTACATACCTATAGATACACACACTTATATATATTATGTATGTATGTGTATCTATAGGTATGTAAGCATATATATATAAATAGATTTATATGTATGTCGACGCACACACATGTATGTTCATGCACACACACACACAACACACAGACACCAGCACATGATACGTATACACACGTATACAAACACACATACACACACTCGCACGCATGGACACACGTGCAACATATAGAGATATGCACACTTGCACACATACTCAAGCTTGCACATACACACACAAACATATATATTATGTGCATGTGTAAGAGAGAGAATATACATACACACTATATATATTATGTATGTATGTGTATCTATAGGTATGTAAGCATGTATATATAAATAGATTTATATGTATATCAACGCACACATGTATGTTCATGCATACACACACACACATAACACACAGACACAAGCACATGATACGTGCACACACGCATACAAACACACATACACACACTTGCACACATGGACACACATGCAACATATAGAGATATGCAAACTTGCACACATACTCAAGCTTGCATATACACACGTGTATACATGCACACAAGCACATAAATACACTCACATACACAAGTACATGTGCACACACATGGACATGCACACACTCACAAACACACATATGCACCTGCACGTGCACACACATAGATGTACACACGAGTATATTCACATGATCACACACACGTACATGTAGACACTCGCTATGGATACACATATATAAAAACATACACACCATATACACACACACACACACACAAACAACAACAACAAATACACACTAACACATACACACAATCAAGACACTTGCACAACACATGCACGCATGAAGACATTACACAATCACACATACGTGTGTATGTGCACACACAATCACATACATATGTATGCAAAAGAGAAGACAAAAGACATTGTATATAAGATACACTTATTTAAAAGTGAACACACCTCATCATGCATCCCCACGTGTTAAAATTTAATATTAATTAAAAATATATGTGTATATGTGTTTATTTATTTTATAAATGCACATGTATATATAGGTATACGTCTCTAAATATAATAAAACATAATATTATACATAATATATATTTACATGTGGGTGTGTGTTTGTGAGAGAGAGAGAGAGAGAGAGAGAGAGTGTATGTGTGTGTGTGTGTGCACGTGTGCATGATGAGAAAGAAGTGTGTTTGTGTGTGTGCATGAATGTATCCGTGTGTGTGTGTGCATGAATGTATCTGTGTGTGTGTTTGTGTGTGTGTGTGTGTGTTTGTGAGAGAGAGAGAGAGAGAGAGAGAGAGTTTCTATATGTGGGAGTGTGTGTGAGAAGAGAGATAGCATTGTGAGGTGAAAACAAGAAAAAAGACCATGCCTCTATAGCCCTTCACCTCCCAAACTTTGATACAACAACTACAAAAAGGGGGCACCACCAGCCACCACCGGCTGGAACACTTCTCACGGTTCACCACACCACCCACACCAGAAAGACAGCCAAAATAGGGGCACCAACAACCAACACAAAACACCACACAGAGATACCTCAAAACTCTGTACTTCATAAGATAATCAAAGAAGATAATCAAAGACCGCACACTTATCCACACAATAATATAAAAATTCCTCCACAATCAGCCGGCTTCACTCGGCTTCCTTCACTCCAAAAAAACTTCCTTCCAAAAGCTTTCTCTCTCGGCTTCAGCACCTCGTGCTTTCTCTCTCCACTGCTTGCTCCAAAACAGCCCGCTCAAACAAGCTTTTTCCACACCAAAAAAGCTTCTCAAATCAGCTCCTCAGCTCCCAGAAAACAGGCCCACACCTCTTGTACCCTCTGGTGTCACCCGCTCAGAGACTGACGGCGAAGCCACCAGTAGCGTCCGTGTGGCAAGGCACTCCCCAGCCAGCAACACAGCGAGAACACTCTTGCTCGCTTCTCTCCCTAGCGGCTCTCTCTCTACTTACTTCAGCTACCACTGGCGGCCTCAAAACCAGAGACCCTCGACGTCCCTGTCCACTTGTCTTCAGCAGCCACCACAGCTAGCCCAGACCCAAAACCAGTGCAACACCTTTTCCTAGGCGACTTCCGCAGCCATTCGCTAGTCGCCAGCCCTCTCTATCATCGCCAGCCCCACCGCCTCCCAGCAAAACCCAACCAGCCTCAAGGCAAAACCAACCCATCGGCTCTGTTAACGCCCGCCCTCCAGCCTGTCAGCCATCTGCAATCGACGCTAGCACAGCTGCACCAATCTATCTGCTCGCCCAGCTCCACTCCAGCCAGTCGCCAGCCACCAACGCGCCGGCTAACCCAAGGCCGCAACTCCTTGTAGGCGGTCTCTCTCCACGTCGCCAGTCACTCTTGCTCTCTCTGTCAATCCTCCCTCTCCTGAGGCGGCCACACACACAGAGTCCTTTGCTTCCGCTCCTCTGGTGGACCCAAGACCCAAAAAACAACGCCACCCTTCTATCCTGCGCTTCTCCCTCTTCACCAACCTTCTAGCGTTGTGTTGGCAAGGGTGCTGGTTGCAAGGCAAGCCTCCAAGTGGACCCTTTTTTTGCTGGCCACGTTGATGTTTATTTTATTCTTTTTTTAAAGCCTGGAAAATGGCCACCATCACCCTTTCCCCTAGCTTTCAGCATTCTCGATCAGCTGCACCTCTACTTACCAAACATGTCAATTCCCCATGCTCTGTCAACCTCTTCCACATGTTTGCTAAAAATGGAGCACCATCTCTGCATCCAGAATCAGCCCAGATTGACTAGCCATCATCACATTCGGGGTTCCCGTAATACTTTCACATGAAGGCTCGTAAAAAAAACATAAAACGACCCACTCTGTACATTTTCCAAGGCATTCAGGGCAAAGCTTTTTCACATGCCATGCATTCCATATGTACACAAGCCCAAAACACTTTTCAGAATTTTGCTTGACAGCGTGCGTGTGTGTCTGTGTGTGTGTGAGTGGAGGGAGAGAGAGAGAGAGAGAGAGAGAGAGAGAGAAACACACAGAGAGAGAGAGAGAGAAAGAGAGAGAGAAACACAGAGAGAGACAGAGACATGGAAGTCTATGTGTGAGAGTGTGTAGAGGGAAAGAGTGTGTGTTTGCATTAGTACATGTGCATGTGTGTACATGTGTGTGTGTGTAAGAGAGAGAGAGAGAGAGAGAGAGAGAGAGTTTCGACATTTGAGAGTGTGTGCATGTGTATGTGAGAGAAAGAGGGTGTGCATGTGCATGTGCATGTGCATGTGTGTGTGTGTGTGTGTGTGTGTGAGAGAGAGAGAGAGAGAGAGAGAGAGAGATTACATGTAAGATGCATTTATTTGAGAGTGAGCACACCTCACCCCTCATCCCTACCATTAAAATTTAATCTAAAATTTGATTAATTAAAATTGTATATATGTGTGTAAATCTATTTAAGTGTGTGTGTGTGTGTGTGTGTGAGAGAGAGAGAGAGAGAGTTTCTATGTGAGAGAGTGTGTGTGTGTGTGTGCATGAGAGAGAGAGAGAGAGAGAGAGAGCCTGCGAATTTCTATGTAGGAGATAGTTTGTGTGGGAGGAGATAGTGCGTGTTTTCATTAGTGTATGTGTGTGAGAGTGTGTAGGGGGAAAGAGTGTGTGTTTGCATTAGTACATGTGCATGTGTGTATATGTGTGTGTGTGTGTGTGTGTGTGTGTGTGAGTGGAGGGGAGAGAGAGAGAGAGAGAGAGAGAGAGAAAGAAACACACAGAGAGACAGAGACATAGAAGTCTATGTGTGAGAGTGTGTAGGGGGAAAGAGTGTGTGTTTGCATTAGTACATGTGCATGTGTGTACATGTGTGTGTGTGTGTGTGTAAGAGAGAGAGAGAGAGAGAGAGAGAGAGAGAGAGAGTTTCGACATTTGAGAGTGTGTGCATGTGTATGTGAGAGAAAGAGGGTGTTCAATGTTTGTGTGTGTGTGTGTGTGTGTGTGTGTGAGAGAGAGAGAGAGAGAGAGATTACATGTAAGATGCATTTATTTGAGAGTGAGCACACCTCACCACTCATCCCTACCATTAAAATTTAATCTAAAATTTAATTAATTAAAATTATATATGTGTGTGTAAATCTATTTAAGTGTGTGTGTGTGTGTGTGAGTGAGAGAGAGAGAGAGAGAGAGAGAGAGTTTCTATGTGAGAGAGTGTGCGTGAAGAGAGAGAGTGTGTGTGTGCATGAGAGAGAGACAGAGAGAGAGGAAGAGGCTGAGAATTTCTATGTAGGAGATAGTTTGTGTGGGAGGAGATAGTGTGTGTTTTCATTAGTGTATGTGCGATGTGTACATGTGTGTGTGTGTGTGTGTGTGTGTGTGAGAGAGAGAGAGAGAGAGAGAGTGAGAGAGGTAGATAATTTCTACGTAGGAGATAGTTTGTGTGGGAGGAGAGAGTGTGCGTTTATATTAGTGTATGTGCAGTGTGTACATGTGTGTGTGTGTGTGTGTGTGTGTGTGTGTGTGTGTGAGAGAGAGAGAGAGAGAGAGAGAGAGAGAGAGAGAGTATATGCATGCATTCCTGTCCAAGAATATTGTGGAAGAGATTTCGAGAAGAAATGATAGAAGATTTTCTATACCAGTTATCAAGAAAAGCTGGGGTCAGTTTATTGGTATTGAACAATTAGCTGAAACTCATGCACTACTACATTTAGAAGAAATTCTTCGTGCTCAGAGACGGATATTGGCAGATTTTGAAGGAATGCCTGAACTAAACAGAACTAATTTGGAAGTCTTGGGTGAAAATAGATTGCTTTTGGAAGAGAGATCTTTTGATACTGTGTCGAACAATCTAACCTGTCAAGTGCTATGGAGTCAACATTAACAGATAGCCAACGTGTTGCTATGGAGTCAACATTAACAGATAGCCAACGTGTTGCTTTCGATGCTGTAATGCATGCAATTGTGACAGATGCAGGTGACATTTTTTTCCTAGATGGTCCGGGGGGATCGGGCAAGACCTATTTGTATAATTGCTTGCTTGCGCGAGTACGTGGACAAGGGTATGTTGCTTTGGCCACTGCATCGTCAGGTATTGCTTCTCTACTCTTGGCGAATGGACATACTGCACATTCTAGATTTAAGATACCTCTGGAGCTAAACAATTCTTCAACTTACAAAATCCCCGTACATGGACAACTTGCTAAGGTTTTGAGAGTTTGTAAGCTCATTATTTGGGATGAGGCTCCAATGATTCATCGTTATGCTTTTGAAGCATTGGATAGGAGCTTACAGGATGTAATATTCTCAGATAAGCCATTTGGTGGAAAGGTTGTATTAATGGGGGGAGATTTTAGACAAATCTTGCCTGTTATTATGAAGGGAAGACATGAGGATATTGTTAATGCAGCATTGTGTCGTTCCTTTCTATGGAACTCTATCTGAGTTCTAAAGTTAACTGGAAATATGCGTATTCAATCAAGCAATACGAATGGATGCAATGAGTTTAAACAATGGGTCATGAATATTGGGAATGGAGTGGATTGTAGCGATAATAATACGATGGTGACACTACCAAGTAATATGGTCTTGCAAAGATCGACTCTTAAAGACTTGGTACATTGGGTATACTCTGAATTGGCTATCACTACGACATATGCTTCATACTTTAGTGAGCGTGCTATTCTTGCTCCGATAAACAATCAAGTGGATATTGTGAATAAGACAGCTTTGGATGCAATGCCTGGTGAGCCTAAGCAATATTTCAGTGCAGATTCAATTCTTGAAAATGATGAAAATTCATTCCTATATTCCACAGAATTTTTGAACACAATCGACCTTCGGGGCGGATATCCACCTCACTGCTTGGTTTTAAAGTTAGAAGCTCCTGTTATTTTGCTTCGTAACTTGGATCCAAGACGTGGACTCTGTAATGGTACACGGATGATATGTAAGGCCTTTCACTCTAAAGTCTAGAGACTGAAATCATCACTGGTACTAAATTTGGGGAAAGAGTATTTCTTCTACGGATTACCTTTATATGCAGCGAGGCCCAACTACCATTCACCTGTTCAAATATACAAGTGAATAGGGTGTGTGCGGGAACAAGCCCTTGGTTAGAGGCTGTAAAAGAGGAGATGTAATTGTGAAAGAACCTGTGAAAAGGTGAGAAGAATCTACTGGGAGAGAATAAAGGGTAGCATGAGAGAATTTAGGAGTGTGGAGTTATTCTGGGAGATATTCAGGGAAAAGAGAAGAGGTGGAGAGAATCAGGCAAGAGGTGGAGATATTCTGGGAGTGAATCATGGAGAAATCAATGGGATTTGATGCTTGATGTAAACTCTATAAATTGAGGCATAGCCCTAATGAGAATTTGCTGGTTTTTGAGTATCCATGCCTACATTAATCTATTTGCTAATTATCCACTAATTATGTCTTAATCATTTGCTAATCACTTTGTTAGTGATGTTGATTCTAGTGTTTGATCCACCATAGCTCATCATTATGCTCAAATTTCAACATGGTATTAGAGCCATGCCTAGAATCCATCAAGTTTATGAGCCCATTAGTTAATTAATTAGGATTATTAGATAATTAGTAAATAATCAAAATTTTAGTTAGTTTTCACTTCCCCCCTTCACCCCCAGCCAGTGGAGGACTCCATTTAGCTTGCACACTCACAATTAGGACACAAGCTTCTAGCATATGGTAGCCAACTCCTTTGGCTACAAGCTCATCAAAACGGCGCAGCAAACCGCGAAGGCGTTGAGGAGAAATCGACGATTTGGCCAGCGCTGTTTTTTCTGAGTAATTTGCAGATCTCTACTTCATTAGATTAAATCTTTCTAATTCCTCCTAGCCCAAGGTGTATTCAAGCATGCTCTACAAGCTGGTGAAGACAGAATTCAGTTTCATCAAGTCTACATTGAGATCCAAGCTCTTCATCAAATCTGCAGGTGACTTTGGTAAAACAGAGATTAAGCTTTTAATATTTGGTCAAATCTTGTGTTTCTTGGCTTAATCCTCTACTAGACTCATTGCTATTGATGTCTTTGAAAGCATTTGAGCTTATTTGAAGTGGAAGGCACCAGATCTGGACTCCCTGCATACTCTTTTTTTGCACACAAAATAGAGCATTAATTTGCTAATCAGTGCTAATCACTATATTTTGGTGCAATTGAGGGTTCAAATTAACCATTAGGTATCTGATACAGATCCTTATAGCTTCAGATTGCAAATTGGAGTTGGTTTGATACTCCAACCATCCCGTACAAATTGGTTACCCTTAATTTAATGTAATTTCTGGTGATTTTATGATGATAAAATTATTGTAATGATCTATTAAACACCAGATTGAGTTGTAAAAGGGTAGACACTGCCCTTGAATCTTGAAATTGGATCAAGAGGTAAGACCCCCTTCACATCACCATGAGTTCAGCACACAGGAAATAGCCAAATTTAATGGGGAACAGTTTTATACATGGCAGACAAAAACCATGTATTTGCTGATGAGGAAAAATCTGTGGGGATTAGTTGAAGGGAGAGATGAATGCCCAGAGAGAGGGGAAAATGAGTGGAAGAGCAGGAATGAAAAAGCATTGGGACTTATTGCACTCAGTTTAAATGATGAAATCATTCATCACATCAGAGGGATACAATGGGCAAAAGATGCATGGGATGAACTCAATAAATTATTTGGTACACAAGCAAAAAATTCAAAGATAAATCTGTTAATGCAATTCTACAAATTGGACATGAAGGAAAGTGAACCTTTAATCACACACTTGAACAAATATAAAAGCATTAAGTAACAGCTGGCAGCTATTGGCAAAAAGGTAGAAGATGATGAAGCATTAGCTGTACTTTTGAAGAGTGTGGACAAAGGAGATTATGAAAACATTGTAGCAACACTAAAGAATGTACCTGAATTGAAGATACACGAGATAGAAGCAGCTCTACTAGAGCAAGAGAGCAGAGGCAAAGAGAAGAAAGGGCTCGACTCAACAGCAGGAGAAGAAAAAGCTTTCTTCACCCGAGGAGGATTCTCTCGAGGACGAGGACGAGGAAGAGGCAGAGTAGGAGGGAGGACCTTCACTTGCCACAAATGTGGAAAGCCAGGACACATGGCGAGAGACTGCTACAGCAAACCCAGTGAAGAAGGAACAACATCGGCAAACTTCATGGAGGCTCCAAAGGAAGTGGAGTCGGATCATCTTTTCTGTGAGAGAGAGAGAGAGAGAGACCCCACAACCCAATGTAACTTGCCCCAACAAAGTAAAACCACCTCTGAGCCACCGATGATGTAGGCCACGTGGTAGATGTATGTGTGAGCACTTTAGTCAAGGTCGTGGGCACTTATAGTAGCCTTGGACACATAGAGAGAGAGAGTGTTAAGGACTATGGAGTTTAGGGACTTGAGGCACTAGTCGCGGGCTATCAAGTAAGAGGGAAACTTGGTATAGTGTCCAGGTGTGCTAGGATTATTCACTTGAGGGGAGGTGTTGAAATATACAAGTGAATAGGGTGTGTGCGGGAACAAGCCCTTGGTTAGAGGCTATAAAAGAGGAGATGTAATTGTGAAAGAACTTGTGAAAAGGTGAGAAGAATCTGCTGGGAGAGAATAAAGGGTAGCATGAGAGAATTTAGGAGTGTGGAGTTATTCTGGGAGATATTTAGGGAAAAGAGAAGAGGTGGAGAGAATCAGGCAAGAGGTGGAGATATTCTGGGAGTGAATTATGGAGAAATCAATGGGATTTGATGCTTGATGTAAACTCTATAAATTGAGGCATAGCCCTAATGAGAATTTGCTGGTTTTTGAGTATCCATACCTACATTAATCTATTTGCTAATTACCCACTAATTATGTCTTAATCATTTACTAATCACTTTGTTAATGATGTTGATTCTAGTGTTTGATCCACCATAGCTCATCATTATGCTCAAATTTCAACATCACCATGAGGCAGAGACAGTTTCCCGTGCGGCTGGCATTTGGCATGTCAATAAACAAATCACAAGGCCAAACCCTAAATGTCTTGGGGTTGTATTTGGTGACTCCAGTGTTTACTCATGGGCAATTGTATGTCGCGTTGTCACGAGCATGGTCTCCTCATGCTATGAAGGTGTTACTTGAGGATAACGCTAATGTGGAGTGTTCATTTGATGATCTTCAAAGTTATACACCTACAACAAACAATATTGTTTATAAGGAGATCTTGATGTCTTCAGAGTGACAAGTCAGGTTTCTTATTTAAGTTCTGCAATTTGATTAATTTTGTTGTGATTTCTTTTTTTATACATATTTGTCCATGGTAAAAGTACCTATTTTTGTTGTTTATGTTTTGACAGACATGTCTAAGATTACCTTTACATTGGACATGCCTTTGTCGAGAATAGTAGGTGAGTTATTCTCTATATTTGCATAACTTTTCTTGATTACAAAGTATGGAACATGACATTCTATACTGATATCTATCTGTACAGAGCCACCGCTATGGTCAGCTCCTATTACTGTAGGTCACATAGCAGGGATTATGATTGATGCTTATAGGGATGGGTAAGTATAAGTGTAATTGTTAGGCATTGTATAAATATTTTTTGAACCTATATATAAATAATTGTATAACCTATTTGTTATGCTTTGATTTTAGGATATTGCATGACATTGATATGTTTATGGTAAGAGTTATCGACGAAGGCATCGAGATGTACGGGATCGGTGTTCTTGATGAGGAGTGGGGTGTCTATTTGTTTTGGAGAGAGATGGACAGATGGTTTGCATCATTTGAGGAGTATTCAGTACCTGATGACTGGTTGTTTCTTACATCCATCATGACCATTGGTATTCGTTACGGGTTTTATACTAGAGCTCCTCATGTACCATCCACTCGATGTTCTATTGTACGAGATAATTTTGATTATGTTTTTCTATTATAAGATTTTTTTGAGATTTTATGTGTCGTTATGTGCAGGTCCTTTTGAGATTTGATTTATCGTTGTTTCGTTTGTGCAGGTCCTTTGCATTCATCGATAGTAGAGCATGTGCGGGATGGATCACCGCTTTACAATAGAGAGCGTATTGTGAGGAGACAAAATGAATGATCCTTCTCATAAGAGAAGAATTCAATTTGTTGATTCTGACATTACTGACTGAGAATACGTATTTTGTGGTGCATTTTGAGAATATATAATATTGATCCTTTTTTGCATCTTCGTAAGCTACATTACTATGATATTTTTGTTTTCGCTATAAATCTACGAGACATGGATGTTATTTTGAGATATGTATATATGAAATCACTTGAAATAATGTATTGTGTTTACTTAAAACATGACCTAAATTGGAGAAACTGAGCCTATTTTTTCTGGAACTCTACCTGCCGCCGCAGCAACGTGTAGATCCAATACTAGTATATTTGAAGATCAAGTAAAAGAAAGAACAACTTTAATGTGATGATATAGCTTATAAGGGTTTCAGAAAAGCACAAGGAAAGAAATGTGAAGGATTAGAAAAAGGCATATAAAGGGACACACGTTGTCAGATACAATCTTTAAAAATCCAAATGTGGAGGTTTGACTAATAAAAGCCCAAAAGCATTATTGTTTTTGTTATATTCCCCTATCTCGGTCACTCTTCTTCAAGCCTAATGGAGTCACATTTTGTAAATGAGCTTAACACGAGGAAGAGATATACGAGATCAGGGGGATGTAACCAAAAATAATCATGAGCACACAGCCAATTTTTTCAAATCTTTTTACTGTACGAAGAGGAAAACACCCGAAACAAAGGCCCTGTCAATTTTGGGCCCCTTATTTGCACATTTCCTTGTCTCACTCACACACACACACACTTTTTTTTTGGGTTTTAAAAAAAACACACACGCACACAGGGTGGACCAATTTGCAAAGTATGAGTGCGTGCTGAGTGGTTCTTGTTTACATGTATTTTGTGTTTTGAATAATTCTTTTGGAAAACCATTAAAGGATTAGACTGCTCGAAACAAGGAATGGGGATGGAATCTTCAACACCCAGAGGAACAAAAACAGAACCCAGAAAGGGGAAGAGCTACCTGAGGGCATTGAGGAATCGATGAGACCAGGAAGTGGAGGGGGGAAAAGTTGCAGGTGATGATGAGAATCGACGAGAAGGAGGTGGGGTTGATGGGGAATCAGGAAATGCATCATGGGCAGCACCCAAATCTCTAGGTCTGAGAGGAGTTGATCTTGCTGCTGCATGGCCACCATATCTGGACCTTGATCGAGAGTCTGCAGGAGAAAACATTTTGCTGCTGCTCCAGCTCCCCAGCCTAGTTCAAACCTTTTTATAAGAGCCCAAATTTCAAATGAATCGCTCCTCTACTTGCCTTTGTTACCAACTTAGCAATAGGTAAGTAGAGTATTCAATATCTCCCTAGAGTGTTCAACACCATGAACTTCTTCATGAGCTAGGTGGACAGGCCGCGCATGCGCCCCTTGTGTTCAAAGTGTGTAGACCACATGGTGGGTGTGTTTGCTCCAATCATGAGTTCAAGCCACCCATTTTGGGTCTTGGTCACCTTGTATGGGTCCATGTTTGGCACCTTAATAAAATGAACTCATGACACCCGTTTCTGGGTCTTGGTCACCTCACATGGGTCATTGTTTGGCACCTTAATAAAATGAGCAACGCAAACAAAAAAGGTATTTAAAAGGTAAATTTTCAAATTAATCACCCTTCATCTTGCTCTAATTCCCTTGGTCAGCAGTGAGCACTATTGTCCTGTACAAGTGCCCCTTTTTGTCTTGTGTCTCCGTAAAAGATTATAGGACATCATGAACTTCTGCAACAAGTGAGAGAGTGCACACCTAGCTAGGATAGGGGTCTGCAAGGTTGAGGTATTAATACTTGTTTAGGAGGCAAATTTTCAAATTAATCACCATTCATCTTGCTTTAATCTCCTTTGGAATTACTCTAATCCAACATCGTTGCCTCATTAGATGTACACACAAGTGGGAAAGGGCCCTTTTTCCAAACCTAGAGTATTCAACGTCATGAACTTCTACAGGGGAGGCATCGCACACCTAACCAAGTGCGGCTAATATAAGAGACAAGATGCTCAAACCTTATATAAGAGGCAAAATGTCAAATTGATTACCTTTCATGTTGCTCTAATTTTCTTTATTAGCAAAGGAGGTATACACTAGTGGCAAAGGGCCCCCTTTCCCTTATTTTCTTCCTAGAGTATTCAACGTTATCAACTTCTGCATGGGGCACACCGCACACCTAGCTAGGTGTGATTGGGGGCAGGGGACTGCCAATACGGTCCCAAGAGTATCCAGTGTCACGAGTTTGTAGGGGTGATATAGTTCTCTGGAACCCTATATGATTAATGCTTATCAACAATCAGAATGGAACAGAACTACCAAGGGTATGCATTTGTCAGAATTACAACATGAGCATCGCATAAAAATGACAAGATTATCATAAAGATGAGCCATGAAAATGCTTTCCTTTCATGGCAATACAGAATAGAGAGCAACTTTGACTTATAACCGGAACAAGGAGGTGACCAGATAGGACTGTCTCAAAAGATAGGATCTATGTCAAGCGTAATCAAGATGCAGTTATAACTGCCATGACCTATGAGCTTACAACTTCCACTAAGACTATGCTTATATCTTACCAATCTTACTAAGGTGCCAAATATGCCCTCAACAATGACTATATTGATCATGTAGAGGGAGATGGTTTGGAAGCATGATGTAACGTTATTTTGGGGCAATATGATGATAAGATCCATTGGTTATTGTCAGAGAGAGAGAGTATGTGAGAGTAAGGGATAGAGAGTAGAGATAGGAATAAAGAAAAACCAAGTGGAGATTTCTTGCCTTTTTAAGGAAACCACTTGCAAACATCTGCTCGCCTAAAAACACCCCCCTTGAGCAATTATGAACATTGGATGAGCTCAATGTGGTTGACGATGTTTTGATTAGTACGTGTGTGTGCATGTGCATGTGCATGTGTGTGTGAGCGTGTGAGCGTGCGCGTGCGTGCATGTGCATGTGTGCATGCCACTGCATGGCTGTGCACACGCATGTGTATGGGGTTTTTGCACATGCATGCTTGAATTGAAGTTTCAGGTGAATATTCATTTCCCTTTGCACCACAATTGTTCCACAATCTACTCACACACAAAAGTAACACAAATTTAAAGACTATGAATATTCAGATTCTTTATACATTTAATGAGAAGGTAAGACAAAAGTAGTACACATGGATCTCATTTGTTGACTAAGAGAATGCACTAGATGACCAATGATAGTATGTCTTACAAATGGAGAGGTTGCAGCTCAAGGACCGATAGAACTTTGAGGACGTACTTGCCACACTCTTATCATCCCATGATCAACTAAAGGAGAAGGTGTACACTCATGGCATCTCAATGAAAAAGTTTCATGAGATAGGTATGAGGGCTATGCATTATGTCTTGTATGTTTTTCTTTTACCTACCTTGAAATACTATTCATGTCATCAACATTTGTTAGCAATATTATTTAGCTATCCAATTAGTAGCACATTGATGGACCTTGCCACACCATTTCCAGCCCATGGTGAGACGGTGGTAGACATTTGACATTGCAACTAAGGAATATACATGATAGGCATTTGACATTGCAACTAAGGAATATACATTTGACATTGCAACTAAGGAATATACATGATAGGTGAGAAAGATATACATCAATTCAAAAGCATGCATTTAATGCATTCCATGAAATAAGATTCATGTTGCTAGGCTAAGTTCACAACCTTTGCTATTAGGTTTTGTGAGGACACACATACGCACGTGTGCATACATACATATGAGAGAGAGAGAGTCGCGCTTTGCTTCTTGCCGGTCCTTGCATGAGAAGAAGAGGGGTTTTTTTTTTTTTGGGGTGTGCTGCTAGGGGCAGGGGCACCAGTTATTTGGTGTGAGGGTGAGCATTTAAGTGCTTGAAGTGGTGGTGTTGCATAACGTGAGGGCTGCATGAGATAGCACCAACGTGTGATAAAAGGGAGGCCATATAGAGGAGATAAAGTTTTCGCATAGGGTAGAGGAGAAACCAGGCATTGGCAGTCATTTTTTTGTAGCTTTTTTGGGCTACGGCCATCGGCACTAAAGAGAGTGTGCAAGGGGTACTAGTTGTCACGACCGCCTTGCAATCCAGAGAAGCATTTTGAAAATTGCATGTGAGAGAAGTCTCCTACCATATTATAGAAGAGAAGAAGGGTTGCTTTTGGGCTTCATGCTCATAGTCTTCACCGCACTAGAGTGGAAGGCACAAAGGGCTTGTTGATATAGCATACACAGCAGCATCGCTAGCATAGCAGGAGGGGAGGCAACAACACTATAGTGTGAGAGAGAAAGTGACAACATACACAAAGGCGGTGGGGCCTAGCTTAGTTGCTACCTCAGGTAACCATACAATCAAAAAGGAAGGACTCATCCCCATCTATCACTCAAAATTTGCATCACTTACAAGAACAAAAGAAGTTGGTCAACAAGAAAGAAGAGGGATTGATATATAATGACATTCAAGCAATGACAAGTCATCTCCGTGTCTGAAGTGCAGAACAACAAGAAAGAAGATCTAGCGACTTCAACATAAATCTAGTACTTACCCATACTAAAGCACTTTCACATAGACACACATAGCATAGCCTCCATATTATTGTTTGTAAAATAAATTGAGGCATTGTAAATTTGAATCCCTTGAGGGTCCTGAGGTAGCCCTTACAATGATTCCATCATCGGCAAGTGCATACGACGGTGTGTGAAGATTTTTGAAAACCCTAAACTCAACTTATACATGTGTACATGAGTGATGTTTCGTATTGTGGTAAAGTCATGGAGCACCCATTGACTCAGTGTGGGCATCATGGATGCGGCAATCAGGCTTTAGGCTTTGATGGAAGTGTATGTGCAGGAAAAATGATGAGATCTTGGAAGCACGGACTTGTCCGGAGCGTTATCTGCTGTGCTGGAGGTGGTATCAGTCATTTGGTCGCTCTGTATGTGTACGCGTCAAAAAATAAGTGGACACTTGTAGGTTGAATTTGAATGGTGCATGGAAACATGTGGGCGTTTAATTGTTGGGATGCCAATAGAATGGTGCATGAGATGGTTCTGGAAGGGGAAGCATATGGAAGGTGAGGATGGACGTATGCATGGCAAGGAGAAAGGTGGTGCAAAGGAAATTTGATGAAAAGGCAGGATACTAAATTGGGCAGGTTGGTGGGTTCTTCCAGAATGATGGTCACGACGGCTGACGGAGAGTTGTGGCTGGGTACGTCAACAAAGGAGGGTCGTCTGCAACGTGGCGTGTAGTGTAGTGCCGGCTAAAAAAAGAGCCGCTTCAACTACAGGCGTGGACTGCACCAAAGGAGGGGGCTCTCTTAGCACGCCAACTACAAGGAAGAGAGAGAGGGGCTGGGACTGTAGAGGGGAGCCGCCGTGACCAGAAGTTCGCTGTGAAGGTGGCCGCCTCTATGCACAGGCGATGATAGAGGGGGTCTCTGTTTTTGGCCGCCTGGGGAAGCGAGAAAGAAGCTGAAAAGTGGGGGGGGCATCCACGACAAGAAGGCGAGGCTGGAGAGGTGTCGATTGAAGTGCAAGGACAAACAAGGTGGTGGCGACTTGCTGGGGAGCCGCTACTGGCGACCAGGGTACTGTGTGAAGGTGGCGGCCTTTGGGTGTGCAGGCGATGATAAAGGAGTTGCCTTGTTTTTGTCTGGGTCACCGGTGGTAGCTAAAGCAAAAAGAGGGAGCCGCCTGGGGGAGCAAGGAAGCAGGTGTTCGCTGTGGGGCTAGCATGGCTGGTAGCACGTTGTCTGAAGAGGAAGAGGGGACCAAGATGCTTTGCCTGGGAGTTTAGGGAGCCTAGACTTGGTAGGGATGCCTATGCAAGATGTGGAGAATCTTGAAGGATCACCAATGGTCTTGAAGCTGGAGAAACTACAGGGAAGTGACAATGATGAGTCTACAGTGCATGAGGTTGCTATGTGTGATGTTGATGGGTTGAAGGGAAATGTTGATGCTCAACATATGGATGAGTGGTTTGGCTATAGTCTTAGTTTGGCAGTTTGTCCAGAGGGAGGGTTGGAAACCAATGATGTAGGCTGCAAATTGGATGACCATGAGATGGAAGTTGATGATCAGATGTTTGTTATTTCAGTATTTGATTATGAGTGGGACTCAGATGTGTCAGAGGGGAGTAGAGGTGAGGAATGGTTGTTTCCATCACAAGATTATGTGAGCTGGTATGGAGGAGGAAGTGCAATGGTATATATCGATGAAGCCATATATAAAGAACCCAGGGGGTTGCTGAAAGTGGAAGATCATGACAGGGTGTATCAATGGTTATTTGACAGAGGAAAATGTTTGAAGAATTGGAAGGTAGATGCGCCGAGGTTTCTGTTTGATCCAGGGGGATAAATGGTCTCTGTTTGTACAGCTGCTGGACATAAATGTCTCAGCAAAAAACAGGGGGTTGCTAAATATGTGTGAAGATTTTTGAAAACCCTAAACTCAACTTGTACATGTGTACATGAGTGATGTTTCGTATTGTGGTAAAGTCATGGAGCACCCATTGACTCAGTGGGGGCATCATGGATGCGGCAATCAGGCTTTAGGCTTTGATGGAAGTGTATAGAGTATAAAACATGATATCTCATACATACACACCAAAATGGAATTGGTGTCGACTTAAAGTGGTTTTCTCATGCATACCCACACCCAAATCGAACTTGGGTCATTTTTTGTTAGTGTGTCACACATGTACACCCAAATCAAACTTTGGTCTATTTAGAGGACCATGTCATAGAATGGAACTTGGTCAATTCTAAGGAGGATTGGTCAAACCCATATTGGATCTTCAAACTTGGGTTGATTTGGAGGATGATGTCAATCAAGTACGCAAGTCTCCACACTGGCACTTGGAACATGGTGTCTCACATATATAGAAATCCAAATCAAACTTGGACTGATTTAGATTAATGTGTCTCACACATCCATTCCCCTAATTGAACTTGGGTCATTTTGAGGGAGGATGTCTTTACACCCAAATCAAACTTGGTACTTGGTCGATTCTGAGCAAGACATATTGGACCTTAGTCACAAACCCAAATCAAACTTGGGTCGATTTGGAGGATGATGTCAATGATGTTCTCAAATCTTGACACTGATGCTTTGAACATGATGTCTCACACATATATAAATCCGAATCAAACTTGGGTTGATTTAAATCTATGTGTCTCACACATCCATCCCCCTTATCGAACTTGGGTCATTTTGAGGGAGGTGTCTATACACCCAAATTGAACTTGGTACTTGGTCAATTCTGAGTAGGACTGGTCAAACCCATATTGGATCTTGAAGAGGGGGACGTGAGGGAGTCTGAACTTGGCTTGACTTGGAAGATGATGTCAATCATGTTCTCAAGTCTTGGCACTGGCGCTTGGAACATGATGTATCACAAGTATACAAATCCAACTTGAACTTGGGTTGGTTTAGATCAGTGTGTCTCACACACATCAATCCTCCTAATAGAACTTTGGTCAATTTTAGAGAGGATGTATTTGATATATACACACACAAATTGAACTTGGTACTTGCTCAAACTCTAAGACATGGAATGGTACTTGGTCAATTATGAGTAGGACTAGTTAGACCCATATTGGGTCTTGTTGAGGGGGAGCATTATAATCCTTGACACATAGAGTGGTACATGGTCAATTCTAATCAGGGTTGGTTGAACCCATATTGGATCTTGCAAAGGGGGAGTTGCAATGGAGTAGGATGGGCACACACCCAAATCAAACCGGGGTCGATTTGGAGGTTGATGTGTAGCATATAAGCAAGTCACAACATTGGAACTTGTCTCATATATATACAAATCTAAATCAAGCTTGGGTTGATTTAGATTAGTGTGTCTCACACATCCATCCCCTTAATTGAACTTGGGTTGTTTTGACGGAGGATGTGTCATATATATACACACCCAAATCAAACTTGGTACTTGGTGGACTGTTCAAACTCATTTTTGGATCTTGAAGAGGGGGAGGTTCAAGGGAGTAGGATGGGCACACATCCAAATCAAACTTGGTTCAATTTGGAGGATGATGTCAATCATGTACTCAATTCTAGACACTTGCACTTGGAAGATGATGTCAATCATGTACTCAATTCTAGACACTTGCACTTGGAAGATGATGTCTCACACACATACAAATCCAAATCAAACTTGGGTTGATAGAGATGAATGTGTCACACATCAATCCCCCTAATCAAACTTGGGTCAATTTTAGAGAAGTTATCATAGATATATACACACCCATATCAAACTCGATACTTGGTCAATTCTTCCAAAAGGACCGGCCAAACCGTAGGACATGGAATGGTGCTTGGTCAATTATGAACAAGACTAGTCAAACCCATATTGGATCTTTGTTGAGGGGGAGCATGTTAATCCTTGACATGGAGTGGTACTTGTCAATTTTAAGTAGGACTAGTCAAACCCATATTGGATCTTGTAGAGAGGGATTTGTGAGGGAGTAGGATGGGCACACCCAAATCTAAGTCGGGTTGATTTGGAGGATGATGTGTAACATATAAGCAAATCATGGCATCGGAACTTGGAACATGATATCTCACACATAGACGAATCCAAGTCAAACTTGGTGATTTAGAATATTTTTTCTCACGAATCCATCCCCCTAGTCACCCATATTGGATCTTTAAGAGGGAGGTTGAGAGGGAGTAGGTGTTAGATATCAATGCCTCACTCTCATGTAATTAGTAACCAACTAACTCTACTTGTGAGCCCCCCCATATGAGGAGAAGGCATCCGAGTAACTAGGTCATCCGGTAGGTCCTAGTTTAGACACTAGATGGGGGCCATGTGTGGCCTGATGGGTGGCTGAATGGCTTTAGATAGAGTTGGTCCACTGCCAACTAGGCTACATGCAAGTGCAAGAAGGAATCTCATGACTGACTGCAGAGGATAAATGGAGCATTTCCCAGGACAGCCCACTCTTGGGTTGTAGGGCCCGTTTGGGGCCCCATATGATCCCGGATGGCTTTGGGCCAAATGGTGACCTTAGGTCAGTTGCTCATTTTGTGCCATCATCCTAACAACTGGTTGGGGGCCTAGTTTGTGTGACCAGCCACTAGGCGGCCATTTTGTGTTGACTGGGTTGGGCACCCAACTGGACCTAACTGAAGGCATATTTGGATGGAGGGCCAGAGGTATGTGTGCTTATTGAGGACACTATGAGAGGCAACTCAACTTGAAGATGAATGCAACTTCCTATTTAAGGGTGAAGATGGCCAATAGCACGAAGGTACGATGTCTTGGTTGTATTGAAGATTTGGAGGTGAATGTAGGAGGCCAGAAAGCAACTTTGGATTTTGATGTGATGCCTGCAAAGTGTGGAGCTTATCCTATTATTTTGGGCCATCCTTGGCTTATTGGTATGAAGACTAGGCAGGATTGGCATAATGGTTTGTTGGAGCTCTACATGGATCGGCCAGCTAAGGAAAGAGTGGTATTTGATATGAAGACAGGAGAGGTGATACAAAGTGGAGCTAAGGAGGAAGTGGATGAGGTGGATGATTCTTATACTGCTTCTTCAGGATCTACAGATGATGAGGATATGGAATGGGAGGTGAATCTCTTGTCTAGAGATGTGGATTTGGTTTCTATCATTGGTGAGCCGACGGATCAACCAGCACCATATGGAGAGAAGGATAATGAACCCAATGTTCCCCTTTCAGAGTTGCAGAAGATGTTGGAGCCGACCCTAGCAGAGGAGGAGAAGCAAAGGTATATGTAGGTATTTCAAAAGTATCCCAAACTTTTTGCTACTGAATATTGTCAACTGAGAGGAACAAAAAGTATTGTGCATCACATAGATTTGAAGGAGAGTGCTAAGCTTGTTGTACAAAAATTGAGGAGGATGACTGCTATTCAGAGGGATGTGCTCAAGCAAGAGGTTATGAAGCTTTTGGAGGCTGATTTCATCTATCCTGTGTATGATTTTGAGTGGGTTTCGCCTATGGTTATTATTGCAGAAAAGAATGGCACGTGGAGGGTTTGTGTGGATTTTCGTCCACTCAATGCATGGACAAAAAGGGATCATTATCCTCTTCCTTTTCAGGATGAGATCCTTGATCAGGTGTGGCAGGGTATGAGTGCTTCAGTGTGTGTGATGGCTATTCTGGTTACTTTCAGATTCGGATTGCATTAGGACCTCAATGGAAGGCTTCTTGGGCCCTTTTATTTAGCAGTTTAAGGGAGTCAAACCTTTTCTCTTAAGAAGAAACGTTTTCTAATTAGAAGCTTCAAAACGGCTACTTTATTCGAATTTGAATTTTGGGGAGAAAATGGAATTTAAAATCTAGCGGATAAAACCATATCATGTAACATATCTATAAAAAGCTCTTGATGCGTAGATCACGGATCTGTAATCTCCGCTCAAATCGGAGCTTGTATGTAGAAGTTATGGAGGTCCGAAAATTGTAAAATCCCCCCCCCCCCCCCCCTTTTTGGGGGAAAAAGTGTACCCTTTGACCACTCTTACACCTCTCTTAAAAACCCAACATTTCAGTCCACATGGCAATCCCCCATTTGGCTATTTCTTAATCACCTTGATTAGGCTGGGGCAAATTAAAGGGCCCAAGAAGACCCCATTCACTTCCTAATGGTAGAGGAAGATCAGAAGAAGACGACTTTTACTACACCTTGGGGTTCTTTTTGCTATAGAGTGATGCCATTTGCATTGCTCAATGCATATGCTAGTTTCCAGAGGTGGGCCAATTGGGTGTTTGCTCCATTCTTGGGTAAGTCTTTGCGTGTTTTTATGGATGAATTTTGCATATATAGCTCTCGGTTGTTGCATGTGGAGAGGGTTGATGAGGTATTTGGCAGGTTGGATAGAGATGGAGGGCAGTTAATCCTTCAAAGTGCAAGATAGCAAGAGGGAAGGTGATTTTGTTGGGTCATGAAGTGTCAGCTAATGGAATTTCACCGGAACCAAGGAAAGTGGAGGCTCTTCTTCTCCACGATCCACCTACAGCTACCTAGGAGCTCTTGAGTTTTGTGCATAAGTTGAGATATTTGTCGAGGTCATTTGTCATGTTGGCAGAGTATATACATCCATTGCAGAAGGCATCCCAGAGAGATCCGTTTAGGTGGATAGAGGTGGAGGAAAAGGCTTTTCAAAATATCAAAGAGAAGTTGAGTATGTTACCCATATTGATGCCTCTTAATTGGGAGCACCCTTTCTATGTCAGCTTGAGTGTGGGCAGTCATGCAGTTGGTTCAGTTTTGATGCAAAAGGGGAAAGGGAGTTTATATATGAGGCTAGTTTATTATATCAGCAGGACTATGGGAGAGACGGAGCTTACATGGCATGAAGTGGAGAAGTTGGTTTGGAGTCTTGAAGACCATATTAGGGAAATTGGGAGAATCCCATTACTTTGGGATTTTTTTTTAAAAAATCTACTTTTTGGCATATCTTGAGCACACCAATTCCAAAGTTGTTGGAGAATGTGGATTTAGAATCTACTATTCAAGAGCTTTCTAATGATATGTCACATGAGGGGGTTTTGACAAAATCTTAAAAGGATTTACCGTGCCCCCCATTTTTTGATCTTGCAAAATGGGAATTGGGATTTTCCCAAACTCCCTAATATGATCTTCTTGTTTTTGCCACATAAAAAGATGGAATTCTTATTTGCTTGCTAAACCATTTGTGATTCTCACTAGTAATCAGCTTTTGCCTCAAGCGATGAAAGCTTTAAGTACTCCAAGAATAACAAAGTGGTTGCTAGCTTTTCAGGAGTTTGAGTTTACTTTTTTGAGAGAGGATTCTGTGAGAGCACAGAATCCTACAAACTCACACATGCCTACAAAGAGTATTCTAGCAAGCGGTACAGCTCTTCATTGACATCAACCTCGCTAGGTGCCTCATTCCATGTTACTCCATCTTTGAAGTCTTTTGCTTCATACACTGGAGGTAGTCTAGGGTGCACTTCTTTTACGATCTCCTTCGCCGATGCGTGTAGGAAAAGCTACTTCTTCACTTCTCCCAAAGTGCGCCCCTTGTTCCCCTTATAAAGTAGCCTTTTTTTTGGCACCCCCTTCATGCTTTTCTTCATGCACCTCCTTCCTACTTTTCTTCATGCGCCCCAATTTTGGTTCTTCAATGTTTTTTTAAATTATGCCACATCATCATCTTTTTTTACAAGTTTGACCACCCGGTCAAACTTTAAAAAAAATTTGACCATTCTTTTAAAGAAGTCAACAACAGGGACAAAGCTTCTCTTGCCACTAGTGAGCTATATATTTGGCACCCATTTGCTTGGCAAATCGGCTCTCTGGCCACATCCCAGGAAAGACCCTTTTTCCACATCTGTTCCATTGCCAAGAATTACTCCTACAAAATAAGAGTTAAAATACAAAATATATAAAAAATTACTTACCACCTAAAAAATGAGCCAACATAAAATGCATTAGCAAATAGTTGTGCATCCCTCGCGCCTAGAGGACACTTAGGTGTTGCGAGACCTCTAGACTATCACATGCCAAAAATCCAAGCATTATCTAGTCACAAATACAGCAACAAAAGAAATAGTCATCGAGCATCTTTATGCTAATACAATGCAAAGATCATCCTGTTCATGGCTTGTTGTGGTAGAGGATCGTTTTGGATTTGCAGGGCGGGAATCTCTACCTTTTGTGTGAGCTCTTGTACATTTTTTCCTCCTTAGATGCATACTCCCCTTTTGGGTAATCCAAGAACAAGGGGCATGCCTTGTAAACTTCCAAAGGCCACTTTTGTTCCAAATGGAACTCCTCATACATAGTTTTGTCTTTGTCCATTGTGCCCCATTCTTTACACTCGCCGAGCATGTGGTCCAATGTTTTTTCTGAAATTTTTGCGAACATGAACCTGTTGCACAGGGAAGAACGAGTGTGTTGGTTTGTGCTATCTTTTGTAAGACAAACACAAATAATCTCTCAAATAATTTCAACTAAAGCTTACCGATACACATGTCTCCAGCTGGCCAGTTTTAAGCTTATCTGCGCCTCAAATGGGAGTTCAGGCTTGAAATTTTTATTTAGTTGCATGAATAGTCAATTCCTAAGCTTGCGCTTTGTTTGTTGGGTGTATATGAAAAGATCAGATCCTAATAGACTCTTACCTTCCACATAACCTGTGATATGACTGGTAGAGGGTTCTTGTACCAATGCTTTTTTGTAGCAAACCTCTTCCTATGCGCATCCAGCCATTCTTTTTGCTCTTGTGTCAATCTTCTATCGGATCTATAGTTGGATCCCACTTGCCATACTTTTGAATCTAATTCATTGTAATTCCTTGAGCGAGTCATGCACTTCCGACATCGAATACAACTACATTCTTTCCTTTGATCCAACCACGCTTGCAAATTGTGTATACGGAGTGATTCATCTTTACTGGATGATTCATCACTTGTGTTTCCTGTCGAAGAAGAGGTTGAAGACATTATTCATAAGAAATCTACAATTTAACATCCATAGATCATATTTTTAACAAATCACAAAGAAGGCTTTTACATTCTCAATTTGACATGCGTTTATGTGCACACTTAACATCGCATCTATTCTGTAGTTTACACATCTATAAGAGCGACTGTGAAGCCTTATGAATGGTATCTTGTAGAGGAAGGCATGCGAAAAGCAATGACATCAGGATGATAGTGGGGCCCACTAGGCGTGCCTTTGCAGACAGGGTTTGTGATGTCATGTGCAGTGTCAATTGGGGATGAATTATGCAGAGAGGTCATCAATCGAGACAAGATGGGACCCACTTCACATGATGTTGCATGCGTAGTGTTAAAAGAAATGGAATCGTGGTAGTGACGGCAAGGGCCGACTGTGAAGCCTTATGAGTGGTATCTTCTAGAGGAAGGCATGCGGAAAGCAATGGCATCAGGATGGCAGTGGGGCCCACTAGGCATGCCTTTGCAGACAAGGTTTGTGATGTCATGTGCAGTGTCAATTGGATGAAATATGCAGAGAGGTCATCAATCGAGACAAGATGGGACCCACTTCACATGATGTTGCATGCTTAGAGTTAAAAGAAATGGAATTGTGGCAGTGACACGGCAAGGGACGACTGTGAAGCCTTATGAGTGGTATCTTGTAGAGGAAGGCATGCGGAAAGCAATGACATCAGGATGGCAGTGGGGCCCACTAGGCATGCCTTTGCAGACAGGGTTTGTGATGTCATGTGCAGTGTCAATTGGATGAATTATGCAGAGAGGTCATCAATCGAGACAAGATGGGACCGACTTCACATGATGTTGCATGCGTAGTGTTAAAAGAAATGGAATCGTGGTGGTGACACGGCAAGGGCCGACTGTGAAGCCTTATGAATGGTATCTTGTAGAGAAAGGCATGCGAAAAGCAATGACATCAGGATGGTAGTGGGGCCCACTAGGCGTGCCTTTCCAGACAGGGTTTGTGATGTCATGTGCAGTGTCAATTGGATGAATTATGCAGAGAGGTCATCAATCGAGACAAGATGGGACCCACTTCACATGATGTTGCATGCGTAGTGTTAAAAGAAGTAGAATCGTGGACGGTGACACGGCAAGGGCCGACTATGAAGCCTTATGAATGGTATCTTGTAGAGGAAGGCATGCGGAAAGCAATGACATTAGGATGACAGTGGGGCCCACTAGGCGTGCCTTTGCAGACAGGGTTTGTGATGTCATGTGCAGTGTCAATTGGATGAATTATGCAGAGAGGTCATCAATCGAGACAAGATGGGACCCACTTCACATGATGTTGCATGCGTAGTGTTAAAAGAAATGGAATCGTGGCGGTGACACGGCAAGGGCCGACTGTGAAGCCTTATGAATGGTATCTTGTAGAGGAAGGCATGCGAAAAGCAATGACATCAGGATGACAATGGGGCCCACTAAGCGTGCCTTTGCAGACACGGTTTGTGATGTCATTTGCAGCGTCAACGGGTTCCAGAAGAGGTTCATCCTGCAAATGTGGCTCTAGCCATCAAGTTGTGCCAGCAATGGTCACTTCTGCAGTCACTTCTGCAGCGCAAGATGATGGGCTAAGGCAAGACATGAGGCAAGTGGTCGATTTAATGAAGAATCTCAGCCTAAACATGCTAGGTAATGTGGGAAATAATAGATGCCGTATGAGGTTTGCAAATCAGCTAGGAGGTGGACAACCAAAGAATGGTGTTGGACAGAGCAATGGTAGGGTCTGGAGGCAGATGCCCACATGCTATAATTGTGGAGAGCTTGGCCACATCAGCCCACAATGTGATAAACCACCAAGAATGGGTGGAGACATGTATCCATTGCCTGCACGGTTGCCAAACAGCTCAAATAATTATGGCATTGAGATTAAAGGAGAGGCAAGACCCAGTCGACTCACCAAGGAGGACAAAGGAAAGACAAAAGTGTTAAGTGTGGTCACCTTGGAGAAGGCAGCAATGCTGGAAGATACATTAGTGATGCCTATTGGGAAGAGGACCACAGAGGATAAAGAGGGAGGAAATGGCGTAGGTCCTAGTAGGAAGAAGGGAAAGAGCCATGAAGCCGAGGATGTCAAGGCCAAGAGGAAAAAAAGGGCTCGTCGCGCAAGTTTCATGTTTCAGATTTTCCACTAGGGGATGGGCAATTAAGCTATAGTTTGAAGAAGGATTTGACAGGAAAAAAAGCAGATGTTACTTTTGGGCAGCTCATAGAGATGGTGCCTAAGCTAAAGCGACAGTGGAAGAGAATGGTTAGCCCAATAAAGGAAGAGCCAAAGAGAGGTTCAGTGAAGGTGTTGTCGATGGATGAGCTACCAGATATTTGTCCAGTAAAAGGATGTTGGCACAGAAGGAAGAATTTGGGACAAGGTTATGTTGATGGTGGGGCCCAAATATGTGTCATAACACATTCATGCATTGAGAATATGGGTCTTATAGTAGCTGGGGTGTCAGGCTTTCGAATCAGGTTGGCAAACCATCAGAAGGTGAAGTGTTTGTGTGTTGTAAAGAACTTAGAAGTGGAGGCATATGATGTGAAGGCAGTGGTTGATTTTCATGTGATGCCGGCTGGGTTGGGAGCATATCCTATTATATTAGGCAGACCATGGTTACGTGTAGTGGGAGCGGTTCAAGATTGGAGGCATGGTACCATTAGCCTCTATGGAAAGACAGGTGCCAAGAAGCTATATGATATGGACACAAGAAAACCATTGGGGGAAGTTTATGAAGATGAGGATGAGTCTAGTGGATGAGGACTCTCCCACAGTGTCTAAGGTGGACAGTGACAGTTCTACCAGTAGCGATGAAGAGGTTGATGTTGCATTTCTTCTGATGGACAAAGAACTCCATGAGTCTGGTTTAGTTGCATTTGCAAACGAGATTGAAGATGAAAGTGAAGGGCCTTATGAAGTAATGGAAGGGCTGATGCAACCCAAGGTGGAGTTGTCAAGGAAGCAGGAGTTGATGATAAAAATGATCAGTGGAGACCTCTCAACTGAGGAGAAGGAGAAATATTTGCACATGCTGGCCTAGTTTTCCTGATTTGTTCATTACTTCATATGAAGAGATCAGAGGGTTCAAAGGAGAAGAAATGCGTATAGAGCTAAAAGAAGGTGCTAAGCCAGTGCGGCAAAGGATAAGAAGGATGGGTCGAGAGCAAATGGAAGCCTTGCGGGAAGAGGTAGATAAGCTATTGACGGTAGGGTTCATATGCCTAGTGGAGACCACTGAATGGGTAAGCCCAGTGGTGGTTACCCCATAAAAGGATGGAAGGTGGAGGATTTGTGTGGATTTTAAGCCCTTGAATGCAGCCACTAAGAAGGACCCATCCCCTCTTCCTTTCATTGATCAAATATTCAGTGGCCGGCCATGAGTGGTACAGTGTATGCGATGGTTTCTCTGGCTCTATTTTCAGCTCAAAATTGCTCCTCAAGATCAGAAGAAGACTTCATTTATCACGCCATGGGGCTGTTTTTGTTATACAGTGTTGCCATTTGGGTTGTCAAATGGCCGAGCTCATTATCAAAAAAGGGCAAATTGGGTACTTTCACCATTTATTGGCAGTTGTGTGAAGGATTTTATTGATGATTTTTGTGTTTATAGCACACGGGCTGAGCATTGTGAGAAGCTGGAGATGGTATTGAAGCGTTATGATGAGTGTGGTGGTCAACTCAATCCTAAAAAGTGCTTCTTTGCGCAGCCAAGAGTCAAGTTGTTGTGGGCCATATGGTGTCAGAAAATGGAATCGAGACAGATCCAGATAAGGTAAAGGCGATCATTCTTCTTCCATCACCCAAAGATACTAAGCAGGTGGCTACCTTTGTGCAGAAGGTGAAGTATATGGCAAGGTTTATTCCATTGTCCTCACAGCTTCTTTATCCATTACAACAAGTGGCAAAGCACGATCCATTGCAATGGGATGACAAGTGTGGAAGTGTTTCAAAAGGTGAAGGAGGTGTTAGGGGGGCTGCCAGCCATGCAGGCTCCTGATTGGGAACAAGTGTTTTATGTAAATCCCTCAGTAGGGGATGATGCCATTGGAGCAATGTTGTTGCAGAAAGGAAAGAGCAGCATGTATATGAGGCCAGTGTATTGTGCAAGCCGAGTGAAGTTGGTGGCAGAAAGAAGATTGTCGGAAGTAGAGCTAGTAATAGCCAGTGTGATATTTACCTGTTGCGACGCTTTCGTCATTACTTGCTCCCACGACCTTTTGTTGTCTTGACAAGTTATGCTCTCTTGGCACAGTTAATTAATGGCGTTAACATGTCAAATGCGGTCAAGAAATGGGTAATTGAGCTGCAAGAATTTGAGTTCTCTTTTCTGGTAGAAGATAGTACAAGAGCTACCCTAGCTGATTTGTTGACTTACAAGGAGAATCCTCTTTTAGTTAAGGAAGAGGTGGTTAAAAGGGTTGTTGAAGAACTGCCACAGATCAGCGATGCACATGTTCTTTTCTTCGATGGCTCATATAGAAAGAGCCATGATGCGACTTCTGGAGGAATAGCATATTCGAGCAATAAACACCTTTGCCATGTGATCTACCTTGATTGTCTTCTTGATTGCAATAAATGAGCTTGCTCACTGAAGCGATCGATAACAATCCATATCCCATCATTCCCATTTCTTGACCTTGGCAGATCAAAACCAAAGTGCATTGCTATACTTTCCCTCGGTGCCTTAGGCATCAGGAGTGGCAACAAAAAACCAGATGTCGTGCTTGTCATACTTGACCTTCTGGCAATTTAGGCACTTTATAACAAACTGATGCAAATCCTTGTGCATTCCTGGCCAATAGAAATACCTTTCTAGATCTTGGGTGGTAGAGGCAATTCCTCTATGTCCTGCATATGGCAGTGCATGACATTCGTCCATGTGCTTTCGCCCCATCCATCTGGTGATGCATACGCAATCACCTTCATCAAATTTCCCTATTTCATGGAATACTAGCTGCTAGACTGCCCCTCAAGCACTTGCTGACTGCCCCTCAAGCACCTGCTGACTTAATTCTCTTTTCTGGATCCTGCGTGGTTGAAGTTGGCTTTTTGGTGAAGTAATACAATACGGGTGGTTCTGTTCTTGGTCCAAATCCTCGTATGGCAGCTTTCATGTGGAAGGTTTTCATCGGGCAAAAAACTGGCCATGAACGCTAATCTGTGTAGTTCAATTGGGTTGGGTGGAGGTGGTGTGGGTGCTTGTGGGAGTGGTGGTATAAGTGGTTCGATGTGTGGGTTTAGCAGTGTGTAAGTGGGTTAGGTGTGAGTGTTTTGGCAATCATGTGTGGTGATATTTGTGTAACTTGTGATCTGGGGGTGGATGTTGTTGGTGTTTGTGACGTGCTAGGTGCGATAGGCGGTAGTTATGTGGTTCCCATGTTTTGTTGAGTTCACGTTTGATGAGAGGCTGCGTGGTTGACATAATTGAGCACCTCTTTGTGATGCAGCACATGGTTAACTCCATGACAGAAAATGCTGCAGATTGTAAAAATGTATGGTTTGTTGATTCAGGTGCTTCTAACCACATGACCAGTCATGGTGAGTGGTTCAGTGATGTTAGAAACTTCGAAAAGCTAGGTTATGTTGAAACAGGTGATGATACAGCTCATCCAATTGAACAAGTTGGTAAGGTGCCATTGGCTATGCAGAATGGAAGAACAAAGTACTTGTCAGATGTACTTCATGTTCCAGACATCACCAAGAACTTGGTCTTAGTTGGCCAAATGGTAGAGCAGGGTTTGCAGGTCAAATTTAACCCTGATGGGTGCTTTGTTGAGGATTTGAAAAATCAGTGGTGCCGCTTGGTTGCAAAAGGCAAAAGAAATGGCAGAATGTTTACCTTGGATGCTGATATCCTAGAGGTGCAGGCTGCTATGTTTGTGCATGGAAGAGGTGTCATTGTAGATATTGAAATATGGCACAAGCGCATTGGGCACGTGAACATACAAAGGTTGAAATCTATGCAAACACAGAGTATTGTTGCAGGTTTGCCAAAATTCAGAGTGGATGGAATGCAAAAGGTATGTGAAGCATGCCAAATGGGCAAGCAAGCCAGACATGCATTTCCACGCAATGTTGAAGTAAGCAACAGGGCTTGATCCACTCTGATGTGTGCACAACCAAACTGCCTCTCTTGGTGGATGCCATTATTATGTGAGCTTCATTGATGATCACACAAGAAAAGTATGGGTCTATTTTATGAAGCATAAAAGTGAAGTGTTCAGCCACTTCAAAGTCTTTAAGGCTATGGTTGAGAAAGAAAAGGGCATGCAGATAAAAGTGCTAAGATCTGATGGAGGGGGAGAGTATTTCTCAGAAGAATTCAGTGACTATTTGAAAGAGCAGGGAATTCAGAGAAAATACTCATGCAGATCTACCCCTCAACAGAATGGGGTTGCAGAAAGAAAGAACAGGCACATTGTAGAAGTTGCAAGGGCGAACAGGCACATTGTAGAAGTTGCAAGGGCTATGCTAAATGAAAAGAAGATTCCTGATTATTTTTGAGCTGAAGCAGTAGCAACTGCTGTGTATATTATGAACAGAACCCCCACTGCAGGTGTCCATGGCATGATGCCTGAGGAAAAGTATACAGGCAAAAAACAGATATTTCACATTTTAAAGTATTTGGTTGCATTGCTTATGTTCATATCCCTGATGAGAGGAGAACTAAGCTGGATCCAAAGGTAAAAAAATGCATCTTCATTGGATATTCTCTGCAGCAGCAGCAGAAAGGGTACCGCAATTATAACCCTTCCACTCGTAGGATGCAAGTGAGCAGAGATGTAGTTTTTGATGAAATGAGTTGTTGGTATGGTCCAACAAAAGTTACAGAAGATGCAGATGGAGGAAACGGCAATGCTGCTGTGAATGTAGAGTAGCAATCACAAAGTCTGAGTGGACCTGGTGAGTCAGCTAATGGATCCAATGCATGGACAGGGAGACTGCGATCTAGTGATTCTACTGATGGCAGTCCAGATAGTGGTGCACAGTTATCACGTAAAGGGAAGGAGAAGGTGGACCCTCCACCTGCCTTTAATGTCTCATGTGGACATTCTCATATTGATGGAGAGTCAAGTGGATCAGAAATGAGCCTTAATGAGGAACTTGGTATTCCTTCAGTGGTTACTCTAGGTGTAAGAAAAAGCAGGAATGTAATTAAGACTCCTGGAGGCGATGCAGGTACACGTAGGTCCACACGTGTTAAGTATCCTGTTGATAGGCTGAGATATGATAGTTTTTCAGCCCATCATTATGCATATATGGTCAAAATCCTAGAAGAACCAGAGCCAACTTGCTTCAAGGAAGCAGTTGGAAAGAAAAATTGGGAGGCAGCCATGGATGAGGAGATGGCAGCCTTGGATGCAAACACGCTTCGGAATTGATGCCTTTGCCTCATGATAAGAAGGCCATTGGCTGCAAGTGGGTATATAAGGTGAAGCACAATGCCGATGGGTCTGTGAGTAGGTATAAGGCAAGGTTAGTTGCCAAAGGATATGCACAGACATATGGCATTGATTATGAGGAAACCTTCACTCCAGTTGCAAGGATGGCAACTGTGAGAGCAGTAATTGCTATGGCTGTTGCAAAAGGATGGTCTTTGCATCAAATGGATGTAAAGAATGCCTTCTTGCATGGTGATTTGCAAGAAGACGTCTATATGATGCAGCCAGAAGGTTATCAAGGTGATGCACAACCCCATTTTGTTTGCAAGTTACGCAAAGCCTTGTATGGCTTAAAACAGGCGCCCAGGGCATGGTCAGACAAAATAGGCTAGTATCATGTTACCATTGGATTTCAGATTTCTAATGCAGATTTTTCACTTTATGTGAAAAGAACAGATAGAGGGATCGTGCTGGTAGTCATCTATGTGGATGACTTAATTGTTACAGGTGATAGTGACGCAGACATTGATGATGTTGTGAAGCTGCTTTTAAAGCAGAAGTTTGAAATGAAGGATTTGGGAGAGCCCTCTGTGCTTGCAACATACTCTGCCTCTGTGGTGGATAAAGCAATACATTTCTGCAATCGAGAGATCCATGAAATAGCACCACCACCTAAGGTGAAGACATATCTTGTTGTAGTATTTCTTTTGTCTACACATCCTACAAGGTCTGAGTCTGTGAACCCATGAAGAACCAAGTCTTTCTTCCCAAAGCAAATGCACACATGCATTGTGCCCTTAAGATATCTCATGATACCTTTCACGGCTTCCCAATGCTTCTTGCCAGGTGTTGCCATGTATCTACTGATAACTCCCATTGCAAAGGCAATATCTGAACATGTAGCCACCATTGCATACATGAGATTACCAACTGCGGATGCATAAGGAATCTTGGCCATTTCAGCCCTCTCATCATCTAACTGTGGCCTGTCATTCTGACTGAGTTTCACATATGGAGGCAATGGAGTACCAAGAATCTTTCCTCCCTACATAACGGAATGCTGCACAACCTTGCCAATTAGTATTCCTTATGAGACAAATAGAGTAATTTTTTATTTCTGTCCTGTATGATACGCATCCCTAAGATGTGATTTGCATCACCAAGATCCTTCATATCAAAGGTCTTATGGAGTCCCATCTTCAATGCATCAATCTCATACCAAGATTTGCCTACAATAAGCATATATGATGAGCAAAATAAGGCTACCATCCTTTGCTTTCTTGGTATAGAGATAGTGATCAACATCACTTCTTCTAAACCCCTGAGATTGCATGAAAGTATGGAATTTGAAGTACCACTCCCTTGGAGCCTGCTTCAACCCATAAGCTCTTTTTTAGCTTGCATACCAACTTTTCTTTGCCTTCACTAACAAACCCTTCTGACTGTACCATATAAATCTCCTCATGAAGATCAGCATGGAGAAACGTAGTTTTGACATCCATCTGACACAAGTCCATGGCCTCATGTGCAACCAATGCCAAAAACAGTCCTCAATGTTGTCATTTTCACCACAGGAGAAAAGATTTCATCAAAGTCAATGCCCTTCTGTTGCTTGAACCCCTTGGCAACCAATCTTGCCTTGTATTTGTTCTCAGCATTAGGAGTGACCTTGATCTTATAAACCCATTTGCATGGTAAGGCATTCTTACCAGTTGGTAGTTTCACCAAATCCCATGTTTTATTTTTGATAAGAGAATCCATTTCTGAATGCATGGCCTTCTCCCACTTTCTCTTATCATGCCTTCTCATTACTTCCTGATAGCATGAAGGCTCACCACAATCTCTCAGCATCACAAAATCAACCACGTAGTTATGTATTGGAACAAACATTTCAAGAGGTCTAGAGACTTCGGTGGATCTCCTTACCCAATCATCTTGACTGGCTGGCTGTTCAACTTGAAAATCAGCCATATTATGTGGCTGTACCTCCTCCCCTGGCTGTCCTACATCACCAAGATGTGGCTCTATCTGTGGCATATCAACGGCAATTTGATTGGGATCATTCTCAGCCTCTATTCCCTCTACATTAGGGACATTTGCAGCACCACCTTGCTGCATATTATTGGGCATGTTTTGCTGTCTATTCACAATGATTTCTTCAAAGACAACCCTTCTATTTTATGATTTTTGTGTGGGCTGCCTATGCATGCTTTCCTCGTGAAAAATCACATCATTGCTGCATATAATCTTCCTTCCAACGGGATCCCACAATCTAAACCCCATTTCACCATTGTCACCATATCCAAGAAAGATGCATCTATTTGACTTTGGTTGGAGTTTGCTGCACTGATCCTTTTGTATGTGCACATACGCATCACGGCCAAACACTCTCAAGTGTTTATATGAGGGTGGCTTGCCATACCACTGTTCCTCAGGTACTTTACCATCCAACCTCTTATTCGATAGCCTGTTGATGACATGAATAGCTGTTTGAACAGCCTCTGCCCAAAAACTATGGGGTAAGGCAGCATGAGACAGCATACTATGGACTCTATCTTGAATAGTCCGATTTGTTTGCTCTACAACTCCATTTTGTGGAGGATTATGAGGGCTTGTGAGTTTCCTCTTTATCCCTTTCTTGTCACAAAATTCTTGAAATATTTTGGAGACATATTCTCCTCCATTATCATAGCGTAAGCATTTCAACTTCTTACCTGTCTGATTTTCAACCAAGGCAACAAACTTTTGAAATGCACCAAAAACTTCATCCTTTCTCTTGAGATGAAATAGATCCACACTTTCCTTGTGGCATCATCTATAAATGTAACAAAGTATTCATGACCACCCATAGGAATTGAGGCATTTGACATACATCACTATGTACCAAATCTAAGGGTGTCAATCTTTGTTGCAATGTCACTTTATGTGGTGACTATGAATGCTTACCAAAAATGCAATGCTCACAATGCTTGAATTCTAAAAATTTCAGAGATGGTAAATAATTGCATTCCTTTAACCCTCATGTGTCCTAACCGGCCATGCCACAATGAAACCTTTGGCACCTCAGTTACGGCAACCACATGATTCTTTATATCAGAAACATGCAAAGCATACAAAGTATCACACTTGTACCCCTTTTTGCAATGACTCTGGCTCCCTTGGTTATCTTCCACCTACTATCACCAAACATAGTATAGTAGCCTTGTGGCCAGTACTAACCAAGTTCTTGTTCAGATTTGGCAAATGCCTAACATCATGAAGCATAAAATGTGTGACATCAAAAAATACAAGTTTCACATCTCCAATCCCTGCAATAGAGCATGCATAATTGTCTCCAAGATGCACAACACCTTGTGAACCACCATTATATGAGCAAAACCACTCCCTGTGTGGTGTCACATGAAAGGAAGCACTTGGATCAATGATCCAAGTGGTCATGTCATTGTCATCATCTGTGACCAAAGCATGTGCATCAAGTGATGAGACAAATAAAATGTCATCCTCACTTTCATGAGTGACTGCATTCACCTCTTCAATCTTCACACCACTGTTACTACTCTCTGCATGTTGCTTGCCTTTATCATATTTGGCATCTTGATTGTTGTTATTGCTGTCCTTTTTCTCCTCCTTTTTCCACTGGAAGCAATCTTTCTTAATGTGCCCCTTTTTGCTACAATGAAAGCATTCAATGTCCTTCTTAGGACGTGACTTACAGCGGGATTTGTTTCTTTGGCTATCATTACCTGTTTTTTGAGGTCTTCCCCTTGTGTTGAGGACAGTGGAAGACTTAATAGAAGCATTTTTCTTCCCATTCATCTCCTTCATGAGGAGTTGACTCTCAACATCTGCATACACAAGAATAGGATTTGAATTGCTCATCATCAATGTTGAATTTTTGATTTGCCAACTACTTGATGTTAGAGTTGAACTCATTGAGATAATGCACACTCGTAGTTGTGCCCTCCTTTATCCTAAGATCCATGAGCTTCTTGAGCCAATAAACCTTGCTTGCTGCACTTTGTTGAGCATACAAATCTTCCAACATTCTCTACATATCCCATGCAATGTCCTCATTTTCAACTTAAAATAGAAGCACATTTGAAATAGAAAGCATGATTATAGAACATGCCAATTCATCAACACTTTCCCAATCATCATCTAATATATTTGTTGGCTTCACACCCTTTTCCTTATTGATAGGACAGGCTTGATGCTTTTGAAGAAGCACATTATAGCACTGCTTTTGCCAAATGGCAAAGTTGTGTGCTCCTTCCAACTTCTTGATGTCAAGAAGTGAACCACTTTCACTCCCACTTGAAGCCATATCTCAGCAAATAAAAAATTAGCAAAAGGAAATAAAAGAGCTTGTAAAATCAGTCCTCTACTGGAGAGAACTTGCAGCCAATATGTATTCCACATTTGAGTGCATAAACAGTGCCAAAACTGTAATTAATTTCCTACACCAATATGACTCCAAAACTGAGTGAAATATGCCTACAAAACTGAGTGCGATTCACTCAAAACTCTGTCCCAACTTGTGACAAAGGTAGAGGCATCCAAAACTCAAAGAAACTGTCCCAAAATGACAGTAAAAAAAGTAATAAATCTGCAACAAACAATATTATTGTTTTTCTCAAACACAAAGGCATCCAACTTGGCATCCAAAGCACTATTTCAATGCAACATAGGTTGTTGAATACTTGTGCACCAAAAGCCCCAATTGTGAGGTCAAAAGTCAAACTTTGACTATCACAAAAGTGCACAATCAAGGCATAAATCAAATCAGCACCAATTTGCAACAATGTCAATGCATTCAAGTGCTCCAAGCACTGCTTCACAAAGGCATAATCTTTGGCATCACCCGTGAGGAATATTCTTTGAATATTTTGATTTCTCACAGATTCCCTCTTCCAATGTGTCCCAATCGCTTGCTTCAATGTGCAAGAATAACCCTTCCAATGCATAAAATTGCAAAAGCCTCAAAAATTCTCTGCCTTATCCACTGCCACATGTCACTTTCTAACAGGCTGAACCCTAAAAGTGATGATATCTCAACACCCCAAAGGCAAAAATCAACCAAACTTGGCAAACAGCATCCCTAAAGGTAGGCGACCACTTTTATGGTGTCAGAATAGTAGTAGAATGTCCCCTTTCAGCAAATCTACAACTTGCCCTCTGTGGCTAGAAACTGAAAAACAGCAATAACTTAGCAAACAGGCGGGCGGAATGCCACAAATCTTTGCAAGCTTCCCCTACAGATTGGGGTGAGCTGATTTATGGCAAAAAGCAGGAAAGAAAAGCCCAAAAAAAGTAGGCAAAATTCTTCTCTTGTCTGGCTGGAAACTCTTGACAAACAAAATCAACACCAAATCTAACAAAATCTTACTTCAATGTGGTTGACCAGCTGCAAGAAGTGTAGCAATACTGAATGCTACCTCTCGAAAGTGCCCTTGAGCACTTTCTTGCTGTTATACACTTGCTGGAGCCCAAAAATTCGTTGAAAATGCTGATAAACAGTAAGTACTCACCCAAAAGATGTCTCCAACTAGGAGCAAGAGAATAGAAGAGATTCTCGTGCGATGAAACTCCGGTAAGCGAGGGAGAGTGGATGGACTGCGTGGGCAGCAAGAACAAGTGACTTCCCGCGATGGAAAGGTCACAGGATGCGGAGGAGGCTAGGGGGCAAGGAGGAGCAAGCGGGTTGGGATACCAATTGATGGGAGCAGGGAGTAGAAGCAAGAAGGAGAGGGATGAGGGTGAGAGAGCAAAGAGAGAGTACAAGTTTTTGTGGGAAGCAAAAGTCTTAGAGTGACTTCCCCTTATTGCCTCTTATACAAACTATAGATAAGGTGACGTTGTGGCACTATGAGTACCATTTATACAAGGGATAGCACATTGTGCCTTTATCCCCAACAACTTCTTTATGACATCGGATTCCAACAGTGATATTCTACTCCGATCTTTTGCGACAATCAAGTTGTCTTGCTATAGCCCGCAACCCCTATTTTCAAGCACAGAATAAGCATATCGAGAAACAATATCGCTTCACTCATGAGAGAAGATTGTGATGGGACCATCTCGCTTGTAGTTTGTACTACACTCGACAATGTTACGGACATCCTCGCAAGAGCACTTCACCAGTACGGTCTACAGCAACGCTCCAGCTCCTTGGGTCTCATGCTACACCTTGGATATGAGAGGGGATGGTATCAGTTAAAGGGGGACATCTCCAAGTGTATCATAGGGAGTGAGGCCCTCTATTGTGGATGTGCCCATCCAATGTGAGGCTAATACACCTGCAAGCACTTATGCCAGTTTTGTGATGGTTTTTGTCAATTTTAGAGGCCCTATTGGATGCACTATGGGGAGCTTTTGCAAGCAAAAGGCAGGAAAGCAAAGCCTTCACATCAAAAGATTTCCATTATGTAGACAAAACAACTAGTACTAGAACCCAATTTTTTCTTTTTGACACACAATAAAACTAAAACCAACATCTAAGGTGTGATCATATAGCAAAATAAAACAAAAAAGAGAAAGAATTGAATAATACACCTATTTTTGAAAGCTTGAAGATGTAACTTTTGATAATTTTGAGGTGTATAATTTTGAGGTAAGTTCCATCCAAGGCTAAATACAGGTGAGAGACCGATAGTGAACAAGTACCACCCGCTTAGGGCTGCATTCCCAAAAACAGCCCGACTCGCTAATGGCACCTCGTGGAGCGACAGGGTCCAAGCTCGATGGGGCTCTCACCCTCTTCGGCGCCCCTTTACAAGGGACCTGGGCTCGGTCCGTCTCGCAGAGGACGCCTCTCCAGACTACAATTCGCGCGGCGGGGCCGTGCGATTCTCAAGCTGGGCTCTTTCCTGTTCGCTCGCCGCTACCTAGGAAAATCCTCATTAGTTTCTTCTCCTCCGCTTAGTGAAATGCTTAAACTCAGCGGCGGGTAGCCTCGCCTGATCCGAGGTCCATGTCGCGAGCGCGGGTCCGAGGACCCGCGAGCCCTTCGATGTCGGCAGGTGTACCGTCGCGCGTCGTCGTGCCGCCCCCCTTGGTCGGGAGACGGACCACCCTCGTGGCGAGGCACCGCCCGGTGCTGCTGGTGTGTTTCAGCCGACTGCGACGCCCGCGCCGGTCGCCCCCTGGGGGAGGAGGGGGGCACGCCGACGAGGGCCGCACGGATGGCTAGCTCCGCCCCATCGGTCCCCTTGCGAGAGGAGGGGACGGAGGGGCGCGGTGGGGGTGCGGACGCTCGAGCAGGTGTGCCCTTGGACAGGCCGCGGGCGCAAGTTGTGTTCAAAGACTCGATGATTCACGGAATTCTGCAATTCACACTACATATCGTATTTTGTTGCGTTCTTTATCATTGCGAGAGACGAGATATCCGTTGCTGAGAGTCGTCGCTTCGTGCGTCGCGTCCTCCTGGAGGGAGGAGGCTCAGTCCGGCACGTTCCTTCGGTGCCTCGCGCTCCCTGGGGAGCGGAAGGTTGAGCAAGCGGCCCCGTGCCGGCAGGGGCACGGAGGAGGGGACGGCCCTCGCGGCGTCGGCCGGGCGCTCGCCTCGGCCCGTCGCCGCGCGGCCCTTGGGCCGCCTGGGCCGGTGACCGCCTGCTTTCGTCGGGCTCCGGCGGGGGGCGGGGCGTCGACGGGTCGCGCGAGCGCAGCCCCTCGCGTCGACGTTCCACGGTTCAATATGTTGGTCTATTGATAACTGGAGTGCTACTAGTCTAAGAGCTCCCCTCCTCAAAGCGACGAGGTGACACACAAGGGAGCTCTCAGACTCACCAAAATTAAAGTTTGATGAATATTGTGCTTTATCAAGGCTTTTCTCTCTCTAAAAGTGGCCATTTGAGATAGAAAAGGCACACGAAAGCACATAAGGAAGGACAAAGAGGCATGTATAAAAGTGGATTCAGGACAAGAGAAGTGTCTAAAGGTGAATTTCACTTCAAAAGTGCATGGAAGATTTTCCTAGGATCTCACCAGAATTTTACGGAGCAAAAACGGGGCTTCGAAGGACCTAAAACGGCTAAATTACGGCTTATGGGAGGTGACCAGAGAGGGCTCATGGGCAAGAATTTATTAAAAGAGGAAAGGGGGCTCTAATGGGTCCAATTTGGACTCATTTCCACCAATGGGAAGGGTGGAAATAGGCGCTAAACCTTCCCCATGTGCTACCCAAGCTCCACCTCTCTCTAGGCCACATGGATGCTATTCTGGGCCTCGGGGGGGTCACTTAGCAAAATTGCCTATATCACGTGCGTTCATGGCCTATTTTATAAATCCCTATGTAACCTACACTGGCCATTTTTTTAAACCCTTTCTATAACTTTTGATAAAATATATAATTCCCTTTCTGTCAATAATCTTTTTATAGAATAATTTTAAAATCCCTTGTGTAAGAGATATGTAATTCATTTTAAGTCACTCTAGAAGTATTGGGGGGTTTTGAAAGTGACAAATGCAACTGTTTTGAACTATGAAAGTCGCTACATTGTAAGCTCTTCATTTGTGATATTTTGAACAAGCTTCTAAGAGTATAAGCCATAGCTCTAATGTCCACGAATGAGAGTACAACCCACAGTATCTAGCTCCATGATACCAAATTGCATAGCAAGAGAGTAGCTCTATGCATATCAACAGATCAACTAACCATGAGTTGTTTAGAACCACAAGTCAAATCCCATGACCTGTCTTGCATAAACTCTCAATGCATATTCTCAATCAACTAGCTCAATCTAGAGCTCTCCCAGTGGATCCAAAAGTATCCACCAAGTACTTTCCCAATGTCCAAAACAAAAGCTCAAGCAAGCTCTAGGCAAAACAAATGCTAAGAGTAAACAATGCATAAGCATAAACTACTATTACTCTTATGCATGCTTGGCAAACAATGCCAAGCATAAACAATGCATAAGCTCAAGACAAAAACTTTTGACTATATGTTACATTCCCATAACGCCGCTACGGGCATTACCACAAGAGGGGACGGCCTCTGGCTCACCACCCAGCCATAGAGGAAGAATGAGGATTGCCCCTCATCCCCCAGGCTATATAGTGTGTGGCCTACCGTCCACACTAGCCTGGCCGCCCATGACTCCGCATGGGCGTCCTCTCCCACTGAACCCCGGATATGGCCATCCGGTCTGCCGTCGGTCACAGGCGTTACAGCCTACGTGACATTACCAGTGTTACATTCCCATAACGTCGCTACGGGCATTACCACAAGAGGGGACGGCCTCTGGCTCACCACCCAGCCATAGAGGAAGAATGAGGATTGCCCCTCATCCCCCAGGCTATATAGTGTGTGGCCTGCCGTCCACACTAGCCTGGTCGCCCATGACTCCGCATGGGTGTCCTCTCCCACTGAACCCCGGATATGGCCATCCGGTCTGCCGTCGGTCACACAGGCGTTACAGCCTACGTGACACTATAGCTCCAATTGAAGTCTCAAAACTCCAAAAGATTACTCAATCCATGGAGCATACCATAACATACATGACCAACACGATCCTTAAAGCATTTGAATCCAGAATGTTATATACAGATGACCAAAGAAGTATCACTCCTAATCAATAAGCACAGCTTGCCAAACATTTAGGAGTCATCAAGGGCCATAAGCATTTACAATACATTAGCCCCAATGTCCACTACTCAATGAGACCATGCAAGTCCCATATAAGATGCAACCTAAAATACATACACAATGCTCCAACACTCAGCATCAACACCTGCTCAAACACTAAGTATCAACACTGCTCAAACACTGGTCCAAGACAACACAATGACTTGAGATTTCCAAGCTGAGATTATATCAATCTCCCACTCCAACATCAAGCATTTACTACTAACAAATCACAGTGATTACAGAGCACATTGCGTCAACATGCATCAAACATAAATTGTGGACAACAAATTGGTTGAGAAACCATGATGTTCATGACCTGTAAATGGCTGAAAATTATCAAATGTACACTTTCATTCCAACTGCTCAAGACCAACACTAATGGCCACATCAAAATGACCCCAGCCCATGTCCAAATGCAGCCCAAAAGTGGCTTGAATGGCGACCACAAGCTAGAGATGAAATGACCTAGCTGTTGCCTTCGTAAAATGTGTCAGAAAGTGGGGGGCTGATTTGCTGCTCATTGCTGGCTGCAATGTCCCACATCAAGGCATGAAAATCCTTGGCCAGAAAGTGTGGGGCTGATTTGCTGCTCATTGCTGGCTGCAATGTCCCACATCAAGGCATGAAAATCCTTGGCCACTAAAAAGCCCCTGTGCAAACTCAAAGCCTCTGATCAATTATAGAGAGAGATCTCGACAAACAACTCATAAGCTTTCGAGACGCAAACAAAAGTGACTCCGTTAGCATCATGCTAAATCCATTGAAACAACCACAATACTTTCTTAAATATTATCCGAAACATCCACTTGCAGCATGGTTATAACAAAATTACCATGTCGATACATCTTGCTCAAATCATACATATGGGACCTATACATCTCATACACTCTAAAATTATTTTTGCAAAAAATAAGATAGAATCTTGTGGACACATCTAGCAAAACTAATACATCTAATAGCTATACATTTTGTATAATCTGTACCAATTTTTATAGATGTACAAAAAGATAAATACACATTGTCGATGGTCACCTTCTCAAAATCTGAAGATTTCATTCTCCAATTCAAATTCCTGCATGAGACAAAGACGATGTTGAGTCAATGAGATTTTCATATTTTGAATTATTTTTCAAACTCATACAAAGTATGTCTCATCAAACAAAGAAAAAAAAACAGATGCATCCTTTCTGCGTACCTAGTGATCCCTCACAAAATCATTAAAGACCTTCCAATCATTCTCATCAAGTTCATACTTGTTGCTGCCACAATCATATGTAAGGTTTGCGAGAGCGATGACGCTATCAATGCTTATCATATCAAGGTCGGTTAGGTCATACGTAAAGCACCTAGTTCCTTTTGCTTTTTGATACCAACCAAGTTGAACCTCCACCCCTGATGGCCTATCTGAAAGGCTGAATCCTCGCTTATATTCCACACATGCACCACTAACCATTCTTCTCATCTTTTGAACTCGTCCCAGATACCATACACTTTTGGCTTTCTTCTTGCCTCCTGAAGAGCTTGGCTTACATGACCTTGTGATCTTCCCTTGTACTATTTGTTCATGAAAGAACACAGCACAATCTGAACCAATGCCAAATAAATTCTCGTTTGTCTCCATATACTTTTTTTCTTCTTTGGCATAGTACACACCTTGTCAGACCCTGGTAAGTCTATCCTTTGACAAAGTTGGATTGCCATTGAGCTGGCTGACCAATGTAGACTTGAAGAGAAACTTATTGTCTTCAACTTCAACAACCGGGTTCACCTCTTCTTTCTCATCCAAAATGGAATCTACTACATGCCTTATTTCACTTGTAGAAGCATCCTCATCTGAATCTAATGCATGGCCCACCTCAGTAGGATATTCCTCATCCGTATCAGAGTCTTGTAGATTTGAATTTGCATATGTGTCAAACACTCTAATGGACCAAGGCTGCACCCACCATTTCTTGTCCTCTTTACCTTTTGGTCTCATGTGTAAGCGTTCACATAATTCTTGGGCACTTTGGAATCCTTTTTGCAAGGTAGCAATGACCTTCTCATCAGTTGAAACACAATCATAGTCACCTAAATTGGCTTCTTGCAAGTCCTCGTTAAGATTTAACTCTCTCCATATATGTTCCTGCTTCTTGTGAGCTCTTATGAATGCCACACCATCCTCCTTGCATTCAAAATGGGCAAGCCTATTCAAAATGCCTATGCTGTGAAGCATGTCCATCAAGTCATAAGTACGCTCTTGCCCAACCATACTTCTGACTTTGCTGAAGAAGATTTCAGTCGCATCTGTGCCGGTGAGATATAGAGGACACTTCAAGCTTGGGTGAAAGTCTCTGAAATACTTTATTAGCAACACCACAAAATGGCAAGAGATTTGCACATCCAAGAATGTCTCCTTGCTAATGAAGTTTGCTAATAGTGTATATGTTGGATGTTGTAATATCCAAGATCTCCAAATCTGAAAGAAAAAAGTCACTTTGGCTGCTAAATGAACTCTCCCTGCCAAGCTTAAGTGTGGAGACAAGAAAATGTCGATATAGTCTCCACAAATTTCAAGGTAGGCTTGTGTCCCTACCATACTCCGCTCTTTTCTGTGCTACCCATTGTTTGCCAACTCTCCCAAACACCATTGCACTTGTCTGCTACATATCCTTTGAGTTGCTGCCCAATTCTGACGATCATCTCGCCTCATATCGCCTTCCCTGAGCTTGTCAACAACAAAGGAATCATATACAATGGTAACATGGTTCAAGGTAACCCATACATCACCAAGAGCCAACTGACGCTTTGGTTTATCAAGAACATTGACGAACTTCTTTCCATTGTGTACAAAGTCCTGATCATGCATGCCTAAAACATCTCCATTTGACAATTTGGCAGAAAGAAGCCATCCATCCCATCCAATCTTGAATCTAGTAGCATGTTTGTCAACATAATCAGCCAGCATCAACATTCTTCGGCGACTATCTCCATCTGAGGCGTGTCCAATAATCGGACCTACTTTAGACTTGAGCTTCTCATCCCATAAGCTCAAAATCTCAGCCCATTGTCTTCGAACAAAACATGCATCAAATCGATTATAAGTGCAATGAGCAACCAAAACTAAGCGTGGAAGTGCTTCATGAAGTGGGTTTGCCACAAAAACTCTTGCATAACCACCAATCACATGATTCTCAAATGCTTTAACAATTATGTCATAGCCTATTTTTCCCGCTCCAACTTTGATTAAGCTTGATGTTCCACACTCATGGCTCTCCACCTTGTATCCATCAAATCCAACAAGCGTGTCATCTTTTGGGTTCCACCTACAATATTAAGATTGAAAACATAAAATATGTAAGAGCCACTACGATTCAACATGTCTCATCAGAACTACTTTTGCATTATACTATGTTTACCTTATCCGTTTCTTTATGGCGGTCTCATCCTCCACCAAGATGAAAGGAATTTGTGATTTGATTCCACGTTTTTCTTTCTCGTTTTGATATATTTCAGCAATGGCATCAAAGATATAGCCATGTATGCCCGGTAAAAATTGTGTGGCAAGTCTTTGGCCTCTTTTTGTCGTTGAGAGTGAAGGGCCATTGAGGTTGGCAGCAAGAAAATCATGCAACCTTGGTCCACCCCACATCCTTGCAACCTCAAACAAAGCCTTAGTATTTGCACTATATCTCTTGCCTGCTGCCTTTGGCCTCGACATGTTTGTAGCCACATCTTGTAAGAAGTCCCATAGAGTAGGTTTTCCACCAAACTTACCTAGTCTATGGGCTTCTACTATATTGTTACAAAACCTCTTTACATCCTTGCAGTTTAGGAACTCCATGCTTGCTTCCCTTAAAGTTCGTAGTCACACCGAAAGGACAGCAATATGAGCCTTTGCTGACCATAGTTTGAGGGTGAGATCTCTTGCATGCTTCTTAGCAATGAAAGTTGTTTGCCGAAGCTCTTGTTTAGTGAGAAAGTCTAATCTTCTTCTGCAATCCGTTCCTCTAGTGCCTCTCTTCTTCTCCGCCGTCTTCTCCCTATATAATCTCATCCTAAAATCATGAAGCTTAGGTATACCCTTGCAATTGTTGCATGAGAAAGCTTCAAATGGCTGCCCATTATTGGAAACACGTGGACAACTAATATGACGAAAGCAACCATCTATGTGAAAGGTTGAAGTTCCATCATTTAGGATAGCCTTTTGTGAAAGGCTCTGCAAACCAAAGCTTCCCACCACACTGATCATCTAGCAAAGGTTTCACACTAATATTCTTGTTGTTCACTTTGATTTTGTGAATCCATAAGCCCCAACATAAAAAATTCAAACCTATTGAAAATTTCCCACTTTCTTCATTGTTATAGAGTGAAGGAGAATCACCATGAGCTGATCTTTCGAACTTTGTAGAAACCACAAACTTGCTGAGAGATGTTTGCATTGGATCATGCTCCTTCCCCTTTCGAGGACGTCCACGTAAGCCACTTAGAACTGGCTTGGATGTTTGCAACTCCTCCTTTATGACTGCCTTTGTGTGCAAGATTGACTTTGAGTGCTCTGTGAGAATGGTACACAGATCTGACCTTGGAGGACACAAACGTAGCCATGTGTCATCATACTTACACCTCACGCGAACAAAGCTTTTGTCTTTAAAATCATGTAGTGTGGCTGCAACGACTTCAAAGTCCCAACCTACATGCAAATACAACACATAACAAAGTCAAACAAGTTATGAAATTGACTTTCCAAAACCATTCTATCTTTCAAACATTTAAGTAACTTTATGAAGGTTGAACAATACATTCATTGGTCTCCATCAAAAAGCGTAGAGTCTCTATTGAAGCCTCTATTTCTTTCCTATCATCTTGTTCTTCATCAGCCTGCACACGTTGTATCGACTCCTTTCCAAGCCCCCGAAATGCCATATGATTTTCTCATAATTTTTTTCATGTCTTTTGCTCTCCAAGATGTGGGTTCTCATAAAGTTAGCAAGACAATTATATGCAGCATACTTCCCTTCTATTGAACCTATGCCATACAAAGAGTTGCACTCATGACACCATATTCGAACTAGAGCTTTCCCATTGACATCTTCACTATGTAATTCAAACCTATCATCCCTTTCAACCTTCATCTGTTTCAGCTTTAGTTTTGTTCTAATACATTCTTGTTCCCATTGCTCAAGAACACTTGCACTTAACAATTTGCTTGTAACCTTGGAAGTGGAGCCACTCAAAGTGTCACCTTTCTTGTTATCAATCTGATTTGAGCATTGTTGCTTACTTGGAGAAGGAAGTTCATGCATGCTATTGGCACTCCTCTTAATGCGTACTTGAACCTTATTGTTGAGTGTCCATCGCTCTTCTTGTTGTTTCTTTATAATATAATTTTCCTCTATGAAGACGAAGGATCCAATCACAAGCTCATCGCCCTCTATCTGCTCACGAACCAAAGAAAAGGTGGGCTCGTCTTTATCGTTCTTTAGCCTCACAAGGCCTAAATCATCCTCATTATCATCATTGATCACTTGAATCTTATAAAAAGATCCCATCTAGCCTGCGACACAAAGTATGTTTTTAAGCTATGATTGTGGCATGCAACATCAACCTCACATAAAAAATAGATTGTGGCATGCAATATCAACAAAGTATATCAGCAATACATTTTCAAAAAATAGAAAACAGGAGCAGGGCCAAAGAAGCTGAACAGAAGAGGAACAAGGAACCAGAGAGGAGGGAGCAACTGAAGGGAGAAGCCATTGGAGGAGGAAACGGCAAGTGAGAGGCCAGTCACCAAAATTCCGTTGGCTCAGTTGAGAGGAGAGGGAGAAAGAGGCTCAACCTCAACCACAACTCAAACCAGGTTGCGAAAGAGGAAGGCTGCGTGTTTTGAATGCGCACCTATAAAGAGAAACGAGGGAAACATGAATCGTGTGTAGTAAAAGCAAATTCAAATATTATCAAATGTCTTTTCATTTCAGAATCATCACGTTGGAGCCCAAATAAAAATCAAATTTTATATCCAGGAAAAAATCTTCCCAAGATTTGAACCTGGATCCATTGTGTGGAAAGTTATGCTCTTGCAGCTTAAACCACTACACCTATACCTTTCTTATCTTTACAACCTTGGGTCTAATTTATCAATAAAAAAGTACCTTCTGTAAATACATACATATGCTATGAAATAAATCCTTCTGTGAAAAAATATCTGTAAGTCAAATTTTTTTTTAAATTCCTTCTGTTGAACGCACGTGATATTCATTTTTTATGCTAAGTGACCCCCCCCCCCCCCCCCGAGTTCTGGGCATCAAGCTTCCTCTTAATCAACTCGAGTTCTTAAAAGTGGATTATCTTGCTCATTAAGAAGGCAATTAGAGTGGGGAAATTAGTGGATACAATCAGGTGAAAATGGCACTAGAAGATCAGGACAAAATAGCATTTATAATAGAATGGGGGTGTCTGTGGCCGTACTATCATGGCTTCTCAAACTACCTCTCTTGTTGGATGAGTGACTTTAACTTTTCGAGGTTGGCTTCAATTCCATTATTTCCATCAATACGACGTTAAATATCTCTCTCTCTCTCTCTCGTATTAGAGCACCATGCGCTCTCTAATCGTGGAGTGACGGTGGGATCATCAAATTAGGAGTACCTTGATGCCTACAAAGATGTTCTTGTGTGATTGAAGCAATTTCTTTCAACAGCAACCCACTCTCTTGTTGCCTAGGGACTTCTTCCATCAAAACACCCTGGTATCATCCGTCAACACTCCTCTTGCTGCATATGGTGGTTCTCCTCTGATCTACCTCTTCTTGACAGCAGTTTTCTTAGTCTCATTAGTAGCTCTTTTCTCTCCTTCTCTGAAAACACAGCAATACATAGTCCCCTTTTTTCACATCAAGCGACGATGGCAATCAGCTGCCTTCTTTTGTTTTTCTTGTGATCACTGAAGCGCATGCTTCACCTTCTTTTGTTTTTCTTGTGATCACTGAAGCGCATGCTTCACCTTTTGGTATGCCACATCCAAACTCTCTACAAATTTATCCGACCCAAAGATATTGTCCTTAGTTTGCAAGATGGGTGGAACCTTCTGGCGGCCTTCCACAAGCTCAAATGGAGCTTTACCTGTGAACGCATATAGCGTGTTATTGTACGCATATTCCACCAAAGGGAAGAACTCCCACTGTGACTAATGCTCTGACACATAATACTAGAGAAGATCCATTATTGTGGAGTTTGCTTGTTATGACTACCCATCGGTCTACCGATGGAAAGTAGAGGAGAACTAAAGAGTGGTACCCATATTCTCAAAGATACCCCACCAAAATAAACTCATCATGCGATGACCTCTATCATTGACGATTGACTGGGCATGCCATGATATTTGAAGATGTTCTACATGAACAACTTCACCATGTGATCAGCCCCAATCTTCTTCCGTATAGGAATGAAATGAGCCTGTTTGCTAAACCTGTCAATGATGGTCCAAATACCATCATTTAAAAGAAGTCCATGGCAATGCTCCTCCAAGATCCATCAGGGGTAGGCAATGGTTGTAGTAATCCCGAGCCCTTATGTTTATCAAGTTTGACCTTTTGACAAGTCATGCATGTCCAAACATACGCTTTCACTTCACAACATAGCGTTTGCCAATAAAAGAAATGTTCCATTGTTTTGACAATGGATCCATACCACGGTGTCCTGCATAGCATGAATCATAGCATTTACTAATCACCTTCGGCCTCAACTTCTTCATAACACACAACTTACCATGCATCATCAAAAACCCATCTTTCAGCACATAATGCTCATGACACTACCCTCTCATAAGCCGATCATAAATCTCAGCAAATTGATTATCAAAGGCATATTGATCTTTCATCACATCAACTTCTATGTGATAGGTAGTTGTCACCGCCGTTTCCGAGATAAGGCACCTGCAACTACATTCTTCTTGCTCAACATGTACAATCTGAAAATTAAACATGGATAGGAAGCTTGCCCACCTCATATGCTTCTCAAATAGCTTCACTTGCGTCAAGAAATATCGCAGAGACTGATGATCTGTCTGTACGGTGAAATCAGCTCCCAATAAGTAATGTTTCCATGTGGTGAGAATTACAGCCAATTATTCTTTCCCGTGGATCTGCATATGTTTTTCAGTTGGCTGCAATATACAAGCCTCATATGCCACAACATGACCCTTCTGCATCAGAACGGCTACAATCCTGTTATTCCGCAGACATCTACTTGAACTTGGAAAGCCTTCCTCAGATTTGGTAAGACGAGCACTCGACCCAATGTGAGCTTTCCTTCAAAGTCTCAAAGGCAAACCAGTGCCCTTCTTCTGCAAGGCATGCATAGGAGTGGCAATCTCTGTGAATCAATGAATAAATCGACAATAGTAAGAACATAAGCCCGGGAAGCTACGAACCTCATGCAAATTTTTTTTGGGCTAGGGCCAACTTTTAATTGCTTCCACCTTAGTTGGATCCATCCGTACACCATCCTCAGAAAGTGAATCTCATGCATAAAGAATTCACTCTTAATGGGATTGATGTACAGCTTCCGTCTCTTGATATCTGCAAAAACAAGTGCTAAGTGCTTCCAACGTTCTTCTTCATCTTTCAAGAACACAAGCATATCATTGAAAATGTACCAACAAAAGCCCTGTGCTCTCGAAAAATCCTATCCATCATTCGATTGAATGTGGCTGGGGCATTAGTCAATCCAAAAGGCATCACCCAAAATTCGTATACACCAAAAGAAGCCATGAATGCAGTCTTATTCACATCTTCTGTCTTAATGTGTATTTTATCTGATGATAGCCACTCTTCAAATCAATGAGACTAAACACATCTCCCCCCTTCAACACATATGCCACGAGCCAGTTTTATGTCGCAACAACAAAACCGGCAAACAATAAAGAGATCAGTTGGGCTGAATCAAGCCCTTTTCTAGAAGCTCGTCTACCTTACTCATTGTCTCCTCTTGTTGTGCTGCACTAATTCTATAAGGAGGTTGATTAGGTGGGATGCTACTATTAGGAATCACATCAATAGCATAGTCTTTCGGTCTTTTCGGCGGAAGCTCTGCGCAGAGCAAGCAACAAATTCAAAAAACTATTAGCGAATAGATTTAAGAATGCAACCTTATCCTTATCCACATTTGAGACAGTAAACTTTTCATTTACAACATTAGCTTCTTGGGCAAAAACTAGAAGTGATGGCAGAAACCGATACAAGTGGGACAGATTCCTTGTTCAATTTAGCATCCAAAACATGTTGCTTGCCCTTGTAAGTTACAATAATTTGTCGCTTACAACCTTTCATACCCAACAAAGCATCACATCCATTCGATGGCACAATGTAAAAATGCTCATAATCAACAAGGATTGAATGTGATAACAAAGCTTCCCAATGATGGAGTGACCGGAGTGCAAAACTCGAGATTCACCATGCTAGCATCACAAAGAGGACGATCTCTCTCTCTCTCTCTTTCTCTCTCTCTCTCTCTCTCTCACATGTGTTATTCTAGTGACATGTAGGAAGAGAATCTCTTGTTATGGCGTTGCCTTTCTACAAACGCAGCCTTCTCACGATTACCCTTCTTTTCTATCTTGTCCTTGCGAAACTCCGGCTTCTGGCTACCCGTGAATTTACCCTGCATTAAGGCATAAGTAGTAGTAGCATTCTCAATCAATTATGCCATAGTAGTGACCTTTGCTTTTGTGCAATAATCTCGGAGCTCCTTTGGCAAACCACAGCAATACGTTTCCACATTCTCTGACAGTGACACTTCTGGGTATGAAGAAATAAGCAGCAGCAGTGCCTCTTCCCAAATTTATTATTATATTCATCCAAATCATGGCAATTGTCTGCATGCAATTGGTGCCAAGCTATCATCACATAAACTTCAAAGGTGGTAGCGTGCCAAGATGCTAAAAATACCTCCTTGAATCCTACCCAAGTGGTAGGTGCTTGATTTTGCATCAACATGGTAATGTAAAGCATTTCCCTTAAGGAAGGTTACAGATCTTAGATGATTCGGTATAGTTCCCTCTAGCATACGTAGCATCAAACTACTGAATCAAAGTGAGGTCCTTTAACACTAGTTTGGTACCAAAAGAGGACACTTGAGTGTCCTTTTTTGGGGGTTGCGAAAAAAAATCAAACTCCTAATGTAGGCTTTAAAAACCAAAATTCTTCATTGGGCATGTAGAACATAACCCTATGCTTATGTAAAAAATGCTAAACATATAAAATGCCTTTTTATTTGGAAGTACATAAGCAACAAAGTAGCATATGTCTTGAAAATGAACATTTTTCAAGATTTTTCCAAATATGCAAGCATTACTCTCAAAAAAAAAATTCCAATGATATCAATAGCATTTTTCCCAAGATATTTTGATAGCATACATCAGTCCAAGGAGGTAGAAGTTCAACAAAAAAATCATTTTCCTTTCCTAGAATTTTTTCCAAAAAAGTTGCATAAAATCAGCAAAAGTAACGCGTATTATCAAAACTCAATCACGCCACTAAAAAATAATGTAGCCCTATCAATGAGAATGTTGATTATTGGTTTTCATGCTTGAGATGAGATAAATAAGCCATAATTTGATGTGTATGACACTAACTTAGCCTCCACTTAAGTAGGTTCTTATTGCCTAGTTCTAAAAAAACTGTAAAAAATAAAAATGCAAAATTTGATCATCTTTTATCAAAAACTAATCATAACTATGCTTGCGCAAGTAGTCTACACCTATAGTTACAACAATTAATGCACTTACACAGCTTTCTCTTTTGATGAAAATCAAAATTAAGCTCATAATTAGACATTTTATGTATTAAAAACAGGTTGCGCAAAAGGCCATGTATGAGAAGAGGCCCAAAAAGTGGCTCTAAAGTTTTGGAAAATTCAAAACAAAGTAGTATTTACCCTATATAACATGGGTGCACCTCAAGTTTTACATTATTAGCTTGCATATGGAAGGAGAAAAATTCATGCTCCACCTGTATAAAAAACGTCATTTCAATATTAGCAAGTCAAAAATTTATCCAATAATTGTCGTTTGATGATTCCATGATTTAGTTTACATCATGGGCTTTCCATCAAGCCAAGTTTCATGATCAAACTATGTCCCTTCTAAAAGTTATGTCCAAATTACTACTATTTTAAAAACAGCAAAAATCATGCGTTTTATCAGCATGTGTCTAAGAAAATTAAAATATTCAAAACTCTTAATAGATTGCCCACAAAAATTCAAGAACTTTTCAGGACACTTAAGTGTCCAATTACAGAACTAGTGTTAATGTGTCCTGAAAACCACCGAACGTCTCAAATTTCACCGCTGCCCCTCCTTTATAATCTTTCAGCTTAGGTTATCATATACTCGCACCTGTAAGAAAGGCACGGAGACACCAGGTCCATCGCCAAGACCCCTAGCACCATTTGACAAAGTAGAATCAGCCCTAGCATTTGGCACATCAACCAACAACACATTACTAGTTACTAGGTTAGGGCCCCCCTGGCGTCATCCCCACATTTGCATACATCAAATTCTGCCCCATAGGCTGCGCTGCAGACTGATAACCAACCATCTGACTAGCACGCATATTGACATAAGGTGCATTAGGCATAACCACCACCTAAATAACTGAACCTCCCCCAAAATATCCCTTGTGAAAGGGGCTACGACAAAACTTGCTGTCCAGGGAGCATAAACTGAACATTACGACCTTGAAACTGCCCTCGATTAACCACATAGAGTTGCACAGGTACCCGCTTAAGCATATGGATGAACTGAAGCTTGAATTTGGTGGGCACAGGACCATTCCTTGGCAGCTTATTGCCTTCAGGCTCTTCCGATCCCTCTCTTTCCCTGCTATGTCGGCAAGTCTAGGAGTTGTTGGAGACGAGGATCATGAGTAAACTGATTAAAAGTAGACATAAAACTCATCAATTGAGCCTTGAGTAGGTCCACAACCTCAACATCAAGAGAGTCGTTGGACAACTAGGACGGAGCGGCTCAACCTCATCGATCGGATACGGTGGTTCTAACTGATCATGTCCCCGCTGTGTCTCTGACAACTGATCCTCGTCATGTGTTGACAAAATTTGAGATCCCTCACAGTGGTGAGACATATTTATTGAATTCTAAAGCTCGAGATGCTATCTACTTAGCTACTCCACCACAAGCAACCACAGACTCACCTCTTAAGAAAGATGTGTGAGTCGTAGCAACGCAACCATGAAACCAGCTTCAGCTAACGAAAGGGTGGTAAAGCTGAATATAAACACAGCAAATATGCAATCCACAATTCACACAAATTCTGTCACAGGGAGCTACAATGTCCTACTTAGCATAACGACACCGTTTGGCCGCGCCCCTTAATGCGGTATTTCTTTAGTATTTGTTCAGTTCTGTTACAATTGCATTTGGACCCTATCAGACCCGGGCCAGAAACTACCCCGCGGCCAATCTGGGGCGACAATTATTGCTCTGCCTCACTTGTGCACCATGCATACAATTTCCCAGGCATCCAACAAAGAGTGTTCAGCCAAGGCACAGCTGAAATCAGCCCCAAATCATGGGTAAAGTCTCGGCAATCAGTCACCAAGATCGAAGCCTAGCCACACAAAATTGCCCTATTCTCTGAAGAAATCCAGCAGCAAACCAGCCAACCTCAGGCCCAAAACAGGTTGATCACCTTCAACACAGCCTGCAATCATAGTCACCAGGGAACAGGAACGGTAACGAAAACGGCACACAATTTAAGTTGCGGGAACGGGTCTCAGAATCAACGAAAACGAAAACGGCACACATTTCCCAGGTTAGGAAACGCCGTTTCCGGCTACTGTGCCTGCAATAGTCCTACAAGTGAAATCGCTCCCTTCAGCCTGGGCATCAGAAGAGGTGCGAAATCCGCAAGAAGGCTGGCTTCCATGCGCCAAAAGACACAAGTCGCCCAGCCCCCACGAGACAACTGATGTGCCACACCCTACTTTTTCCCACCTGGTTGCCTGATTAGGATTGATTTTTCCATACCGGCTCTCGTGCCCAAAATAGACAATTTTTATTACACCACTCTTTTGCACCCTCTGTTGGCCCAACACACCAATGTTTTAATGCTAGGGGAATCGCACTACACATTTGCACATTTCAATGGCCCACTAGGAATTTTTTTTGTTAAAACAGTGGAATATATTTTTTTTTAAAAAAGATATGGTTACAAGATCCCATGTGGAAGGTCCATGGGGAGACACTACGACCTGATGAAACCTTCAGTAAAAGAGGGTAAAAACCCTGAAACAAAATCTAAATCATATCATGACCTGTTCGGCCAGCCAGCACCAGTAAAGGTAAAGATCTTCAGAAAAGGAACAACAGAGACATTGCAGCAGAAAATCCTGATGTAACAGTTCTCGGCGGCCAGCCCCTCTCAGTCAAGCTCCACTGGGGCTGGCTGGCCACTGCCTAGTGCCTCGGATTTGTCTGTCAAACTAGTGCATCAGAATTGTTATGTTACAGTTTTTCTTGGCCTCAATCTTTTGCTCATTATGTCCCACTAGGAATTTTAAATCCCCGGGCTCCGCACACACATGCCCCAGAAGCCCATGGTATTCACAGTAAAATCTGAGCATTTAATAATTAGATTTTGAGAATTTAAAAATTATAGTCACGTAAATTCATGCGCTCATGATGCCCAATAGGAGCAGTGATCAACCTGACAAAAGAGACTCTCAGAGAGCAAGAAGACAGCACTGGGCAGGCTGAGACGAGGGGCTGAATACTGCTATATGCACATTGCAAACCGAAGCCTCAAGGTAGGAGGCACCAGAACTGTCCAATAAGAGGAAGCTGAAAGAGGTGTGAATATGGACTGAGGAAGAGGAGCGAGCACATTGATTGCGTTGATCAAGGCAACAGCAGGCCAGAGAAGAGGGCGAGGGTCCAGGGAGCTAGAGATGGAGGCGCAAACACTGAGGAAGCTCGAGGGTAAAGAACAATGGTGGAGACAACTATGAATGAGCAAGGGGGGGACAAAGGACTAGTCGGCCCCCTGGTCGGCCCCCTAACTGAGTCGACCTAGTTGACCAAGGTGAACGACCCCTACGGGCCTACTGAGTACCCCCTTGTCCCCCTTATCTACGCCTGTCGAAAGGTATTCTATGCACCGTGAATCCATGCCTATAGAGACCCAAAAATGAGCTAGAAAAGAAACACATGCACCTAATATGCTATAACTAGATAAATCTAGGAACATACCCAAACTCATCATAAGGAAAAGAGCAGTTTATAACTTCATGGCAATCATCCACTAGATTACAACTTCATTATGCATAGTAGGAACCACCTATTATGACATGCCCACTAACGTCATCAATGCCCAATAGTAGGTGTAGAACGTTGTATGACCAATAGTAGGTGTAGAACGTTGTATGAATGTATGCTCACACACCATGAGCATACATTCGTACAAAGGTCCGTGTACCTAGTTTCTATCATTGCTCCAGAGGTGCAACGCAAACTCAATCATAATGAAGGCACTGAAATTTGCATGCCCACTAATATGACAAAAAGATATAACTAGATGAATCTAAGAACATGCCCAAACTGATCACAAGGAAAAGTGCAGTTTATAAAACTTCATGGTAGTCATAGATTATACACCATCAAGTTCATTATGCATAATTGGGACCAGCTATTATAACATCCCCACTAATTCCATCAACGCCTAGTGTAGAACGTTGTATGAATGTATGCTCACACACCACGAGCATACATTCATACAAAGGTCCACGTACTAAGTTTCTGTCAGTGCTCCGAAGGTGCAGACCAGACTCAATTGTAATGAAGGCTAGCACTTAAGAAGAAGGCTAATCAAAACATAGTCCAAAAACTTTTCTTCCAAGTTGCAATAGCTTATGAAGGAAAAAATACATTATTTCATTTTAGTCTCTCCCAAATAAAAAACAAAAATCTTAGAAAAAATTGATACAAAATTAAGGGTAGCTAAGGCATACGCAGCATTAAAGATAGAAAAAAGGGCCTACGCACCATTAAAGATAGAAAAAATTAGCACAATATCAGCTGGCCACAACTTGGACAAAAATTTTAAGAGGGCATACGCACCATTAAAGATAGAAAAAAGGGCATACGCACCATTAAAGATAGAAAAAATTAGCACAATATCAGTTGGCACAACTTGGACAAAAATTTTAAAACTGAAATTCGCATGCCCCTAATATGGTAGAAAGATATAACTAGATGAATCCAGGAACATGGCCAAACTCATCACAAGGAAAAGTGCAGTTTATAACTTCATGGCAGTCATCCACTAGATTAGAAACCATCAACTGCATTTTGCATAATAGGGACTAGTTACTATGACATCCCCACTAACATCATCAGTGCCCAATCATGGGTGTAGAATGTTGTATGAACGTATGCCATGACCATACATTCATACAAAGGTCCGCATTCAGAGTTTCTATCAATGCTCCATAGGTGAAGGGCGACTCAATCATAATGAAGGCTAGCACTTAGTCCAAAACATTTTCATCCAAGCTGCAAGCTTATGAAGAAATTTTTTATTATTTCATTTTAGTCTCTCTCAAATAAAAAATAGAAAAGATAGAAAAAGTTATTACAAGATTTAGGGTAGCTGAGAGGGAATACCCATAGTACACCTAGAGATGTTTCTCTCAACAATTAAGGGTCCCGGTCTTAGGGAAGCCTTTGCTAACAGCTTCATTAAATAGCTTTGCTAAGATCAGGCCATGGTTTTTATACCGTATGCAATGAATTTAGTGCATAGTCCCTCGTGATCTTTGGCACGGCCATTATGAAGCTTGAGGGCTGCATGGGTGACCCCTTTGGGTGTGAATAGTGTACAAGAGGTGGGGCAGGGTATCCTAGAGAGATCAGGTGGTGCTTGACGCAGAATATCATAGAGTGTGCATGCATAAGAATGACAAATTGTGTCAGTGAGGGGAGTCAGGGAGCGCCATTCAAGAAATTTCTTCCAAAACTCCTTAAGTTGTGAAATCATGCACTGTAAGTAGATGGTAACAGACTCAGCTAGTATACCACATTTTTCTACTCAATACTTTGTCATAAAACAACAGAAAATCTGCACGTTCCTCCCTTAATCCATGCATGATGGCCACCAAAGAAAGCATTCCAGCAATGTTCTCCCAACAACAACGTTTCTCGGAGACATCTTTAGCTCTGCAATGGCAAACTTGGAGCCTTCGCATTTGATCTGGCCGTATTGAGCAGCTCTACCGTGTTATGTCAGCTCTTTAAGAAGCCTGGACAAGAGTGTTGACGTAATCACTATCTGAGCAGAAGGTTCTATGGAACAAGATCCAAACCCAGTTAAATTTCTTCAAGGCATGTTATACATCCATAAGACAATTTATTCTGAGGACAATATAGTGGACATGAAGAAGATGAGCGCATTTTCCAGCTGCTCCAGGCACGATGGTGTCTCTGGACTATACATTGTATAGCTATAAGTTTTCAGCCCTCTAAATTAGGTCGTAGCTAGTAGACATATCAATAGACTTTCCAAAGTAGCATCGCTGATTTGAGGGAATCTGATCACGCGCGCTTTGGCATCTTGCAAGCTTCCTGCACAGTGAGACAAATGTCAAAAACTATGGCATTCAATCAGTGGAAAACCTATCCCCCACAAAGGCAATCGAAATCGCACAGTTGACACCCACAAAGGAGGCAGCCAAGGCAAAAAATTCATCAACAACTCCATGGGAATTTCAGCTCATAAACCGGTGTTCATGATGCAAAAAAACAACCAACCCCCATGATCACAGACAATGGTGTGAAATAAAAAGCCGTGCAGATTCTGGATGCATATTCTTGCCAATTGTTCTATATAAACTCACACATATAAAATTTACTGGCCTCAACACCGGACATTCCCTCTGTGACAACAAGCTTCCATGCTGAAATTGCAGGCTTTCCTCTCCCTATATGTCCTCAAGCTATGCAGCTGTCCCCAGCAAAGATGCATCAGAAAATTAGATAGTGCTCAGTGCTTTAAACATGGGATCAAGCAAGGGTGAAGGAGAGCAATCAGCCAGAAGTGAAAGGAAACTCAAAGCTTTGTATTATGATGACACCCACCAATTATTAAAACTTGGTTTCTCCTTCTCTCTGTATCTTCATGAAAATTTACACACAACATGATAGGGAAGTGCCTATAAACTTCCAAGCTCTTCCCCATGGACACTTTCACACCTGACTTTACAAATTTTAAAACTCAACTACTTTATGCCCTCAGGAATGTGACTATCCCAATCATCATGAAACAGTCACACCTAGAAGCTCACAAGACACCCCACCACTCTGGACTCCATAGTACAAGTGGGATTACGACCACAACCTCCCGCAGCGGTTTCATTTTTAGTTGGAAAAACACCCCGAATGGTTACAAAATAAATTTTAGAATAAATAGGGCCCTGACAACAAAAACAATTCTAAAAAGTCCAGCTCAATATCCTTCATCACTTCATAAGTAAGGGCTGCAACATTAGGACTTGTTTGGGGTCTTCTTGGGCCCTTTAATTTGCCCCAAGCCTAATGACAGTCATTAAGGAATGGTGCAATGGGAGAAGGCCATGTGGAGAAAAATGTTGGGTTTCCCTGCCCCTAATATGTAGGGGTCAAACTTGAATCATACGTTTTTTTTTTTAAGAAATTGGGCTGAAAATGCAAAATCTTTCAATAAAATCAGATTTCCCACCTTTTTTTAATAAAGACAGCTCAAACTGGCATAAATGACCCCACCTCAAAAAGTGGGCTAGGGCCAGAAACGCCCCCCCATCATTATCCCTCATTTAAAGCTACTTTTCCCTCTCCCCACTCCCTCTTCCTCTCTCTAAAACTAGCAATTCGGTTTTGAGTCTCTCTCTAACTAAAAGAATCTTTTTTGGCCTCCTCCCTCCCCATTCTGCCTTCCCCTTCCCTCCTAAAGTTAGATCTATCTTTCTGTGCCTTCTTGGCTATGGAAAGCTTGGAAAACAGTCCACTTTTTCCCCCATCAAGTCCATCCTCTCTTGCTTGCACACATTCTTCACTCTCCTCTTGCTAGCTTATACACATTCTTGACTCCTCTTGCCAGCTTATATGCTCTGCTAGCATTAGGTTGCAGAGATCTTCTTGGCTATGGGAAGCTTGGAAAATAGTCCTTTTTTTCCCATCAAGTCCATCCTCTCTTGCTTGCACACATTCTTCACTCTCCTCTTGCTAGCTTATACACATTCTTGACTCCTCTTGCCAGCTTATATGCTCTGCTAGCATTAGGTTGCAGAGATCTTCTCACACACCTACAACTTCATAGCATTTAGCTTAGTCGGTTAGCCAAGCACAATGAGTCGCCGACCTCGTTCAAGGGTGGAGTCCTTTAGCAGCAGCAACGAACAAGACGACACTGGCTTGTGGGTTACAAGCACCTTTGCAAAAGGAATGTGGGTGACGATGCGTCCAAGCACAAGGGGAGCCCACAAAGTCTCTCGCAGATACATAGGGTTAAAGTCACACCATTGGAAGGGTCGCATAGTGGATCTCAAGCAGGGGGCTGACGGAAGCAAGCAGGTGATGATCCAACACGTCTACAAGGCATCGCAACTCCGTGTTGACAATGCCAATCACAAACGCTTTCCTGCAAATTGTAAGTTTTATTTGTGCTTCTTGTTTTATGGGCTGCACTGAGACATGCTAATATCATTTCATGTTACGGAAGCTTGATTTTTTCAAGTGTGTTCTTGTAATGTTCTGTGCAAACATCTTTCCGTCGACATTTGTGGAATGGGAGCCTTTAGAGGCCCTTTCTGGAACCTTTGAGGCGCACCACTTTGAAATCGGCAAGCTACTATATACTGGTTGTTCAACATCAGAGCTTTTAGAGCGCTCAGTTTTCTTCTTTCATGCAGAGTATATTGTACCCACGTCAAGAGATGGTTCTGGGACTCTACGGAGGCTCCCTACACCAAGTCTCACGGACCATGATTGGCCAAAGCCCGACAATACTTTGGTTGCACTAACCAGACGTCGGATTGAGATTGATGTGTGCAATGCAATGAAGTGCACCTATGGGTCACATCGTGCGACTCTCACGTTCTTCATGCCTTTACATTTGTTTGTGTTTTTGTTCAAGGAGGCTGATGTTCACCGGACTCCTACAATGTGGATTGCAAAGGGAGGCACAGTAATGAGTGCCTTTTTGCCACCTTCGTGGGATTTGAAGGTTATTCAACATCAGGGTGACAAGATAAAGTGCATGGTGGTGTCGGAGAAGATGGTCGTTCGGTACCAGCTTGGAAAGCAACAACTCTCTATTATCTTTCCTTACAGACGTTGGAAGCTGACTGGAGGCGAATGGCAAGCACTCGATTCGGACATCAACGATGCAGAACAGCTTGATGTACATGTTAGCACGCAAGCTGATGTGTGGGATATCGTAGTAAATGCTGATTGGAATATGGCGAACCTAAGGGAGTACTTAGGCCTTAGGTTTGCACTGAAAGGTGACTTTTCATTTGTGATTGATAACACACCTCTACGTAAGAGGAAAGAGGCAGCTTACTTTTGTAAAAGCATTCCCTTCCCCAGATGTATCCATATCAAGCAAGCTATGTAACAGATTTTGAGAGATTAATTCAAAACAATTTTGGCTACTCGCAATTTGCGTTCAATTTTGTGCACTTTTAAGTTTTGTCGCGTGTTTTTATTTTTTTGGAGGTTTTAAGTGAGTTTTTAAACATAAAAAAAGTTTTAAAGACCTCTTTATAAGTCACTTTTGGCCACTTTGAGTTCATCTCCTCACTCTCGGCATCTTTGCGGTCCCCTCGCCTTCTTCGCTACTCAATCATGGCCACCCCCGCCCAAGCTCTCCTATCTCAATTGCACAAGCTTGACCTCGGTCACTTGATCGAGAAGCTTGCACCCATCTTTCAGACATCTATTGACATGGAAGGCACCGCCGAACTCCATAATGACGTGTTTGGGTCGTTCACTAGCTACATGGACACATACATGGCTGAATATTGTGTCAACTTTGAAGACGAGGAGGGAACTTGGGTGCCTGTGGATCTTATCAAGCATACCTACAAAGCGGACAAAAATTTCAGGTTCAGGCTTGCAAGATTCCTCCAAGGCCTTAGTAGTGCATATCTAAGGGAGGAGGAAGAAGATAACCTGGTAGGTCTTGGAATGGGCAACATTGGCACAAGTTTTTTGAGGTGGGACATGACTCTTGCCCTCCTGATCTTAGAGGGAACAGAGAAAAGCAAGGGAAAGAGGAAGGCCACTCCTCCAAAGAAAGCCACACCTTATCTCTTGATCAAGGAAGCTGACCCAAAGGAGGAGATTGTCACCCCAGTGCAAGAAGCATCTCTTGCACTTGTGACTCTGGCGGAAGAGCCGCAAGCTGAGGCTGTGAAACGGGACATCGAAGGGGACGATGTCATGGATGAAGTTCCAGAGCTCGAAGTGCGAACTCTACACCCCATCATAGTAGAAGGTGTAGAGTTCTTATTTTTGGATGACATCGCCCATGTCCTTGGGCTGCACCACGATGAAACTCTCTCAGTCATTGCTATGTACGCGGGCATGCGAGACACACAACAGCCGTCCAAAGATGATGACATCCACATTGACTTCAGTTCCGCAGATGTCACAAAGGTGCTTGCGCTCCCGGAAAATCATGCCTCAATAGAGTCCCTTGTGGCAGAGACTCTTGTACAAATATCCCAGTGCAAGGATTTCTACGAGAGTGTGCCAGAAACTAGCTTTGCCCCTCACAAGCCGCTTGCCATTTCGGATTCCGTCAGTTTCGGGAGCATCAATATTAGTGATGCAGACCTTGCGGATCATGATGATGCCACTGAGGTAGTACACCCAATTTCTTCCCTTCTTAATTTGTAATTTTTTGAAGTCAACTCATTCTTCTATCTACTTTGTAGACCGCAAGAGAAATGGACTGGTTCGCAAGCCGAAAGGGTGGAGCACGAAAGGAGGTGGAGGGGAAAGATGCTGCGCTATGGCACTACATCCCGAGCTTCAATGCCGAGATGCTTCGCGTAATTCACGACGACTTTTCAAATGATGCGCAAGCTGAATTTTTGAAGTGCAGAGCCCTAAGCGCCATCCTGTCTGAAGCCCCTATAGCTCAAAATGCCCATAAATGTATTCTTGTAAATAGGGAAGCAGCTATCTATAGCTTTGGTGATAAAGGTTCAGGGTCTTTCCTAGGATTTTGTGGCCTTAGCCTTGGACAAGGCATCACTGATGCCAAAGAGATAGCCGAACGCATTGGTGACAAACCATCAGTAAAGACTCTCACCCACGAGGCTTTCACCAAGCTCATCAAGCGAGTTGGCTAGATCCAATGTACTCATTTGCCTTCTGTGAAAATCAAACAATTAATGACATCAAGATGTTTTTCGAGCTGATTTTAAGTTTTATCTTCTTGATATGTTTATATGTTGTTGTCGTGTCCTGTCATGATGTTTCAATCAATTTTTGTGAACGCTCGTCTGTGAAAATCAAACAATTAATGACATCAAGATGTTTTTCGAGCTGATTTTAAGTTTTATCTTCTTGATGTGTTTATATGTTCTGGTCGTGTCCTGTCATGATGTTTCAATCAATTTTTGTGAACGCTCGTCTGCCACCGCCCGTCCGACTTTGGCTCGACTCGACGGGCCGATTTCTCCCGCGTATGGCCCCAGAAGGGTATATCAGCTGTGCGGGGTGCGCCGGGGCCGAGGGGGGGGGCCGGTGGTCGCTCCGTGGCACACAGGCTCCACGGAGCGACCACCGGCCCCAGGGTCAAACAGCCAAAAGTCGCTCCGTGGCACACAGGCTCCACGGAGCGACCACCGGCCCCCCCCCTCGGCCCCGGCGCACCCCGCAGGGTCAAACAGCCAAAAGTCGCTCCGTGGCACACAGGCTCCACGGAGCGACCACCGGCCCCCCCCCTCGGCCCCGGCGCACCCCGCACAGCTGATATACCCTTCTGGGGCCATACGCGGGAGAAATCGGCCCGTCGAGTCGAGCCAAAGTCGGACGGGCGGTGGCAGACGAGCGTTCACATGAGGTCGAATGTACATAGCGACAACAATTACATGCAAAAGACTACAATTACCTTGACAAGACAACAATCACTTGCAATAGAAAATAACTTTTCTGAAAATAGACATGGTTTTTCATTAATCAAATTGAGATTACAAAACACGGTTTGTTGCATTACAAGGCTTCCCCTATCTAGTGAAAGAGAGCTTCCTCTCCACGGATACGCCTAGCTAGATGAAGATCAGATGGCTTCAAAGTGACGCGTTTTGCATGCACCATGCACAAAACCGCGTCTTGGAAAAGCGAAACCAAAATATCCTCGGCACCTTGTTGCAGAGCACCTAGTGCCGCCGCTTGCACACGATTGACATCCCGGCGCTGGTCGTGGATAATCTCTTTGACGAGACGCCCAAAAGGTGCCTTTGGAATAATTGGTGTGCAGGTCTTTTGATATTTGCGAATTTCTCTAAGGGCAACTGTCCCTGGTCTCCACCTTTGCTTCTTCTGCGTTGTTGGGGGCGGTGGTGCTTGCGCGTGGCGAGTCCAAGCTGGCGTGTCATTTTTAAACTTCTGTCGCTGCTCTTGGAAGTTATCGGATGGGGGTTGTGTGCGTTTAGGAATGGTTTTCCCCTTCTTAGCCTTTGCAGGTGTTGGAGTTTTCTTTGCCTTTGCAGATGGAGTCTTCGGAGCTGCTCGCTGCTCTGCCTCCTTCCTTACTCGCTCCTCTTCATCTTTCCTGTCTTTTTCCTCACGAAGCCTCCGTGTGTTTGCTGCCCTGGCTTCTCGTTCAAGCTTCTGTCTCTTATTTTCTACTTCCTCAGCTGAGAGTTTTCTCTTTCCTTTACCAAGTGCACGAGCCAAGACTCTGTCTAGCATTGCATTGACAATCCTATTGCTCGGCAGGTGCTCCCTTTCTACTGTGTCTTCATTTCTCCTCTTTGTATATTCTGCTCGAAGACTTTATATAGCCGCTTCCAAAATTGTGTCATCTTCGTATCCGGCCATTCGCAAGTCAGCAACAAATCCGTGAGCTTTTCTGTTAAGCCAATCCTCCTCCGCAGCAAAGAATGCTAATCTTCTCTTGTTGCTTGCGGCGGCCTGAGCTTCTTCTACAGCCTTCTTATCTGCCTCCGCCTTCCTAACTGCCTCGTCTTCTTCCTCCTTCTTGGCAGCCTCATCCTCCTGTGCTTTCTTTGCTGCCTCGTCCTCTTGAATTCTGACGATCTCTTCGGCTTCTATTCTTGCTCTCTCAGCTGCCTCCATGTCCTCTGCTTCTTTGTGTAATCTCTTTGCTTCTTGGCATTCTTGGGCTTCTTGGGCCTCTCGCTCAAGCCTCACACGCTCAGCTTCCAGATCCACTTGGGCTTGCGGGTAAATGTTTGGGATTGCAGTTCTATGTGCCACCGGTAAGGGCCCGAGGTCTTTGAAAATGTCATCCTGCGTATTGGAGGGAGGATCATTTGGGGGCTCCATGTGCGTGAGATATTAGTGCACGAGCGAGAGAGAGAGAGAGAGCGCGCGCGAGAGAGTCAAGGGGAGAGGAAGAGAGAGAGCTCACAAGTCAAGACTTTTAAAAATGACTATAAAACTCATTGATATTTATAGGGGGCCAAAATTACAAAAAAAGTCAATTTACAAAATGAACGCGCCAAAAAGTGGCAAACAAGAATTATTGGGTGGGTAACCACACACGGCCATTTCTTAGTCGACCACTGTGCCATTGCCTCGCTCTTTCACGTGCCATTGACGCATTGCACCCTTCTCTTTCGCCTTGCACCTAACACCTTCATGATTTTACGCCTCAAAGACAAATTTCCAGCTCGCTTTTGGGCCTTTCTCCCAGTAAGTGCACGGTAAAACCAATTGAACATTTCCTGAAACGCATTGCTGCGAACCTTGCCACCACCATGACCCGTGTTCTTAAAATAGGCCGCCTTGGCTTGGTAATGTGATCGTTCCATGCCTTGGTTGCTCCAGAGTGCAAGAGACCCATATTCATCTAGAAAGAAGGAACTGTGCGCATAGAGAATATGCATGTAGTGTGTTATATGAGTTCCCCCCCAAGCATCGATCATTTCTTCTGTGAATCTGTCAATCGAAGTCTTGAATGTAGCTATTATGGAGTAGGAGGTCCAGATCTGCAGGCCATGGCTCCTAGAGAGAGAAAAAGAAGCCCTTACCCAAGTAAAACACCCTAAACGCGTTTTAGAGAGAGAGTGTAGAGAGAGAGTGGGATCTGCAGCACCTCCAAAAAGGGAGGGAACAAAGTGACGAAAATTTTCAAACATTCTTTGTGAAAGGTACTTCACTACAAGACAAAAAGGCATTTAGGTCCATATTCCTTCCCAAGGACAGAAGATCTAATGATTAGATTACCTTTAGGCCTATTTTCTTTTTTGTAGAAAAGGAAAAATGCATTTTCAGGCCTAGGCCACTAGCTTGGTCAAAGCTTGATTAGCATTTTAAGCATTTCACTAAGTGTCCAAATAAAAGGGCCCAAGAAGACCCCAAACAAGTCCTAATGATATTGTTTTCTTTTGGGCTTGAGTGACTCTTAATAGTATACATCTGAACTGATCAAGAGAACTTCAACAAAATCCTATTCTGAAACACTTTATCCTTATTTTATCCTAGAGAAAACAAGAAAAAAATGACATGTACAATAAATAGCAAACGCAAAGCATATATTGCAATACTTGCATTATTTGTTCATGATATCCATGTATGTTGAAAGTCTTCTCCAAAATTTTACCCATTTTGTGATATTTAAACTCAATCTATAAAAATCTACCTATAAACTGTACCAAATATTTTAGCAAGAAAAGCAGATTTGTTTTTAGAAATTGGAGACATTGCACTATCAAACAATAGCAAATATTACATGCAATAAACTATAGTACGATGAGAACTCACATATGAACCCAGGAGTAGCAATAAAATATATCAAACCAAGATAACCTCCCATCCATAATGCAAGATATTGACTTACCTCAAAAACATTGGGTAGCTCACAATAAAGTAGATCCCATAGAATAGTGATCCCACTTTGTACATAGCGTCTCTATCAACAAAATCATAATATGGAAACTAGCCAAAAAGACAAAGATGAAAACATGTCAGCATAAAGATACTTAAACAGATATATTATTAGCAGCCAATACTGTATATTGTTAAGATACTACTGAATGACATTACTAAAATTAAAGAGATGGAAAGAAGTGGACAAAACTATAATGGCAATATATGACACACTTTCAATAGATTTTCAAGAAACATACTTCAACATTTTACAAGTTTGTTATCCAATGTTTTGATATCATTTGTCATTTCTTCAAAGGACTTAAAATTGTGCACACTTAGAAACTCATGAAATCCTAGGAAGGTCAAATTAGAAGCTCTAGAGTAGGATACAAAGCAATTGCTAGTGCATCGTATGATGTCGTCTCTCTTCTGCCCCGTTGGTTTTGCGCGCACTTGGCCTGGGCAGCTCGCTTTGCTGGGCTTGTGTGTTGGCTCCATGGAGACTCTTCCTGTGGCTCGTTTCCAGCCCACAAATTGCCTTGTGCTTGAGGCCCTGCCCTTTGTGGTCGCCCCCCTATCCCCTCCTTTCCTCATCTTCCTCCCCACAACGAGGCCGATCCTCATCCCCTTCACCCTTTCCACTTTCAGGGCAGCCTCTTCTTCTCCTTTGCGGGTTTCCAGCAAGTCTTTTCAGTATGGCGGCTACATGTTTGGACCAAGAGGCCCCTCAGGACCCCCCATCTTCGAGTGCCTACCGAGTTACCTTGACAAAGCCGCAAATAGCAGTGGTGAAGGTGTTAGTGGCGGACTACTCCCGCTCCGCACTCTACAGGCAGCAGGTGGTAGGCTTCTCCCCATCGCGTGTAGAGATCCAGGATTGGCTCTAGGTCAGTCTCTACTTAGAGGACAGCCACATCGTGGAGGTTGCCCTCATGGGTAGAGGCACGTTCATGCTCAGGCCCTCCGCTGTGGAGAAGGCAAGCAGTTTGGTGACCAACTCCCCCATTGCTGTGGATGGAAAGATCATCACCCTTGTACCTTGGTACAGAGGGTTCCAAGCCTCTGACTTCGACACCCAATTCTGTGTACCCCATTGTCCAGTGACACTCCTCTTCCCAGGACTAGCAGCAGAGTTGAGGCCCTGTGTCTCCGACTTTGGTGGACACTTTGGTTGGGTTATGCAGGACACCTTTGCAGAGGTAATGGCTAGTGCAGGATTCCCGCGAATTAAGGTGGTAGTACATGACCCCTCCTTGATTCCAAAGATGCTTGAGATCATTACAAATGAGGAGGTTTTCTCCCAGCGGGTGGTAGTGATAGGGCAGCCCAATCAGTGTCTGAGATGCCACAGGTTCGAGCATTAGCCTAGGGTTTGCCCCTGTTTTAGCACCGCTTCACCCCCTTGCCCCTTTGCCAACCCCCACAACAGGAAAAGGGCCATTGCCACAGGCGAATGCTCCGCCATCGAGGGAAGAGGGTTGGATGGAAGTAAAAAAAGAAAAAAGAAAAAGGAAAGGAAAAGGAGAAGGCAAAAGGCACGCAGCCCCTACAGCCAAGCCAGCAGTGGGCGGGCAAGAGGAAGGAGTTCGAAGATGTAGTCATCGTAGAGGCCATGGGCCTAACCTCCACTCCCAGACCTCATCCCAACCACCCCCCCCAAGGAGGGGCCTCACTGCCTCAGCATTCACTGCAGGAGCTGATTACCCCTTGTCGCAATACCACACAACAGACAAAGAGCTTGGACACCTCGCATTCCCGCGTGGAAAACAAGATCCTCCCCCAACCTCTACCTCTCGACTCTCGAGTTCTTCTATGCCATCCCATGGGACTACTTGGATGTGGCAGGCAAGGACACCCTTCCTGCACCCCAAAACATCGCCATCTTCATCCTCCGTAAAGGAGCAGACCACCACATCACCCCCTTGGCCCTTCCAGATGGACCCAACGCCTCTTTTGTGCTCCTCAACAGAGGGAGCAAAGATTGGACCAGAGACTCAATGTGGCAGTGCATGAAGGACCAAGCAAAGGACCATATGGAGGAGTAGATCGGTGTGACTAGTTGTGAGCTTTTGGTTGGGATCACTGGTCTACAGGTGTGGTAATGAACCTTCAGTGGCGGCACTCCAGAAAAAGGTTCCATGTTCAAATCATTCTACAAGCTCCCCTTCACTCGGTTTATCCGGTGGATGTGCATGCTTGGACACCGATGGAGGCGGCCAGGCACTACGGTAATACTATCTAGATGATGAGCACTTGGTCGACCAATGCTTATGTCTTGGGACAGGAGGGTGTCACTCCTTTGATCAGAGCCCGTGGGACGGAGGACGACACGTCCTCATCGTCCCGAGCCGCAAGAAAACGCTTTCGTGATTACACTCGTAGCCATTCATCACTTCCAACCTCAAGACAGTTGTTTGGGGACACAACATCATCCTCATGAGTATGCATCTCATTTCTTGGAACGTGAATGGGTTCCATTGCTCAAGTACCCGGGGTCCCAAGAAGATGATTTTGAGACAGGAGTTGCAACCTGCACTAGTTGGGAACATCGATGTGCTCTTACCAGACTCGCAAGTGCAGGAAGGTGCTCCCAAGATGATCCCACACGTACTGGGAGCCATCCATTGGGAGATGGACGCAGCAGCGGAGTTTGTATCTCTATTGGAGCTTCGCTCCTTTCTTGTGTTTTTGGGCATGGTTCCTTGGTGCCTGGGAGAGCCCTGTGGGTTGGCTTGAATATCGAGGGATCTCGTGTAGGGATCCTCAAAGTTTATGCACCTACAAACACGCGGCAAAGAGCAGCTTTCTATCAGGCGATAGTAGAGACGTTGCCAGAGTTGGACTCTTGGATTGTTGGAGGAGACTTCAACATCCTTGAGACGCAGGAGGATCAGCAGAGGAGAGGGCCTGAGTTCGAGGGTATCGCCCGGAAGTCGTAGTTTGAGACCGCTTAGTACCATGACCAAGAACCACCTCAAGTTCCAAAGGAATATATTGGTTCTAATCCTCAAGGTTAAAGATCACCTCCAACACCCATCATCAATCCTAGTCGTTCCTTCACATGACTTATGTGAAATATATGATGAAGCTTGATGTCCAAATGTTGCGCTCACCAATAATCCACCAAGTTTATCTTCTTTATGATCTCAAAAGGACCACAACAGCAAGAAGACAGCTTGTAGACCTTACCTCTTCAAATAGACTTAGATGTGTTTGGCACTTTAAGGTACACTCTCATACCCTCATGAACTCTCAACATTCTTTTTTGATTAGTGAAATCCTAAGTTCAGTCCTGAGCACTCGCATTTTCACGTGCAACTTTCACTATATCTTGCAAGAAATCTCGAGTTAGACTACACCTTGACATCCCTTAGTCTAATGCCAAAGGGTGAGTTCGGTAGATAACCGTACAAGCATTAATGTGCTATAACCTATAGCCGCATCTTTATTATTTTCATAAAAAAACTCAATCTGTGGGAGATCAATAGATGATCTCTGGCAAAATATCCCTTGACATTTCCTCTATAGTTTGATCTACCCTCTCTGTTTGACCATCCAACTCAACATGATCCAAAGATGACATGCTCATGTGTGTATCTAGCTTGCAAAACATAGCTTACCAAAAGTATGCAATGAATTTGGAATCATACTCACAATCTCTTTGAGCAGCCCATAGAGCTCATACAATTGCTCAATAAAGAGCTAGGCCAACACAAAGCTCTTTTTTGTTGACTTTGTAGGGATAAACCTCACCATCTTTTTCAATCGATCCACAACACCCAAATTGAGTCAGGCCCCTATTAGTCAAGGTAATCGTACTATCAAATCCATTAAGAGACTCTTATCATTTGTTCTCGGGAATTCACATTGGATGCAACAATCCTCCCACACAAAATATTCAGCTATATTAAGCTAGCATTGGCACAAGTACACTGTCGTATGTAAGTCTCTATTGAAGTCTTCAATACACGGCCAATAGATATACTAGCCCCCCAAGTCCAATTTCCTATCTAGGCTCATGTGCCCCTCACTCATGGCACTCATGCAAAATCACTGCTTGGGCGTTCAAATCATTGGGCACACAAACCTTGCCATTTTGTAATACTAATCCACCTCACAAGGAATATTTTTGCACTTTCTCTCAACAGCACCTATATGAAACACTTGAATATTGTAGGCTGCAACTTGCTTTGACTAATTGCTAGACTCGATAGAAGTGGAATTTGTTACGGCATTTGAGGGAGAGAGAGAAGTCTCAGAGAAGAAGATAGCATTGACCTCAAGGATCCCACTTAAGCAACCCGATTGTTCACTCCCTTATGCTAAAAAGTTCTGAAAATCAAACTCCTGCATGTGTTTGACCCATTTGCCTTCCAACCTCTCAAGCTTGGGTGAGCACACATATTATAGCATATGGTGATCTGTCAAAACTACAAATCAAGATCCCTACAAAATGTCTCCATATTTTCAAAGCATGGACGACAACCATTAAAAGGTCCTTTTCCTTGTCTCTCAATGCTCATTGCTTTCAAAGGCTATGGACCTCATATCCTAGAACAAGACAACTCCTATTCCAAACCGACTAGCATCCGTTTCAACCACAAGGTTTACTAGAACCCACGATTTTGAGTGCCGTGGTGAGTAGTTCTGCCAATATTAGTACATACTAATCCAAAAGGTCATTCTGAGGACTAGTCTTTTCCTACTGGCTTCACTCCTTTAAAAGATGAGTCGAGGGAGTGGCAAGCTTGGCATAATTAACTTTGAAAGAAGCTATTGAGACCAAGAAATGCTTTCATATGCCTCATTGTGTGTAGCATATACCATCCTTGGACCATCAATAATGATGACATGATGAGATGCAAAGTTTTCCTTTGAAGAAGTTACAATTGGACTCCTTTGCATGACATGACGAGATGCAAAGTTTTCCTTTGAAGAAGTTACAATTGGACTCCTTTGCATCATGCAGTGCCTCGTGTCTGAGAATCTCTTAGATGGTTTGGAAATGCAGTACATGTTCTTCCAATGACTTATCATAAATCATTGTGCCATCCAATAAAAAACAATCTACTTTTCCAAATATGGACGAAACAAATTTTTCATCATTTGCTAGAAAGTACCACGCGCATTTGTCAACCCAAATGGTAGGACCAAAAACTCATAATGCCCATAACGTGTATAGAACATCACATCTCCTAGTTTTATCCTTACTTCTTGAAAAGCTCATAGTACATCAATCTTGGTGAAAAACTTCACAAACACGATCTACTAACTCATCCATCCTGGGCAAAGGATACTTGTTCTTGAGAGTAAGTTTGTTCAATCCTTTGTAATCCACAAAAAAAACACACACTATGTTCTTTCTTCTTTGACAAGGACCCCATGGAGACTTACTATAAAACATCCTTGCAATCGCCAAGCAATCTCATTCTCTTCCATACCTCCTATACACACCTGACAAATGTAAGCATGGAGTAGTCTCAAGGCTGCAAGCCCACGTGTGAGGAGCTCTCATTCCAAAGCACTACCTACATAGACCACTGGCACAGCTATTTAGCACATGCCTCAAAATAGCCACTAATTCCTAATTGTAATCCCAAAAAATTGGTTAACTTGATCCTATGGTCTTAATGCATGACCAATCTTGGGACATAACAAGGAGAAGAAGGACATGCCCCATTATATATGATGCTTGTTCAACATCAAAGGTTTCCTTCAAAAAGCCATTCTCACAAAATTGTTAAGAAGGAATCATGGAAGAAGATGAAGATAAAAGTTCAAATAGAGACGATGAATTCACATCAGTTGAATTTGAGAGTTACTGCAAAAGTCATGAGATTAAGCGGCAAAAACCCCCTCCAAATACACCATAGCAAAATGAAGTAGTGGAGCACAAGAATCACATTCTCTATGAAATGACAAAGAGTATAATTAAAGGGAAAGATTTATCGGTGACTTTTTGGGCTGAAGCATGTAACATAACCATATACAATTTGAATCAGAGCTACATAACGGCTGACATAGTAGACATGACACATGGGCCCTTTTCAAAACTAAGGGACGGATGCATAGGTTCAGGAAGCCATGAGACCGTACGGTCAATAGGTACTTGAAGCTCTAAAGTGATGATTTTTGTTTATTGATTTTTGCATTATATATATATATATATATATATATATATATATATCATATCTTACTTAAATAGGCACAAGCTACTACTGCACTTGTTGATGCTCCTATCACTGTTGATCCTCTCGCCGATGCCATTGCACCTAGACGTGAATGAAAGGGTGAGCACTCATCGGACATGTATACTGATATGAGCTCATCTGATGATGGAGGGAGCAGCTCATCATATGATGCGTTTAAATAGTCCTTGGACTTACAATATCACCTCCGTATTGAGGATGTGATTGTATATATTTTTTTGTAATTGAAGCCTTCGAGTACAAAGCAATGACTTCCACTTGCCGTGATTTATCAAGACTCTCCAAACTTGGTGTTATGCATAAAAAGGATTGGCCACATAATCCTGCTTGTAGCACCTTTTGTGATGTGGTTTCTACTATGAAGTGGCTTTGTACTATTCTTGAATGATCTTGTTCAAGCACATCCATGCATTTGTTCTCTTTGACACACTTGTGCAAAATACCATATTTTCCTAACTTCTACTATTGACCTATTATTGACCGATAAGGAGCTACATACTTTCGAAGTTTGCGAGCCCAATCTTTGTTCAATGAGTTTGATGTGTGCCACATTATTTGTGATGTGAGTATGTCAGTAAGATGTTTTCATTAGACATCGCCCATGATGTATATGTGTGGAAAGATAAGGCCATGATGATGATGAGTGCTTAGGAAAACCAATTTGTAGAGTAACTTTCCTAGCCCAAATTGAAATACATTGGTTGGCATTGGATATGTTTTAGTTCTAGATCCCAATATAATTTTTACGAATTTTATGATTCAATGTCAATTAAACATCACTTTACTTTAAATTCTTAATTTTAAAAAAAAATGTTGCAACATTGCCCTTTGGGAAACGGTGGTTTACACACCAATGCCACAACTTTCAGACCAAAAGGGCCAATGCGTGATTGAGTCAGTCCATTCGTGGAACTATTTTCAAGGCACCTTTGGGGCCATGATGTGATGCATTGTATGGTGAGATTTTGAATTGGGAAAGACCAGAATAAAAGAGGAGATCATGAAGGTGGAGGACAAACTCAGCACTATGATCAAAGAAAACAAGAAGATGGTGGACTCTTCCATCACCGCAATCATCAACCGCCTCTCCATTGATGGTTTGTATATTTGCTTCTTTTCCCAGTGCAGATATCCTAGAATGTTGCCCCCAGCACAAACACAGACATATCAACCAAGGCCGCAACAACTAACACTCCCAGCTCCGCTGTTACAACCGAATCAGATCATTCAAGGAGCTAACAATCCTAACTCGATACCATATCAAACACAAAATGTGCCATTACCACCACCAATCCTAGGACCTCAACCACCTCTGCGCCAAGAATCGCTCCAATGAACCAAGTGATGGTGGAAGAGATGGCTCAGGGCTGGATGGAACCTGATCCAAGGATCATGGAGACCTATGCTGAACAATGTCATCCACTCCAGAGGAAGACAAATACATGAGTTACCTCAGTCATTACGTTGTTCAGGGAGATCAACATATCCCTGTGTACCAAACAACGCCAGTCAATACCAAGGCTAGGGATATGAATAACACGACCCAAAGACCCGTATGCATTTATCCATGTGGTAAATAAAGGGGAAATCTATTTCGTCTAGAAGTAAGATGCTGCAACAGTTGATGGGTTTAGTAGTCATCTATTATGTGCCCATCTATTATTGCAAAACTAAGGGTAGCTGATAGGGCATATGCACCACTGAAAATAGAAAGAATTATCACAAATCAGCTGGCCATAACTTGGACAAAAATTTAACAAATGGAAAGCCAACTCCTATGTGAGCATGAGTTAGTACACTTAGGTAGTCTACATCGTGGACACATATCCATAACACTCCATCTTTACGTCATCGGGTAAAGCTAGTTCTTAATAAGTTGATAGTTTGACACTTCAACTTCGATTGCTCTCTTTCTTTGCTTTGGCAATTTATCATTTGTAAGCCTGTGCTTGAGATTCTCAACCAAGTATCTGCTCTAGTTTGGTGTCGTGCTACTGATTTGGAAAAGTGTAGCGTAAGGAATAGGTTTCCTTTTTTGTAATGTTTCACAATTGCATACATACTCTTCCACATCAGAATGCAATATCGGCCACCAATAGCCCTCTAGCAAAACCCTCCCTGAAGCATGCTTTAGGGCTGGCATGGATTCCTTTTATGCTCACATGAGCGTATTTCAAGATTTGTCATACATGTGGGGGTTGGGAATGAGTCTAAGCACTCCTGCATTGCCCAATCTATACAATCTTTCTGCGAATACACAGTAGTTCTTACAGGCATCCACGTAGTTTCTCTCATTAAATTCACCTTCACCTAGTTCTTCAACTCATAAATATGTAAGTTCACCAATGAGTCACAAGCGCAGAGTTACTAATGCCTGTGCGGAAAGTATCCCAACTTTTGTGGCAACGTAACCAACAAAAACATTGCTTTAAAAATCCTCGAAATTGATTCCTTGCACAGAAAGATGTGAGAAAATCGTATTAAACTGATTAAGATGGTCGGACATAGGTGTCCCTTCCTCCATCTTCAAATCCGCTAACTACTTTACCCACCAATAGACCTGCGAAGCTGCACTTTTCTGATCATAAAGTTCACGCAGCTTTGTCCACACCCCATAACTGGTCTGTTCCTTGTTGATGTTTAAGTACACATTCTTCGACAATGTCAGCATAATGGTAGACCAAGCTAGCTCATCCAGCTCCTCCCATACACCTGCCTCCATATCCTCTGGCTTTACCCCCTTTAGCTTCTTTGTTAGCGAGAGGAACCACTAAAGTTGGCACTTGCACCTAGGCTCTGGTGGTGCTTCCACGAGGTCAACAGTCATGTTCTGCATGCCTTGGCCAACTCATCTCTCTCCTTATAACCTTTCCTCTTCCCCATTGCTTACCAATGAGTGCTACCACCAAAAAAATCTAAGTGTGGGATTCTTGCAAAAATTTTGGGGACGCTCTATAGGAGCTGTTATTTGGGAATGTGAGGGAGTGCCAATCCACTCTTGAGACTAGATAAAGAGGTATGTCAAGCACTACCTTAGGGAATTAATTCTAGGCATTGTACCTATGACTACCTACTCCATAGGGCAATGCTTGACAATGTCAAGAACAAAATGTGGGCAACAATGACTCATCTTACATGATGTAAGGGATGCTCCAAGGGCCACCAAGCTTAGGTTGACAAGCGTTGCACACTCTCTCTTACTGTCATGTAGTGAAAATGACTTGTAAGGGGGTATTTTTCTATTGTGTCAAGCCATCGACAACCCTTTTTACCTCATTTCTACACCATAGATAGCCCACATGACCAACATCATGACCCTATGCTCATATCTCCAAAATGAATTTTGCACTTCAAGTTATTTCACCCCATTGACAATGTACTATTGATGGGCAAACAAAAAGTTACAAAGGAAGCCTTGCAAGTCAGATTGTCGTTTGCTTGTTGCCAAATCATGGTTTGAGCTTTGGTTTTGAGATATGCTCCTCAGAACCTCTAAAATGAGGCAAAATTGCTAAATTCTGGCCTTGTTTAGGTCTCTCCAGTTTCTAAATACACGTGCACAAAGAATACCTATGATTGTACCAATTCCGGCAAGATCATTGGTGATGCCAGTTTTTTGCAGTCTCATTGTGCAGAACACGAACAACTTTGAGCTTGTGTTCGGTATCCGCTTGAAGCTTCTATCGTCAAAGTATTGATAGGTCAATACCGGCTCCCCACTCCACATCAACCACATCAACGTCAAAGTTGAGACGTTGCATCTAGTCCACCCATAGATGACTAAGTTGCCCACGTTTGAATGTCTCAAATTTGTCTCTTAGAGACAAGGTGTTGGTAAGTGCACTCTCCTACACAGCAGTTCCTACTTGCACAATTAAGAACACATGTAGATTAGAAATCAATGGCAATAGGATGATCCATTTCATAAAACACACATATTGTGTACAAAGTTTATCGTGGGTATGTGTGCTTTGTGAATCATACGCACACACTTGTGTTCAACACAAAGCTTGTTGATGTTGCGTAGAGTGAAGTTCTCTTTCATTAGGAACTCAATGGAGTCTTTTTGGGCCCTTTAATTTGCCATTGCCTAATGGAGGTGATTAAGAAATAGACAAATAGGGAGATTACATGTGGACTGACACCAATGGTTTGTAAGAGCCTAGAAGGTAGTGGTCAAACTTAGAATAATAGGCTAAATAGGCTCTTTTTAAATTTTCAAAATCAACTAAAACTCAAAAATTCAAAACGTATATGCATTTTTCCCCTATTTTATATAGAAAAAGATAGCTGCAGCCTGCCAGCAGCCTGCAGCCATCATTAACTAAGGCCTCCAAAGTGATAGAGGCCCAAAAACGAGTTCCCATGCATTCAATGCACATTCCCTTCACTTTCCACTATCCCTCTCTCCCACGTTCCCTCCAAAACGCTCTCTCTTCCCCCTTTCTCATAGCAAGGCGTTGTTCACTCTCTAGACTACTTCTATTAGCTATCTACATCTTGATCTACCTCTCTCTTCACTCAGAAACCCAGATCTATAGCTATGGAAGCTTGATCTGCAACCTCCTCTTAGAAGCTATGGAAGCTTGATCCTCTGATCTGCAACCTCCTCTTAGAAGCTATGGAAGCTTGATCCTCACTTACATTTCCTTCCTTCATCCTTCTTCCTTGTCCAACCTCCTTTTACAGAGTGTAACAGCAGAGCTTAGCTATGGAAGCTTGATCTGCAACCTCCTCTCAGAGGCTATAGAAGTTTGATCCTCACTTACATTTCCTTTCTTCATCCATCTTCCTTGTCCAACCTCCTTTTACAGAGTGTAACAGCAGAGCTTAGCTATGGAAGCTTGATCTGCAACCTCCTCTCAGAAGCTAGGGAAGTTTGATCCTCACTTACATCCTTCTACCTTGTCCAACCTCCTTTTACAGAGTGTAACAGTGGAGCCAAGCTATGGAAGCTTGAGTTGCAAATGCTTTGGCTCTCATAATCTTACTCATTGTCTCCTCTCATCCCCTCCAATATCCTCTTTCAAAGTGCAGTAATAGCACAGCCAAGCCCTTGGAACTTGCTCTACAACTCCTTCTCTTTTTTACATCTGCCTAGTCTAAGTTTTTTTCTCACTATTTTTCTTTGCCATCAAGGTTTATAATCTCTCTAATATATACATCTGATGTCTTCTTCTAGAGCTCGAAGGCCTCCGATCAGTATTCAATCTCTCTCTTGTAGCAGTGGTCAAGATGAGGATGGGCACTGGAACATCAAACAGTACGAGAAGTGGAACTGGATTACGATGCAGCCTAGTACAAGAGGAAGCCACAAGGTGTCAAAGCGATACGTTGATATACAAAGTCACCATTGGAAAGGGCGGATATTGGAGCTCAAACAAAATCGTGATGGAAAAAAGCTAGCTAAGGTCCAACATGTTTACAAGGCAACAGAGCTGAAACTAGTAGACCATGACCAACGTCAACGATTTCCTGCAAATTGTAAGTTATTTCACCACTTTATATTCTTGTTTTTAAATCAATTGTGTGCTAATAATGGTATACTGAGCACTGCGTTGATTGTTCTTGGGTTCCTGTGCGTAGATATTTTTCCCTCAAACTATAGTGAATGGGAGCCTATGGAGGCAATTTCAGGAACCTTTGAAGCATACCATGTGGAGCTTGGTAGTTTAATCTTTGGAGGGTGTCCAGCTGCACAACTTCTTGCACGAAACATCTTCTTCTATGAGGATACATATGTGGTTCCCACGACAGCAAATGGTACTGGAAAATTAGTTCCAAAACCTATGCCAACTCTCACATCTATTGAATGGCCAATTCCAGACAATGCTTCAGTGGCCATGGCTTGTTTGCAGATCGAAAGCAAGGTGCAAAATGCTATGAAGTGCACATATGGATCTCACAAAGCAACCATAACCTGCTTCATACCTCTACACCTCTTTGTGTACCTGTTCCGTACAAGTGACACACATCGTACCCCAACTTTATGGATTGCAAAGGGGGAGAGAGCTCTGACTTGTTTCTTATCACCTGCATGGGATAAAAAAGTTGTTCAACACAATGGAGACACCATCAGATGCGGAGTAATTGTTGAGAAGGTTGTGATGCGCTATCATATTGCTAAGCAACAGTTGTCCATTGCGTTTCCTTACAGGCGATGGAAGCTTACAAATGGAGAATGGGAGGCATTAGACTCCGACACAACCTCTACAGAACAGGGTGTGCTACATATATCCATGCAAGGTGGGGATGTAGAAGATGTTACTGTGAATGATGACTGGTCCCTTGCCAACTTACGTGACTACTTAGTTCTTCGATTCTCACTCAGTGGTGATTTTGCTTTGATAATCAATGGTAGAGTAGTGCGCAAAAGGCAGGAACGATCTTTTCTTTGTAGAGAAATTACTTTCCCTGGCTGTGTAGCTATCAGATAACCACTGGATATGTAATCTTGAATTGAAGTAAATACAATTTCAATTTTTTTGCCTCACTGTCTTATTAAGGTTTTTCAATTGTCTTGTGCAGTTTTATTTTTTTGTGATAGTGTAAGGTTGGTCACAGAAGCATCTGTGGCGTGAGCCACTAGTAAATTGGAAATGACCTTGCGATGGAAGGATACGTTCTTGCTTTCGCATACCATTTTTTAAAATTTTTTGGTACTTACCAATTTTAAAAGTTTTTAAAAATTTTATAACAAGGTTGCCCATATATAAACGATACTTTACTCATTTACATCAATTGACAATTATCGTTCTCTCCTAACACTTGCTCTCAATTTCGCACACCTTTCTGTATCGCACACTCTCTATTTCCTCCAATCACTCATAGCATGGCACCTCTACTTGATGCACTTATTGCACAGCTAGGAAAGCTTGAGTTACTTCATAGGGTTGATGAGATCGTCCCTATGTTTGAGGGGGCAATTGATGTACGTGCAACAATGCATCTACACGCGGATGCTTTTACAGATGTCATTCAGTATATGGATGAACACGTCAGCACGTACTCCATCATGTTTGAGGGTGATGAGGGCTTATGGGTTCCAGTTGACCTCATCAGGTACATATTCAGGGAAGAGAAGAATTTTAGATTTCGCCTATCCAGGTTTTTAAAATCCCTCACAGAAAAGGACTACAGAAATGAGGAGGAAGACTTACTCCTGGAACTACAGATGGGCAACATCGGCACTTCTTTCCTAAGCTGGGACATGGTTTTGGTCCTTCTGTTACAAGAGGGTGTGGCGAAAGAAAGTGGCAAGGAAAAAGAAAAGGGCAAAGTAAAGCTAATGGAGCAGGTCCAAGAGGCCCATGCTGAGGAAGAGAATGTTACAGAACAATGGGAGGCCTCAATGGCATTGGTGGCTCTACAAGATAATGTCCCCGAGGAGGTTCCGGACCTAGTTCTAGAGGGCGATGAAGTACTCGAGGAGGTCCCAGACCTTGTTATCATCAATCTGCATCCAATCATTATTGATGGGAAAGAGTTTTTGTTTTTGGATGACATTGCCAAGACACTCGGGTTACGTGAGGATGAGGCACTTTCTATTATTGCCGTGAATGCTGGGGGTCAAGACAAAGGAAAAGTAAAAATTTCTTTTGAAGATGACAACCTCACAAAAGCGCTTGCATATGATATTGGTAGCAGTACCTTGGAAGTTGTAGTGGCCAAAGCGCTCGTCGAAATAAAGAATGAAGTGCAATTCTATGAGAGCGTAGCTGCCTTTGAACCACACATGCCCTTGGTTGCTGGCGATGCTCAAGACCAAGGAAGCATAAACCTGACGAATGAGCAACTAGTTGCAAGTGACGAGGCAACTGAGGTATGTCCTTACTTCTTAGTTGTAAAGCAAATTATTTTTTGTATCATTTCACGCTTCCTAACTTCTATATTGACATGTTGACAGACTGCTTTTGAAGTGGACAAGTTTGCTATGCGCGTAGGAGGAACGCGGCCAAAGTCAGAGGGTCGAGATGCATCCCTTTGGCACTACATACCTGCCCTGAGGGCCGACATAGTGCGGGTTTTTCATTTAGAATATGCAGAGATCGCCTATGCCGAGCTCCTAAAATGTAAAGCACTTAGTGCTGTCTTGTCAGAGAACCCCCTAGCCTCGAACATAAATAAATGTATTTTGGTAGCTAGGGAAGCTGCCTTGTATTGCTTCACGGGCAACCATCCCGGCTCAGTTCTAGGCCATTGTGCCCTTTCTCAGGCTCAAGGAATCAATGAGCCGAGTGATGTATTCCAAAGCTTAGGCCAGAAACCAGCCTCTAGAACTCTCTCTCCTGAGCTCTTCCAAGAGCTTATTAAAAAGATGTAATGCAAACTTCTCTTCCAAGTTTAATAAAATTTTTTTGTTGTGCATTGTAAGTTGTGATTTTTCCTGGCGTACTTGTGATATACCATTTCAAGCCTCGCAATTTTAAGATTTTGTTCATGTGTTCATAGGAAAAATTGTTTAGGATTTTTTTAAATTGTGATCGTGATTAAAAAAAGTAATCGAGATTGGGTTAGAGCGGTATGAAAAAATATTGTATTTATAGATGTAAACACACTCACATATATGTATATGTGTGTGTATATATGTGTGTGTGTATATGTGTGTGTATATATGTGTGTGTGTATATGTGTGTGTGTATAAGATTTTAAGGCTATTATCAGATATATATACATATATATAATATTTTATATAAATATATAAGATTTTAGGGCTGTTAGGGCACCTAAAGTGTCTTATGAGAATCACCAGACCGTTTGATATCAAAAAAAAATAAAAAAAATACCATGTGCGCTACGGCGCGTAAATCGGCATTTTGACCTGGTCAAAGTGCCGATTAACGCGCCGTAGCGCACATGGTAAATTTTTTTTATTTTTTTTATTTTTTTGACCCTGAGGCTCAAAAGGCACTCTATAAGGGTCTCTAGGTGCATTTATAATGGTCACTAGACCATATATATCAAAAAAAATAAAAAAAATGCAATGTGCGCTACGGCGCGTAAATCTCCATTTTGACCTGGTCAAACTAGAGATCAACGCGCCGTAGCGCACATGGCATTTTTTTTATTTTTTTTTGTTTTTTTTGCCTTGAGGCTCATAAGTTTCTCTAGTTGACTTTATAGGATCTACATTTTTTGTATATATAAATATTCATATATATGTGTGTGTGTGTGTACATATATATATATATATATATATATGTGCATATGTATATATATTTGTATATGTATATATATGTGTGTATATATGTTTGTGTGTGTATATATATATATTTGTGTGTGTGTGTGTTTGTGTGTGTTTTGTCCTGTGTGTATAGTGCTTTTATAATTTTTAAATGAAATGTTCATTGGCACTGAGCATACAAAAAAAATGGACTCAACAAAGAATGTAACAAAACTCAGAAAGTTTTCATTAATGTCTGAAAAAGCTACAAAGGAATCTGGGAACATTACAAAATTTTGTAGGGAGAATTACAAAATGGGTTAGCCTATTGAGGTAGAAGGCTACGCTCTAAACGTAGACGCAGGGCTAGGGACATATCTACAGGCTTCAAAGTAACTCTCTTGGCATGTACCATAGCCAGCACTGAGTCTTCAAAAACAGAAACTACAATATCTTCAGCAGCTTCTTGAAGAGCTTCAAGAGCTGTGCTCTGTATGCGGTCAACCCTGTCAGAATATTTTTCCATTGTTTCTCTCACCAGTCGAGAGAATGGTGCCTTGGGGATGAGAAGATCTGTGCTTTTCTGATATTTCCTAATCTCTCGTAGCGCGACTGTCCCTGGCCTCCATTTTCTCTTCTTCTTTGTAACTGGTGGAGGCGGTGGTGGTCTTTGATTCTCCCACGGTGGTCGTTCAGACCTGAACTTCTTCTTCTTTTGTGCACGCTCTTCCTCTTCTTGTTGGTCCCGAAACTTGCCCTCCATTCTTTTACCACACTTCTTGACTGGCCGCCTGGATGTTGTGGCTGCCTGTGGCTGTGCTTGGCTTGCCCTCCTTGCGTCCTCTTTGGGCTGCTGTCTCTTTTGCATTTCTGTCTCCCAAGCTGCCCTCACAAGAGCAAACTCTTTGTCAATGGTATCTTTCGTGATGCCATAGGACAAGAGCTCGACCTCCCTGTTCTGTAAGATAACCTCTAGCTGTTCTAGGGTGTCGGCCTCAATAACAATCTCCGGTGGCTGCCCTTGACCTTCCTCGGCTTCTTTTCGACGCCGTTCTTCTTCTGCTTCTCTACTAGGCCCTGCTTCTTCAGCTTCCTTCCTGCGTTGTGCCTCTTCAGCCTCCTTCCTGCGCTCTTCTTCTCTCATCTCCTTTGCCTCTTGCTCTGTTACGATGGGTAGACTTGTCCTTTTTGCTGTAGCAGGTAGTGGGCCGAGTTGATCGAAAAATCGCAAGTCTTGCTCCTGTTCTTCTGGCATGGCCTAGGTATTTACGAGTGCAAGAGATAGTGGGAGGGCAAGAGAGAGTAGAGCACAAAGAAGAAATTGAAATGTGGTTTCTATAAATGAAAAATGACTTAAATATGTCTATAAATTTAAAACTTTTAGAAAATTTAAAACTTTTTTAAAACTTTTAGAAAATTTAAAAACACAAAAAGATTATAATCAGAGAGTTTAAGCCCATGAGGAACCACACCGACGCTTGCTTGCTACCCACTGCCGTAGTCTCTCCCTAGCATTTGATCTGTTGTATCCTTCAGTTCTTCTTGCATTAACAGTTTTCATTATTTGACGCCTAAGAGACAAATTACCGCGACTTTTCTGCCTTTTTTTACCAACCAGAACGCGATAGAACCAGTTGAACATTTCATGGAGTGCATTACTCTTGACTTTGCCACCACCATGGCGAGTGCCCTTAAAATACACGGCCTTTGCTTGGTAATGTGATTTCTCCATGCCTTGATTGCTCCAAAGTGCTAAAGAGCCATATCTATCGAGAAAGTATGGCCCATGTGCATACAATATATGCTGCATAGAAAATTACAAAAAGTCAACAAACAGTATGAAGAACATACTACAAGGACACAATAAATACAACATTACCATGTAGTGAGTAATGTGTGTTTCTCCCCAGGCCTCGACCATTTCTTCTGTGAATCTACAAGTGGCTTGTTTAAGTGCCTCAATACCATGGTCATCCAGGTGAGGTCGCTCTAGAAGATCGACCATTTTATTACACACCTCCCATACATGTGCACGTTTTAGGCCAAGCCTGGCATCATTTCCTCGATATGTTGTGACATCACATATCTTCTTCCAAATTTCAAAGTCAGTGTGGCTATGAGAACCCAAGTGGTTTGATAGCAAGTGTCTTGCCTTTGATCCACCCATGCAAATTTTATTAGGGTTGTCTTGTGTAGGGTTTGATTTTCTGTCCTTTGTCAAGACCACTGCTCCAGCATGTAATCCCATAGAGGAAAGTACACTCTCTAGTGCACGTATTGACTCTTCTCGTCGATCTTCGGGCTCCATGTTCCAGACATAGTTTATGTGGAGCATCAAAAGCTTATCCAAAATCCTCAGTCTTGCATGTAATGTGCACACATGCACCTGACATAGTGGAATTTCCAAGATTGGGTTCCAAGCATTGTCCTCCTGGTCACGACTAGGTGGCTTGCTCTGGTCACAACTTAATATGCCATTATGCCATACCTTTGATCCTTTCCTCTGTTCAGCATCAAAAACGATTGCTTTTTTTGCACCCACCTGTTTTTGACTTTTGCCTTTGCTAGGTTGTTTCCCTTTTACTCTTGAGTCTACTGCTGTCTTGGAATGACAACAGTAAACACATGAGAATATAGTATTCGCACCTGTTTTACAACCCAACATACACTTTAAGGTTTTTAGATCGCCACCCAAGTGCCATTCAATGTTAAAGCAGCCTATTCCGGGAACATCAAGCTTCTGACCATTGACCTGACAAGAGACGACATGTTGAATGCCAGACCGTTCAAAATACCACCTCAAGGTATCATGGTTCTCTTTTGGGAGGACCCATGCTGCTTGCCACCAGATGTTCTTCTCTGATTGAATGCCGTAGTAGTCTTGCTTATGCCCTTGACCCCTATTGTTGCTGTCTTCAGTTGCATCCAACTCTTGGGTCTCTAAAGGCCTTCCTCTAAGTGCTCGGCTCATCAAGGTTAAACTAACACGCTCCAGTCTTTGACCTTTAACCACTTGACATTCATCCAGCTTCAAGACAAACACGGCATTTCCACCTGTCTCTTCAAGTGTGAGGCCATAGTACTGAATCATTGCTTGTTGTAGCACTTCCATGTCGATGTAGACATTGTTATATGCATTGTATTGAAAGGGTTTGATTGTTGGCATTGGCATAATATCCTCCACCCACTTGTACCCACCCTCGAACATGGATGCAATATCACCATTAGCACACTTCTTTGCCATCTGTAAGCTATAAAGTGTTGGAAGCAAGGATTGCGTAACTCCCTTTGCTCGCAACCCTAAAGTGATTGACCTGTACATTGCTCTGTAACCTTTCTGGCTAATACCTGCTGAGTCACATATATCAAGCATCTCTTTGGGGGTGACAATTTCTTTGATTTCCTTCAAGAAATGTTGACGAAGGGTCTCCCGCAGCTTATCATTACCAGAACCTGTTATCATTTCCATAATATCCTTCTCCTGAAGGACATGCTGAAGAAGGGAGGCATTAACATTGTCCTCAGCGTTGTTACATCCTAGTATAGCTGTTGCACAAGCCCTACAATCACAATGGTCAACCATGAGAGATGCTTTATTCATTAATTGCTTCTCAAAGCTGCTATAATTCCTACAAAAATTTTTACCTGGTTGTTTGTTTACGCCTCTTGCATGCGCCTGCTGTCTTTGAAAGCAACCCAACAGCTTTACGTTTTCTTTGCCTTGCGTGATATCCCATGGGAAGATGAGTGAAATGGTGAACACGACGCCGAAGATTACGAGTGGAGTGTTGAAGACGAACATAATTATCGGTAAATTGATTTATTGTGCGCACACGATCCGCTAGATTATTCTTCTGCACCTCCAGCTCCTCTGAGAGCTCTTTATTCCTCTGCATCAAACCATTGATCTGCTTAGTCGATGCCGCTTGAAGCTGGTCGAAGACAAATTGTGTTTGCCTCTTTTCAGCTGCCTCATCTAGCCACAGCATGTGTAATCTCCTACAATAGCCAAGAAGCCCATTGAAACCATCACCAACAAACATAAGAAAACTTGTAATGCTTTTGAATGGTGGAGGGGCACCAGATATTGGATCTGGTGGATAAAGATTTCCATCAATCCAAAGATCAATGGCCTTTGCTCCTTGCATTCGAAGCTGATCGTATGAAATATTGGGTGCAACATGCCTACTGCGTAGGGTTGCGTATTCTGTCTCCAAATCAACCTGAAGGCGGATCTTAGAAGGCTTATTGGTGATGTCTTGTAGTGCCATCTACAAGAAAGTAGGCTTGTAAGCTTGGGTTGAATAGGAGTGGAAGGAGCAGGATATGGTATCAAAAAATAATGGGAAGAATGGAGATGAGGGTTGCTTCTCTAGAGCTGCATTGTGGATAGAGAAAGAAGCCAGAAAGGGAGCCAAAGAAACATAGAGAGGGTTGGCAATGGTGAGACGAAAATGCAAAGGAGATAATGCATCATGGGAAGCTTCTTTAGTGCAAGCTATGGCTGCTAAGCAATATAGAGAGAGAATACTTCATGAAAAGGTTCTTCTGTGCTACAACTGTGGGTTTGGAGGGAGAACAAAGTATTGTAGAAAGAATGCTCCTGGTAGGCTTCTTCCTTGCAAGCCATGGCTACTACTGTGGGTTTGGAGAGAGAAGGCTCATTTAGGAGTACAGACCTGCTAGCTATGGAGAGAGGACCAAGTTCTGTAGAGAGAATGCTCATGGTAAGCTTCTTCCCTGCAAGCCATGGCTACTACTGTGGGTTTGGAGAGAGAAGGCTCATTTAGGAGTACAGATCTGTTAGCTATGGCTTTTGGAGTAGAGAAAGACGCTTTTTTCCATGGAGAAGGAGTGCAGGGCGTGTTAGAGAGAAGATTTAGAGAGAGAAAGAGATCTGGTGTACACACAAAAAAGGGGGGAAGAAAGTGACGAATTTTTGGAATGTTTGGAGTTCGAAAAGGTTGCTGCAGGCTATGATTACTGACTGACAGCCCATTACAAAGCTTTAAAGTCACCTAGGTGGCCAGATCTAGGAATATCTCCTTTTTTTTATTTTTTTTTGTTTTTGTGAAAAATCAAAAATATGCTTTTAGGACTAGGCTTCTAGGCTTGGTCAAAGATGGATTAGCATTTTAAGCATTTCACTAAACGTCCAAATTAAAGGGCCCAAGAAGACTCCATTGAGTTCCTAATGGTCGCACTCATACATGTATGCCTCCCAATTTGGCCTCTTGAAGCTCCTCCTGGACATCCCGACAAGGAAAGACAATATTGTTGAGAGAGAGAGAGAGAGAGAGAGAGCTTGTGTGTGTTGGTATGTGTAGAGAGAGTCGTGTCACACCATGTAGTGCCATGGCCAAGCCTCAAAAGCCAAGAGTGTGCACCAAGAGAGAGAGAGAGAGATTTCAGGGACCTTGCCTCACATCTCACTCCCATAATAAAGATATGGAAAAGAAAAACATCATCATGAGTTGGGTGAGAAAATGCCAATCTTGACCACTCAAACAATGCAACTTACTCATCGTGGACGAATGCTTAAAGGCTTGCCTGTCAACGAATACTTGCTTTAGGCAGGAATGAACGTAGCTCACATTAACAATGAGCAAAGTGGAAGGGAGAGAGAGGAGGAGTCTCCTAAACCTGTGCTTGGGTGTTGTTGGAAGTCATCTGGAGGACATCACCGATCACCTTCATTCCATCGCTGCATTCTTACCGCCTTCTCTCAAGGTACGCTTTCACGCGGGGCTGCAAATAGTAAAAAGGCCTTCTCCTGATCGTCGCGCCTATTCCACTACGCCATGCTCATAGCTATGCACAGACGCCTTCATTTCACATGCATTTATTTTGACGAAGATGCAACTATTATCCTACATCAACTAGTAGTCAAAATAAATGCATGTGAACTAGGTCAAGATAAGCACCTCCAATCCATTTGACAGGTAACTCACACACATATACAATTAGGATATGCATAACAAGCACATTAAAGCAAGATCTTGAGACAATCAACACAAGATTGAGGGTCAGATTTCTTGAGGCCGACCCCCCCTCGAAAGGCTTTGTATTATTCTTTGCTCTTGAACTCTTTACAAAAAAGAGTAGCTTGAATTAATACATCATTAGGACCATGGAGGCTAGGATCTCCATAACCCATGAGCTTGTTGGCTTGCTTCTCCCTTGCATTACATTGTCCTCTTCTCAAAGCCTTAATGGCTATTCAAGCCAACAGCACTTGTAGAGAAAAGGAGAGATTTGAAGAGGATTAGGGAAGGAGCTTGAGATGAAAGTGCTCCATAGCCTAAGTATCATACTTAGCTACCAAGGGGTGGTACATAATCATACGCATATAGCTTGCATAAGAGCACTTGAGCTTGAAGAGCTTTGTGAGAGCTTTCACTTGAGCCCTTGATCACTCTAATTAGCTTCTTAATGAGAAAGATAAACCTCCTTGAAGTTCACGACTTGATGAGGTGGAAAATGATGTCAGTTATAGCATCCATGTGGCTAGAGAGAGGTGGAGCATGGGCAGGTCATGGGGGGAGGAGAGCGCCTAGTTCTTGCCCTCTAATTGAGTTAAAAGTGTCCCAAATTGGCCAAACAAAGCCCTCATTTGCATTTTCATTATTCTTTGCTCTCACTCCCACTTTTGCCACCTCCCGTAAGAGTCGCATTTTAGTGATTAGACGGCCCTAGATTGTCCATAGACATTGAGCTAGTTGTTCTGGTGGAAAGGATATCAGATTAGGATTCAAAAAAGGTTGCGGCAATATCAGCCAAATTTCCTGCAGATTGGGTACCACTCTCCCATATGTAGGTACTCTAGAAGGTGCCCTAGACCCTATGGCAGTGTCTATATGGTATCCCGTCTGTAAGTGCATAAGGTCAAATTTTGTTTTTTAATTTAAAAATTCAAAAAATCAAAAATTTTCAGGTTGGCTCAAACTTTGCTAAGCACCCTCGAACACATTGGGCCAAAGAAAATAGCGTATTTTCTGGGATCAAAAATCGTCCAAAATTTCCCAGTTTTCCATATTGAACTCATTATGGGAAAATGGCTCCGGGACCAAAATTTCGATGATCCAAAATAGAATACCAAATTAAACACTAACTCTCTAAACAAAAAATAACACTAATCAAACACTTAACTGAACACTAATCAAACACTAAAATAACAAACAAATTGTAAACTAAATTGACCTACTTGTTGTAGGGTATCTCGCGCGGCTGTAAGGCAAGCGTCCACCCTAATGAGGAGTGAAGACACACACACCTAGATACACACCTATGCATCTCGATAGCACAGGGATATTCACTTTGACTCCTCTCTCTCACTTTGACTCCTCTCTCGCTTACAATACTCAGCCCTAAATTAGATATAGCACAAAATACACACACATTCATATAAAAAGTACTCGCATAGACCCACTCAAATACCCACTCTTAACAACAATATGGTCTCACACTTTCCTTAATAAAAACATCAAGACTTCCTTGAGAAAGAAACACACACAAACAAAGACTCATTTGATCAAAACCGACACCAGAATAATCTTAGATTTTTCACTCACACTCACACACCAGAGCATTTATAACATAAACGGCTTATATCAATAATCATCGAGAGCTAGCACCACGCATGATTTTCTCTCCTCTCTCGAAAGTCTAATCACACTGTGAGGCCTGACAGATCATACCCAATTTATTCCAGAACATTTCATACATCGATCATGCTAATAAATTCTTTATTCCTCTATTCTCAAAAGGAAAAAGACGCATAAAAAGAACCTCTCTACAGATCATCCTCTGTGGCCCCCCTTCAGGTTATATTTATTGGATACATACGGTCCTGTTATTCATAGAAAAGCCATCCATGGGCTATCTATTTAAGTCTTCTATGACTAAATTTGGCTGTGATTTTGTTTCCTAGAAGAGCTATGGGTGCAATGCTAATTCAGGCTAGCTACAAGCGTACCTATTGGTTTTTGTGGTTGTTGCCACTTGGCGCCATTCAACTTCGCCACAACTCTGTGTTGCCACCTATAGGGGGCCTATACTGATCTAGGACGGCGTTTTACAAAAGCAATGCCCTCCAGGATTGGCTACATGCCAGGCTTGTCTCTTAGGGTTGATGCATGCATACAATCGTCTATCACCCTCTACCTTGCCAACCGGCCGACGCACTCTGCATGCTGCTGCAATCCTAGTAGTCAAAATTGGCCATAAACTCCCTTTTCTTACTGCTTGCCACGTGCCTATAGTAGGCCATACACCGCCTCTTGTCATCAGCCCCATGCAGGAAAACTTCCAATCACTTTCCAAGCTGCAAGTAGCTGTGCCAGGCCACACGTAGTCCCGCTGTTATTGCGTTTGTGATAGCCATGCATTATTGTGGCTAGTACGCTAGCGCTTCACTACTGTTAACACTCCACATTACTGGCGCTGAATGGCACTCTATTATTTGTCCAAAGATCTTCTCCATCTGTAGGATGGTACTGCCACATGGTGCTCTTGAAGCTCAGTCTAGCTGCGATTCCTGTGAGAGCAGGATCCTAGAGGGCGTAGAGCATCAAGGAGAAGAGAAGTCATGCGCACACACAGATAGCGCAGATATATAGAGAGAGAGAAAAAGAGAGAGATGCGGTTGAACGGGTTGTGTATATATTATTGTTCACGAGTTACATTTTATAGATGAAAGGGTCGTCCCATACCATATCTGACATGTATTCCAATATTCTCCCTCATGTGAAAAAACAACGTGGGAAGATTATTTTTATTGTGCCTACACTACCCGTGCCTGTATGAAGACATGAGCGTGCGTTCTTTTTTTGCGACCACAAGTGCGATCGTGCACAAAAGAGGAGATATACTATTTTAGCTTGTGTGATACATTAATTACAATCATCCCGGATCGAATGGGACATGGATGATGTAGAGGGAAATAAATATCTTCATTTTGACTCGTGGATGAGCTGCCTTATCTTTGACTTTTGGAGCAGCATCATATTCCCCCCATTCTTTAGAAGAGGCTTCACTTTTTGTATGTGCTTTGAACTTGGACTTGAACTGCATCATTGCCACTGTAAGAAGAGCCACCTTATCTTTGACATCATCCGTATACAGGTTGTCGAAGGAGTGGGCTTTGGTTGTTGAGGAGGTTTGGATAGGGCTTGCAGATCTTGATATGATGCATAGTGGGAAGGTAAGAAATGTGCTTGATTACATGACTTGAGTGTTGGTGCAAGTATTGGTGAGGCATGCATACATGTCATAGCAAAAAGCATGCACATGAGAAGTCCATGATTGATAGCATGCTTGATAGTTGATGAAATGTGTTGGATCAATGTATAAGTATGCATAGAAACAAGTAGAAAGATGTCAAGACTTGATGCATGAAATGGATGCGAATTGTATATCAAACTATGCATGATAGAGATGTGAATTAGATTGGCAAGTAGTGAAATAATGATGTTGATGTTATTGTGTAGATTTTCCATACAAACAAGATGAGGATTCTGATTTTCCAAGTGAATAAAGTATATGCAAAGAAATTTTGTTGGTAAAGGTTGATGACAAAATAAAGCATTTAAGTTTTAACATCCTTCAAGTATGAAATGTATCGGTTCAATTGATGTAAAGTATTGAAATAACATTTGTGTATGTTGATTGTCATGTGCATATGTATTGCAAGAGAATTGAAATTTATAATCATGCATGGAAGAAGATACTTTAGAGAGAGATCCTTGTTGAGGCACCTTCACGGATGCATGGGCATGCATGGCCATTGAGAAGAAGATCGCGGCACACATAAAAGAACTTGCTGGCTTCCATTCTTGAAATCTGAGAACTGAACCCTTGCTTACTTACGTGGCCATTGCTAAGGCCGATGCAAGATCACTGAGCACTGAATCCTTGCTTACTTGCATGGCCATTGCTAAGGCCGATGCAGGATCACCATCACTTCCCTCATTGGCTTGTGTGTCCGATAGCAGGACCGTTGCTTTGCTGCGTGTTTGGATGGCCACGAGTGGGACCGGTGCAAGGATTGCCGAGTCTCTCAAGAGAGGGTTGGCTTCATCTTCATCACCCTGACCTTGGAGAGAGGCAAGAAATTCATCAATTAAGATCTGTTCTTCTACAGGACTGAGATTTATTATGAGGGCTTCATCAAGATCATAGAGAGGCTTCTGTGGTATGAGAGAGCTTGGTACAAGGGTACTTGTAGATAGAGAAGGAGGCTAAGCATGTGGGCTTTAGGCGGAGGAAAGCTTGCTCGACTGCGATGATACCATGTGCTCTGATACCATGTGAGAGTAGGATCCTCGTAGAGCATCAAGGAGAAGAGAAGCCATGTGCACACACAGACAACGTAGAGATAGAGAGAGAAAGAAAAAGAGAGAGATGCGGTTGAACGTGTGTATATATTATTGTTGACAAGTTACATTTATAGATGAAAGGGTCGTTTCATATCTGATGTGTATTCCAATATTATTCCCACAGCTCAACGATGGTCCACATACTTCTTTGTGGGCATCAAAGATCTAATAATAGCCCTCTACTGGTTATGCCAAGAATAGCCAATGCATCTAAATATGTCAAGAACTCTTAAGAATATGTGCCAACTCCTCAATAAATCCGTTGTCAATGAACTAAAACAAATAAGGTAAACCATAGGCACGAGGAGTACAAGGGCTATGGAACCAGATAGAGACAACGATCAATAAAGGAGATAAATAAGGTAGATAGCAGGTTCTAGACTAAATGTGGCATAGAATTGTGATAGAGCAAAAAAGCTAGATAATTGGAGAAGGTGGTGATTAGTGAGGGAGGTTCGGAAAGAAGACAAGAGAGCAGTGTTGGTTGAAAGAAGAGCCTTGCCTTTTACTATGAGAGATAGAGAAGGAGAGAGAGAGAGAGAGTCAATTTAAGAGAGGAAGTAAGATCGATATTTACAAGAGAGAGAGAGAGAGAGAGAGAGAGAGAGTTTTTGAGAGAGAAAGAGAGAGATTAAACTTTTTGATCTCTCTCTCTGAAGATCAATACTTACAAGAGAGAGAGAGAGAGGTAGTTTTTGATCTCTCTCTCTCTCTCTCTGAAAATCAATACTTACAAGAGAGAGAGAGAGGTAGTTTTTGATCTCTCTCTCTCTCTCTCTGAAAATCAATACTTACAAGAGAGAGAGAGAGGTAGTTTTTGAGAGAGAAAGAGAGAAATTAAACTTTTTGCTCTCTCTCTCTCTCTCTCTCTCTCTCTCTCTCTATATATATATATATATATATATATATATATAGAGAGAGAGAGAGAGAGAGAGAGAGAGAGGAAGCAAGATGAATATATATATAGAGAGAGAGAGAGAAAGAGTAGCGTTCCTTCATCCAATAATGCCATGAATCTGGGTGCCTTCATTAATATGCATGCTAGACAATGTTTTTTCCAAGCTTCCAAGACGCAAAAATTATGTTTTTTAGGCTTATGGTGCCCTAAAATATCGTTTTTAATTGCACCCTTCCATTTACCACTCTACCAATCAATATCGAATAGTTAATTAATACCAAGGGAATTGTGCTCACACACCTTTACACAAAACTAGGCCCACTAGGAATTAATTTGCCCATCCAGTGCCCACCAAATTACTCATATTTTGGTCATGAAAAATAAATTCCATACAAATTCATGTCCTCATGACAGACCCCCCCTAAAACATGGACAACGTCCTTATTGACCTGCCAAAAAAAAGCAAAGAAAGATAGATTTACATTGGCAGAGCTTACTATCAAACAAATCTTGTATTCGCAGAACTTACTACCAATGAACGTATGGATTGCACTAGCAGAACTTACTACCAAACAATCCTGTATTGGCAGAATTTACAACCAATCAAAGCGCATCATGGATTGCATTGGCGGAACTTGCCACCAACATCATGCACCACATAATCCATATTGACAACCAACATAGGAAGTCAATATACTTGGCATCAACGGCCACAACTTAGGATCCTCTATCATAAACGAAGAAAGACAATTGGCTGTGTACAATGCCCTTGTGGAGAAGGATAGAAGGAAAAAATGGTTTGATCGCCACCTAAAGGACAAGGACATCAAGGTTGGAGATAAAGTCCTGATGTATGGAGTGCGTAACGAAAAGAAGAAGCTCAAATATGCTAGTAAGGGACCGTATAGAGTATGTGAAATTACCCCGCAAGGTACCATCCGAGTGGAGACTCTCGACGGAGTTGAAACCATTGGATTCCTTAATGGGAGTAAATTCAAAAGGTACTATGACCCCCTGAGCCAAGAGGAGTTACATGCAATCCATCAAAAGAAGGCAGCTAAAGAACGAGCTGAGCTTAAGAAGATACAAGCGAGAGTTGAAGCCAAAGAACGTCAACAGCGTGCTAGGCGCCAACGAGAGGCCAACTTGGGAATTACGCAAGCATTTTTCGAGGAGACAGACGAGGATTCACTGGAATCTGACCCGCCTCTAAGATACCCAATTGAGTTACAGAGTCCTTACGGCGGGGAAGTGCTGTATAATGCATTATTGGATACAGGAGCTCAACCAAATTTGCTATCATATGGCGTGTGGTGTCAACGGAAAACCACATTTATCCAAGAGTGCTATCCAAGTTCAAGGAATCAACAAGAAGAAAACCCCTGTCTCAGGAATTTTGCACACTCCGGTTGCCTATGACAAGGGGACCGTAATTCAAAGCTTTTTTATTATGCCTGCTGGTACCATGGAAGGGATTGTAAACTTAGGGCGCAAATGGATGTTGGCCACCAAGTGCAATATCGATTGGGCAACCAGACGAGTCACAACGCAAGAACCAACACTAGGTCTGACCGCTCAAAATCCCGCACCTAAGTCATCCACTCAAATGTTAGATAATAAGTCCATCTTTGATTGTTTGCCACCCCTCTAACGCTTCAACGCCAAGAGTGGAAACAGGCAGTGTGGTCTCCAAGGTTCCGCTTACTATGCCAAAGAGTACATATAAATGGGTCCCAAAAGCTCCGTTAACAGCTACTTCCCCTGCTCAATCTCGTTCAGACACAAAGCCTCGTAGAAGGAAAGCAGCTACCCACCCAAAAAGGGCAATGTGACATCACGATGGATCCCTAAAAAATTATTAGTAGCCCAAGGGTATTACGAAGGAAATGACCAGATCTGGGTCCCTAAGCATAAGCTGAATCCCTCTACATCACCTGTAAAACCTTGCAAACCAAATGTTGCCACCCCAACGACAATTCAAGACCGTGGTAAGGGAAAGGTAACAGAGTGCTCCGCACCACTTCTTCCAGAGTTATTTTGGATTCCCAAACGATATCGATCAATACCACCTAGCTCAGGAAGGGGGGAGCCACATGAAGCTTCTAGCTCCTCATGCCATGCACACATTGATATAGAAGTGTCTTCATGCTCTACAAATACTCTTGTCGACACCCAACAAGAGACCAATGAGTCTATGTCTCCCTTTGTAAAAGTATCGTCGGAAACCATTTCCTCCATTCGTCAATGGGAGCGTACAATACCATCTCTGCAATTTGATGTGGCCACAAGGGTCATAAAAAGCTATTTGCCCACATCACCACCTATGACCCGCTGGACAAATTGGTTCCAAGAGGCTGCAACATCATTGCAGAAAATATGATCTACCCAAGGAAAGGGGGAGCATGTACTCACGCTCGACATTCTATTGCTTCCTCCTTAATCTTCTCCCCTGACCATATAATTGCCAAATTCAAGGGGATGTATATATATAGCTTCATACACAAAAAAGAAAAGAAAAGCAAAAAATAGTAAAAAGAGCAAGAGCACGTTAAGAGCAGAAATATCCGTATATACAATCAAGAACTAGATTGACCTGTCATAAACCTACTGATGCTATATCTATGTTTGCAGATATGGCAGATGCACGATCATCATACACTTCATCCACGATCAAGAACTAGATTGACCTGTCATAAACCTACTGATGCTATATCTATGTTTGCAGATATGGCAGATGCACGATCATCATACCTTTGGTGAGAGGTATCATCTGTACCTTTCTCAGATATTTCACATGTGCTATCTTGTAATTGAAACTGAATGGGATCATATAGATGTACTAGCCAGAGAGGAAAATGTTGAGGAATTAGAATGGCTAATTCGCTTATTGACCATGACTGACCCCTACTCCGTAGAGGACATATCCCCGATAGCCCAATGCTTTCCTTTTCCACAAGATGACTATCCTCGCATGGTTACATTCTTGATGAGTTTATGTGGATGGGAAAATGAAAAGGAAATATCTGACAATGATGAATGAACGGATGAAACTCATGGCACTACTGAGGTTGACTTTATTTATTTGGATGATGCGGATAGAGGCTTAGCCTTAGGGCTAGAGCCAGGACTCTACAACATCCTCTTACCGTATCCTCAGTAGTAGTGTGGTGACTGTTAGGTAGGTTAGTGTTTTCAAGTTTTTTCTAGTTTGGATTCCTTAAACGAGTCTTTAATTTTTCACACTGATGTGCCTCTCGAGGTATAGTGCTTGTTAGTTGGTTGTACAAGTGGAAACGTTTGAGGTGGGTTCACTTTCAAGTCCTGAGATAGCTGCAACGCTCATACATCAATATCTCATCAAATTGCGGGTATTTTCTCATCGAATCAAGGAGATCTCCAAAATACAGGTGTAATTCTTCCATGCCCACTCTCTTTCATTTTTACTGTTCAATTAATTGCATGAACTATAATGCATGACCACATGGAAATTATCAATGTACTACTTAGTTTTTGAAGTTGCTTGACGTGCTAGTGTAAATCATTAATGAGCTTAACCTTATTGGATATATTCCTGAGCAGCATGATGTATTTAGTTAACCTTGGAATACGATTGTCTTAGGTCTAGGGTCAAACCATCTTAATGTTTTTGACACCTGGCCATGTGTGTGTTGACCTCTAGGACATAGCTTTTACTCCTTTGTCGAAAGGATACAAGAACACATTATAGTTCAGGAGCGAAGATTTTAAAAAAAATTTAAAAAAAAGCCTACAATAAATGGCAATACAAGTCTATTATGTGCTCTAATGTTAGCCTATCGCCTTATTCATACTTAGCAGGCGAGGAGTATTCTACTCCAGACCGATGCCTTGGTTGGTAGGGGGGTAGCCTTGTCTAAGGTGAACTAATAGATTCCTGGATAATGCCTTGTCTTAAATATGGTACCAGGATCGATGTTAGTTTTGCCTTAGGAAGGTCGCCATTGTGTGTAAAAATTGTCACGTGCATAAAGAAATAAAGGCAAAAGACTCCTGTAACTCTGATGTTTCTTGTGTCCCTAGGCTCGTGGTATTAACTTGTTCTTAGAGTAGACACATTGTGGTCATCTGTTTATTTATTAAGCTTGGTTATTTCCTTTGACTTAAGCCACTTGTAAACCTTGATTAACCTTTGACACCTTACTAACTCTTGATTTACTTTCAATAATTTTAAACTCCTGTTAATCTGCTACACTAGCTCATTCATGTGACCCCTTAAACTAAGTTCTCATAGCAACATCCATTGTGGTCTAACATGCTTGAATTTATTACACTTTATATCTTTTGAATTCCAGCATACTTTCACTCTACTTCCCTGTTTTGCAGACGGTCTACCACAACAAACCCTATCAAGCTTACCATACCATAGCTTCCGAGGACGGAATCTACATCAGGAAGGGGGGCATGTTAACCTGTGACGGACATTGAGACGTACTATGTTTTACGTCATTAATTTAAATATTCTGAGTCATGGGCCGGGCTTGTCGGCACCATATGTTAAGGATAAAGGGATTGGGTGATCACCGATGAGAGGCGCACCTTGAATATCAGCAGGGTTAGGATTAGGGTCGCCATGTATGGACGCCCATGTGTGAACGGCCAAGTCACCTATAAGAGTCAAATGTAACCCTAAAACCCTCATTCTCATGTGTTGAATAGAAGAGTGCTCTTGCCTTATCTCCTTGGTTTCCTTCTTCTGCGTGTGTGAGAGAGAGAGAGCGAGAGAGTGAGAGAGCGATCGAGCACTGTGTAGCGGCACGACGGCGGCGAGGCGATAGAGCGGCGATGGCGGCTCCTCCTTCACTGCTGCAACACGGGAATCCTTCACGGCGGCGCTTTGAGCGGTGAGTGACACACCTTTGCATTCTGTTTGAGCTTGCTTTCCTGGTTGTATGCTTGTAGCCATTCGTGGCTCGCATACGGTGCTCGGCAAGTCCCCAGCTATTACGACCTGTGCGGCAAAAGCGCACATGCATGGAGGAAGAAGTTCGAGCATAGGTTTGCTAGCTGCATTTGACCCTTGGTCGGATATACTAGTTTGGAGAGTGGCAAAAGTGATGTTAAACCCAAAGAGTGAAAGTAGTATAAAACAATCTTCATCCAAGGATGAGAGTGGAGAAAGTGTTTATGTTATGGAGTTCTTTCTAGATATGCAAGTGCATGATATCTCCAACGAGTTGCATGATATAGATGAGGAAGCGTAAGTTCTATGTCGACAAGACCAAGTTGCAATTGTGAAGCAATTTAAAGAACCCTCTGTTATTACATACAAAGATTTGGATTTGCAGGTACGTGATGATAAGAGTCTTTTGTAGGTCATGGAAGATAACTTGAGATGAAACTATGAGCGAGCTTATGGATGCAACCAATACCAAGTTGGGTAGGTGGGACTTTGAAGCGCATGGAAGATCATGTGGAAGTGACAGGTGGACAAAGCTTTTTGTTAGAATTTGTAGATGTTTGGGGATTTGATAAGCTGATGTATGATGTGGATGTCAGTGTGCCTATTTGTGATGTGTTTCTAGGTATCACTTTAGAGCCGGATGTAGGTTCTTGTAATGCATGCTTTTTTGGGCTGGCTTTTGGAAACCTTATAATAGATGGATATATGTGCCTTCAGGATGGTATGATAGGTAAACGAATTTTGCATTTTTTGTGGGATCTAGGAAATCTCCTATAATGGCTTTTGGGGGCAAGGACAAGTGACCTATGATCCGAGTGGAGGTATAATGTATTTGAATAGCTTCCAGCAGCTATGTGAAGTATATGTTTAGTATAGATACTCAACTAGGGGAGATGATCTAGTATTTGTTTGGTATAGATACTCAACTAGGGGAGATGATCTAGGGGATTTTTCTGCTATCGCAAAGAGCCTTACTGAAGCCCTCCAATCCTATTCTCATCACAATCTTCCACATCCACTCCTGCTTTTCTCTCTTCTTTCAACCAACACTGCTCTCTTGTCTTCTTTCCGAACCTCCCTCACTAATCACCACCTTCTCCAATTATCTAGCTTTTTTGCGCTATCACAATTCTATGCCACATTTAGTCTACAACCTGCCATCTACCTTATTTATCTCCTTTATTGATCGTTGTCTCTATCTGGTTCTATAGCCCTTGTACTCCTCGTGCCTATGGTTTACCTTATTTGTTTTAGTTCATGACAACGGATTTATTGAGGAGTTGGCACATATTCTTAAGAGTTCTTGATTGCATTGGCTATTCTTGGCATAACTAGTAGAGGGCTATTATTAGATCTTTGATGCCCACAAAGAAGTATGTGGACCATCGTTGAGCTGTGGGAATAATCTTGGAATACACATCATTTATGAAATCTATAAATGTAACTTGTCAACAATAATATATACACAACCGCATCTCTGTCTTTTTCTCTCTCTCTCTCTATCTCTACGTTGTCTGTGTGTGCACATGGCTTCTCTTCTCCTTGATGCTCTACGAGGATCCTACTCTCACATGGTATCAGAGCACATGGTATCATCGCAGTCGAGCAAGCTTTCCTCTGCCTAAAGCCCACATGCTTAGCCTCCTTCTCTATCTACAAGTACCCTTGTACCAAGCTCTCTCATACCACAGAAGCCTCTCTATGATCTTGATGAAGCCCTCATAATAAATCTCAGTCCTGTAGAAGAACAGATCTTAATTGATGAATTTCTTGCCTCTCTCCAAGGTCAGGGTGATGAAGATGAAGCCAACCCTCTCTTGAGAGACTCGGCAATCCTTGCACCGGTCCCACTCGTGGCCATCCAAACACGCAGCAAAGCAACGGTCCTGCTATCGGACACACAAGCCAATGAGGGAAGTGATGGTGATCCTGCATCGGCCTTAGCAATGGCCATGCAAGTAAGCAAGGATTCAGTGCTCAGTGATCTTGCATCGGCCTTAGCAATGGCCACGTAAGTAAGCAAGGGTTCAGTTCTCAGATTTCAAGAATGGAAGCCAGCAAGTTCTTTTATGTGTGCCGCGATCTTCTTCTCAATGGCCATGCATGCCCATGCATCCGTGAAGGTGCCTCAACAAGGATCTCTCTCTACAGTATCTTCTTCCATGCATGATTATAAATTTCAATTCTCTTGCAATACATATGCACATGACAATCAACATACACAAATGTTATTTCAATACTTTACATCAATTGAACCGATACATTTCATACTTGAAGGATGTTAAAACTTAAATGCTTTATTTTGTCATCAACCTTTACCAACAAAATTTATTTGCATATACTTTATTCACTTGGAAAATCAGAATCCTCATCTTGTTTGTATGGAAAATCTACACAATAACACCAACATCATTATTTCACTACTTGCCAATCTAATTCACATCTCTATCATGCATAGTTTGATATACAATTCGCATCCATTTCATGCATCAAGTCTTGACATCTTTCTACTTGTTTCTATGCATACTTATACATTGATCCAACACATTTCATCAACTATCAAGCATGCTATCAATCATGGACTTCTCATGTGCATGCTTTTTTGCTATGACATGTATGCATGCCTCACCAATAATTGCACCAACACTCAAGTCATGTAATCAAGCACATTTCTTACCTTCCCACTATGTATCATATCAAGATCTTCAAGCCCTATCCAAACCTCCTCAACAACCAAAAGCCCACTCCTTCGACAACCTGTGAACGGATGATGTCAAAGATAAGGTGGCTCTTCTTACAGTGGCAATGATGCAGTTCAAGTCCAAGTTCAAAGCACATACAAAAAGTGAAGCCTCTTCTAAAGAATGGGGGGAATATGATGCTGCTCCAAAAGTCAAAGATAAGGCAGCTCATCCACGAGTCAAAATGAAGATATTTATTTCCCTCTACATCATCCATGTCCCATTTGATCCGGGATGATTGTAATTAATGTATCCCACAAGCTAAGATAGTATATCTCCTCTTTTGTGCACGATCGCGCTTGTGGTCGCAAAAAAAGAACGCACGCTCATGCCTTCATATAGGCACGGCCCACGGGTAGTGTAGGCACAATAAAAATAAGCTTCCAACGTTGTTTTTTCACATGAGGGAGAATATTGAATACATGTCAGATATGGTATGGGACGACCCTTTCATCTATAAAATGTAACTCGTGAACAATAATATATACACAACCCGTTCAACCGCATCTCTCTCTCTCTATATCTGCGCTATCTGTGTGTGCGCATGGCTTCTCTTCTCCTTGATGCTCTACGCCCTCTAGGATCCTGTTCTCATAGGAATCGCAGCTAGACTGAGCTTCAAGAGCACCAAGTGGCAGTACCATCCTACAGATGGAGAAGATCTTTGGACAAATAATAGAGTGCCATCGAGCGCCAGTAATGTGGAGTGTTAACAGTAGTGGAGCGCTAGCGTACTAGCCACAATAATGCATGGCTATCACAAACGCAATAACAGCGCGACTACGTGTGGCTTGGCAGCTACTTGCAGCTTGGAAAGTGATTGGAAGTTCTTTTTTTTTTTAAGTTAAAACAGCGGAATATATTAAAAAAGGGTAAGGTTACAAGTTCTCATGAGGAAGGTCCATGGGTAGACATCGCGAACTGTTAAACCTTGCAGGTAAAGGGAATAACTCTAAACCTTCTATGACGTTTGAAACAGAACTGAAACAGTAGACCAAAACAGAATTTGATGAGCCGGTTGGAGAAACAAGACTTTATGAACAGCCTGATGAACTCGGCTGCGGCGGCCAGCAAGGCCCAGATGAAGTTAGACTGGCTTTTATTCAGTGAGGGGGGCTGATCAAACATCATGTACAGTAGACTGAGCCCAGGAGGGATTAAGGAACCCCTCGGAAGCTTTTCGATGCCTGGATGTAGAAATCAGAGTGTTAAAGCCTTCTTTGACATTCGTGGGCCAGACCTTGAAGCATGCTTTCCTTTCGTTTGCAATGCACGGATCCGTGAAACTTCCTCCATTTTCTCCATGGTAGGTCCTGCCAACGATCAACCTCCATAGGAACACCTCTAGGCTGCAGCAGCTGATGTATTAGCTTGAGTGCACTGTCCAGAAAGAGATAAAAGTGATGATTAGTTTTAATTTCGAAAAGAGCTTCATTCCGTTGATTCCAAACATGCCATAAAAAAAGAATTCTGACGGACTGCCACGTAAAGGGGTCAAGAGTGTGACATTCTCCAAGGAGGACTTCTTTCCAACTGAGAGGGGTGTTCCTAATTTTCATAAAAGCTTTGTTCAGAACACTTAAGAATTGACTCGTGTCTCGGCAGGAGAAGAAAAGATGGGGGACAGTTTCAAGCTTGGTTTTGCAGCGGGGACAAAGACCATTTCCATGACCTATCTTCATAGCCTTGTCAAGGGTCCAGGTTGCTTTATGAATGACCAGCCAGGCCAAAATGGCATGTTTCCTTTCTTGAGCGAAGGCCCAGATTAACTTGAAGCGGAAGGCCCATTGATGCTTGTTCCAGGACAAGGACCATCTATTGTTAAGTTTGAGAACAAGGTTGCCTGCATGGAAACCATTAGGCAGCTTGCCAAGGTTGCTGGAACACCCCCACAAAATGGCTTTAGAAAAGTTTTTGCAGTCACAAATCAGCCCCGGGGGAATGGAAACCTTGAGAGAATTACACCTCTGCATTATAAGCTCAATTCCACCCCGAGAGGCAAGATGAATTTGTTACTGATTTGTTTCCTGTTTAACATTCCGGATGAGTCACATAAGTCACCCCACACCTTAATACCAGCTTTGAAACAAGATAGGCTGATCTGGACCTGATCGTTGGAAATCGAAGCTACAAGATGTCCAAACCAGACCGAATCTGCAGCATAGGCATACCTCCCTCTCTTAGTATAAGTTTGAAAGCAAAAGAGCTTTTTATAGTTCATCCAAGACTCCCACATCCTGCAGCATAGTTTGCTACCTATTGGGGAGAGATGGGCCTTTGAAAACAGCACTTCATTAAGCGAGAACCCCTTCCAAGATCTTTTACCTTTGAGCCAAAATTTACCAATATCTCTTTTGATCAAGTCAGCCCAAACATCATTTGAAAAGATGGCCCTTTGCACCCATTTAGCTGCGAGCTTCTCAGCCATCAACCCATACCATATCATATTAGAGACCCAACTCCAATCCCTTAACTCTATTATGGGTAATTATCTGTGGGGGGGTCCCTTGACAGGAAGAGGATCAGCAAAGTTGCTTTTCAGGTCTGTTGCTTAGATAAAGAGCAGGGGGGTCTTGGCATTATCAATATTGGAAGTTTTCCTGCATGGGGCCGATGACAAGAGGCGGTGTATGGCCTACTATAGGCACGTGGCAAGTAGTAAGAAAAGGGAGTTTATGGCCAATTTTGACTACTAGGATTGCACGAAGGCAGTAGCATGCAAAGTGCGTCGGCCGGTTGGCAAGGTAGAGGGTGATAGACGATTGTATGCATGCATCAACCATAAGAGACAAGCTTGGCATGTAGCCAATCCTTACAACGGGAGGGCATTGCTTTTGTAAAACGCCATCCTAGATCAGTATGCAGAGCATGTGGTTGTGGTTAGCTTGAAGAAAGAGCTGTAGTCCATTAGCACGATAGTTTACACCTAAAATAAGCTAGCCGATGGTTGCTAGGAGAGCGCCGGGTGGCAATTTGAAGCATATGCTGGCTGGCAGGCAATGGAACAGCAAAACACACGGTAAACTACAGTGTGCGGATAATAGGTCGCCAAGTGAAGGGTTGCATGGGCTCATGACTACTTTCTAGAGGGCAAGGATCTGTTGTGTACACACAAAGGCACCCTTGCAATAGTAAGAGGCCCCCTATAGGTGGCAACATAGAGTTGTGGCGAAGCTGAATGGCGCCAAGTGGCAACAACCGCAAAAACCAATAGGTACGCTTGTAGCTAGCCTGAATTAGCATTGCACCCATAGCTTTTCTAGGAAACAAAATCACAGTCAAATTTAGTCATAGAAGACTTAAATAGATAGCCCATGGATGGCTTTTCTATGAATAACAAGACCGTATGTCTTCAATAAATATAACCTGAAGGGGGGGCACAGAGGATGATCTGTAGAGAGGTTCTTCTTATGCGTCTTTTTCCTTTTGAGAATAGAGGAATAAAGAATTTATTAGCATGATCGATCTATGAAATGTTCTGGAATAAATTGGGTATGATCTGTCAGGCCTCAAAGTGTGATTAGACTTTCGAGAGGAGAGAAAATCATGCATGGTGATAGCTCTCGATGATTATTGATATAAGCCGTTTATGTTATAAATGCTCTGGTGTGTGAGTGAGAGAGAAAAATCTAAGATTATTCTGGTGTTGGTTTTGATCAAATGAGTCTTTGTTTGTGTGTGTTTCTTTCTCAAGGAAGTCCTTGATGTTTTTATTAAGGAAAGAGTGAGACCATATTGTTGTTAAGAGTGGGTATTTGAGCGGGTCTATGCGAGTATTTTTTATATGAATGTGTGTGTATTTTGTGCTATATCTAATTTAGGGCTGAGTATTGTAAGCGATAGAGGAGTCAAAGTGAGAGTCAAAGTGAATATCTCTGTGCTATCGAGATGCATAGGTGTGTATCTAGGTGTGTGTGTCTTCACTCCTCATCATTAGGGTGGACACTTGCCTTTCTTGTTTTGTGGCATTGTGGCTTTCTTTTCTCTTGTAGCAATTGTGGTTTGGTTTGCTTAGGTGTCCTAGTCCATTGTCCCTTGACTAAGTAGTGTCCCTCTCTTCCCTTCTCACTAGAGAAGCCCTTCCCTCTAGAGGCTCTCTATGAGTAGTAGAGTTTGTATGCTCTCATTGCTAGCATGATATTGTTTTGTCTTCAATATTTTTAGCATATTATTGCAAGCATGCTCTTAGTTAGCATAATAATTATTATCATACTATTGGCATGATATTGTTTTATTAGAATATTATTAGCATATTGCTAGCATGCTCTTACTAGCACCTTTCATTTATGTGACTCTTAGGGACAATTAAATAGCATGCTTGTTAGCATTTACTTATCATGTATTTAAATAGCATGCTTGTTAGCATTTACTTATGTGACTCTTAGGGGCAATTAAATAGCGTGCTTGTTAGCATTTACTTATCATGTATCAACAAAATCAAAGATTGCATATAGTGTAAGGATGATATCTACTAGTAGATTAGACTATTAGCATGGGAATTATTAGCATTCTGTTAGCATACTGATCTCACATCACCTTGTGCTTAACATACTATTAGCATACTACTTGCATATTCTTAGTTAGCACCTTGCATGTGAGTGAGTCTTAGCAACATCCAAATAGCATGCTTGTTAGCATTTACATAGCATGTATCAAAAGACTCAAACATTGCACACACTTAGCATAATGTGAGCATGATATTTATTAGCCGATTAAATTATCACCATGGGAATTACTAGCATACTATTAGCACTTTGTTAGCACGCTCTACTGATAGCACCTTGCATGTCAGTGAGTCTTAGTATAACGGAATAAGCATGCTTATGAGTAATTACTTAGTATGTATCATTAGACCCAACGATACACTTAGCATACTATTAGCACACTCAACAAACTATCAACATAGTATGTATCATTAGACCCAATGATACACTTAGTAATTACATAGTATGTAATATTAGACCTAATGATATCATCATACACTTAGCATACTATTAGCACACTCAACACACTATCAACATAATGATGATTAGCATTGGCTAAGCTAGCAAGCATGCTTATAAGTAGTATGTTGGCATATAATTATTAACAATAAATAATTAGTTATCTTTTACAAGTTCTTTCGCTACTATGGTACATAACTCAAAGGTGTCAAAAAATGTTTTTTGGTGAATCTTTTAACAAGACGATACAGGAGCTTGATGATAACATTTTGAAAATCCTAGATGATATTTGAGTTGAAACAAGATTGCTAGTGCTACTATGGAGGTGAAAGAAAGAAGATGAAGAAAGGGGCTTCCAAAACAGTGGATTTTGTAATTAAAGATTGTCGTATCCTAGAAGCTACTACTACCACCACTTCAAGGATGCTACCATCAAATTCACCCAAGGAGTGTTAGTTGTGCAAGAATATCAATGTCAAAAACTAGTTAAGATGAAGCATGCTAAAAAAGTCAGAAGCCCCACAAATGTGAAGAGTAAGATGTGCATGAAGGCTAGTGTAGATGATAAAAAAGAAAAACCAACTAAGACCAAGTTTTTTCACGTGGCCATTTAGAGTACAAGTGGAACACAAAAGGTCAGAGAAATTTTGGGTGAAATCAGAAAAAGATGGTACAGTTTTAGTACTTCTTAGGTACTTCAAAAGTAAAAAAAAAGAAATAGGTTTTTAAGTTTTGAGAATAGCACCAATGGCATTACCAATAATTTCAAAAGTACTTATATGCATAAATAACACTTTTCAACACTATTATATATCTTAAATTTTTATATACTATGATTAAAATAGACTTTTTCTAGTACCTTCAATGTAGGGTCCAAGACAGTCAAAATTGTACCACCTTTTTCTACTTTCACCATCTTAGAGGTTGTCTTTCTTGTCTACTACCATAAATTTTTAGATATATTTGCATAGGTGAATTGTAAATAAGCTAAATTTACACTACTAGAGGTTTAGGGCATACCGACGTTAGAACACCGACGCAAATGTCGAACGTCGGTATGTACGTCCTGAACTTGGAGGCGAAAAGTCGGGCGGGTAATTTTCAAAAGTTCGTATACCGACGCTTATACCGATGGGTATACTGACGGATATACCGATGGATATACCGACGCACATACCGATAGATATACCGACAGATATACCGACGCCCGTAAGTTTTTTACAGCCGAGAACCTATTGTTCTCTGTTTTACGCGGCGTCAAACTGCATCCAGAGAAGGTATGCGTCCATCTCCCTCAAGCGTTCGTCTTATTCCATTCAACCCACTCTTGTTGTGTGTGTGTGTGTGTGTGTGTGTGGAGAGACTTAGTGAAGTGTGTGTGTAGATCTCCCTCTCTCTCTCTCTCCTTGGACGGTTTGCCTCTCCCCATCTCCTCATCTTCTTATGGCGTTTTGCCTCTCCCTCTCTCCTCATCTTCTTATGTGTGTGTGTGTGTGTGTGGAGAGATTAGGGTAAATGGAGATTAGGTTAAATGTGTGATGTGTGTGTATATCTCATTCCCCTCTCTCCATCCTTCTTCTTACCTTCTTAATTATGTATGGAGAGAAGATTTGTATGTGTGTGTTGTGAGAGATGTAGAGAGTGAGAGATGTAGAGAGTGAGAGAGCTTGTGTATGTGAATCTATCACTAATGTATGCAATGTGTGTGTAGGTTTGTTTCTTTCACGTGTGTCCTACCTTGCAGATCTACTTCGAACACGCACTATTCAATCCACATTTGAGAGATAAGCATATTATCAATTATATTGTTTTATTAATATTACTTCTTTTTTTGTTCTCAATTTATAATTTTTAATTGAAATTGATTATGCAAGCTGTTTTTTATTTGTTCTCAATTTGTAATTTTTAATTGAAATTGAGTATGCAAGCTTGTTGTTTTATGCACATATATGCTAATATTAGCATATATGTGAGTGCATAAGAAATTAATGTATGTGCTTATTTGTCTTTACACACACACACACACTTTGCAAGAGAGAGAGAGAGAGATTTTCTTTTTGGCGCATACCCAAGGCGTTTCGGTCTCTTTTTCGACTTGAAATCTAATGTCTAAGACATGCATGTGAACCCTATGCCTATATGTATATACTCTAATGTAATTGCCTAAAGCACATATCCATAAGCTAATGTATATATGCCTAAACATCGCTAATGTATACTTGATCTCCCTCAACGGTGGGGAAAAGAAGTCCGTTTGACGCTTTAAATGTTATTTTTAAAATCTCCCTCACGACGACGACTAGAGAAAAGAAGCCCTGTTTTATGGTTTACATAATGCTTTGTGTAATGCATAATGATTTGCATTTAATGAGCTACATATACATGTTATCCTGCTAGATGGAGCCTCTCAATCTTGAAGAGAGAATAGCGTGTCCATGCATGCGATGTAAGTACCAACGAATATTTTGAAAACGAAGGATTTGCAACCAGTATATTCATGACGCTGGCATATTTCCAATGGAGCGCTTACAAAATTTACGGTTTCAATCGTACAACCAAGCAAGTGTGCAGTCGCATCTTGATAACATTGCGCCTATGAATTCTCCTTCCCAACAAAGGATGAGAATATCGAAGGAGGGAGTGACAGATGGAGCTCAATTAACAGCACCCGAGGGAATGGAAGAAGGTCAGGGAATGGAAGAAGGTCCAATGGAGGAAATGTTGGATGCCTTTATCAAGCAACAAGAAGTTCTCTTCGAGGAGCATGAACATGAAGCGCATCAACCACGACATTCTCAACGGTCAAATTATGAACCAGAGGAAGAGGCCATGCGTAAACTTGCACGCCTTTCACTATACAATGGTGCCAAGATATCTGTATTGTGTGCATCTCTTACGATGCTAAATTTACAGTCAATTTTTGGATGGTCTAATAGAAGTGTCACTGAACTCTTCAAGTAAGGGATTTTTGGAGATTACACCTAATGTTAAAATGATAAATTTTTAACTTGTATTTGACTAAATCTTAATAGTAACGATCAGATATTGCCATACTTGTAGGCTTTTGAAAGACCAGATATTGCCATACAGCAACGAGATGCCTCCATCTCGTGCAGATGCCAAAAAGTTATTGAAATCCATAGGCATGGATTACAATAATATTCATGCTTGTCGCAATGATTGTTGCCTCTTCCGCCATGAATATGAGCATTTGCAAGAATGTCCCCATTGTGGCTCTAACAGATATAGAGAAGATGTTTAGGGGGGAGCTGTCCCGGTAAAGGTTCTTAGGGACTTTCCAATCATCCCAAGAATAAAAATCATGTTCAGGTGCAAATCTATAGCAAGCTTGATGACATGGCATGCCACAACTCGATCCACAGATGAAGTGATGCGTGTGCCTGCTGATTCACCCTCATGGAGACACATTGAAGAGAAATGGCCGGCTTTTAGGGAAGATCCTCGTAACCTCTGTCTTGGCCTAGCAATGGATGTTGTAAACCCTTTTGGTTTAAGGAGCTCTTCATGGAGCACATGGCCTATTTGCCTTCTGAATTATAATCTTCTGCCATGGTTTGCAATAAAGAAAGGTCATTTGTTGCTCTCATTAATAGTTCCAAGAAAGTACAAGGTGAAGAACATGGATGTATATTTGGCACCACTTATTGATGAGTTACGCACCTTGTGGAACGGAATTGAAGTGAAGGACATGTCAAAGCAGCAGAGTGGCCAAAGACTTGCAACTGTGCAAGGTATTCTCATGTGGACAATGCATGATTGGCCTGGCTATGGAGAATGCTCAGGTTTATCTATATCGGGTTATAATGCATGTCCTCTATGTGGTCCTCGACTTGATTCAAGATACTCAAAAGCATTACGAAATAATGTCTACAAGGACATGTTAGGTATCTTCCAGAAAATCATGAATTGCGGGATGGTAATCTAGGAAGACTTCCTCCAAGTGCACTGAAGGCAAGCGATTGGAAGATCAAATGGGAGGAATGTGGCAACTTGGCATGTCTTGGGATGAAGGCTCTCTATCTTTCACCAACTCCCCTATTCCTTATAAACCATTTACTTGACCCGATGCATATTTTTAAGAATGTAGCTGACATTCTGTGGAAGACCATGACAGGAAAAAAGGAGACTAAAGGCCAAAGGGACGACTTAGAAGAGATAGGTTGCATGCAAGAGTTGTGGGCTCGCATTAGACCCAATGGAAAGGTGCTACTTCCAAGAGCCCCATGGGTTTTTAGTAAGATGGAGAAACAACAAGTGAAGAGGACAATTTTAGAGTTTCGGACTCCTACAGGTTGTATGCATTGCTTGAAAAGTGCATTTACAAAGGATGATGATCTTAGTGGCCTCAAGAGTTATGATTAGCATAAGTTTCTACAATTTGTGCTCCCCATAGCAATAAAGGATTGCCTCACTGAAGACATTAGAGCTACTATCTATAAGATTAGCACATTGGTGCATTGGATTTCTTCAAAAGAGATAAAGAGAGACACTTTGGAGACAGCGCGTTTAAACTCCATAGAGGCACTCTGCATGGTAGAGAAGTTTTTCCCTACAAGTTTATTAACAATCCAGATGCATCTGCTAGTTCATGTTGTAGATGAGGTTGCAGTTGCTGGAGCAGTCCATTCAAGATGAATGTTCTTTTTGGAGAGGTTTATGAAGACATTAAAGGGATTTGTTCGCCAAATGGCTCGCCCGGAGGGAAGTATGTCAGAAGGGTGGCTGAATATTTAAGTTCTTCAGATCCAGAGATACCTCGACTATGGTCTCAAGAGTCTAACAGGCGAATCATTGGTGAGGAACCTCAAGGCCAAGGCATTAAGAGAAAGATGGATAACAATTTGAGAGAAAAAATCAATAAATTTTGCATCTTGAACTCTCATGTAATGGAGAAGTGGATTGAGACATATGAAGCTCTCAAGCGACAACGAGTACAAGATCGTTTAAGTTTCAGAAGGAATCGCACTACAAGAAATCTCCCATATCTAGAAGGTCTGCAAGCTTTTTCCCACAGGTAGATGGCTAGAAGCTACAATTTTAGAAGCCAAATGTGCTGGTTTAACTATAACAGAGGAGGAGGAGGAGCTTACAAAAGGATACGATTGGCATGTAAGTGTTTAAGTTCTACATGTCTCTCTTTTTTTTCTTTATGTCTCAGTTTTTGTTTGTCCATCAACAATATTTATGTGCTATTTGTAGTATCACAAATATGGGACGTTTTGGTCACATGGACGTCATTTTCGAGTAGAACGAATAGACCAAAGAAGAGCAACCTTTGATTGTGGTGTCACAGCACAGTTTGTTCAAAAAAGTCGTGCAAGTGCAAGTGATGATAACACAATTAGTGGAATGCTTGATTACTTTGGAACCATTCAAGACATAATAAAGGTTGGATTTAGAAGTTTTGAGTTGTATATCTTTGATGTGAAGTGGTTCAAGGTAATCACAAATGGGCCACATGCAACTGTACGTTCATCCAAGTGGACTCCACAAAGGTATGGACCGATCAACAAGATACTTTTGTGCGCCCAAAGCATTGTGAGCACGTTGTCTTTAAAGCGGATCGAAAAGATCCACGCTGGCTATTTGTGGTTCAAGTCGCCCCCCGCAGTAAGCAAATTTGTGAAGAATTAGAGCTACAACAGGGTGATGTGGATTCACAGGGTGGTGGGGAGCAACAAGAACAAGCCGATATCAACAATGAAGAGGAGCAAGCAAATGAAGAGAAGCAACTAGAGCAAGATCCAAATGAAGAGGTGCAAACCAATGAAGCTGGAAAACCTGTTGAGGAAGAAGACATAGATGATGAGGACATCCTTCATCAAGGGACTTTTAATGATGAGGATGCTGAAATGTACATAGACATAGATCTCTTTGGGGCTACTGATCTTAATGAGGATGATAGAATAGATAATAATTTTAAAATGATGTATCTTAATGATTATAAAAATAGTTATGACATATTTGTAATGATTTTATGACATTGAAGGTGCAAAGTGATATGGTTTACCATTGTTGTTTAGGGAAGTTAATGTTTGTCATATGGTCCTTTCATTGTTTACCATTGTTAATGTTTACCATCATTATCACTAGTGTGCAGGTGCAAAGTAATATGGTTTACCATTATTGTTTATCATTGTTAATATTTGTCATATGGTTCTTTCATTGTTTACCATGTAATTTTCATTTCGCACAAGTTGGTCATATGGTTTTTTGTCCAACAGGCCATGGGTGATGACTCACCGCCGCTCGACTATAGTCCTGATTTCTCATTTAACCCTACACCTCAGGGCATGACTCCCGAGCAGTTATATGGTTTTTTCTCTGCCATGACTCCAGAGCAGAGAGCCATGGCTCAGAATTATTGGGGTTCTGGAGCAGGGACATCTGCCTCACCATCTGGCTTCACGACGGTAGTTCCCACACCTGTAGGTACGACAGCAGTTCCCACACCTCATACCACACAGCCTTCCACTCCTCTTATAGCTCGATCTACCACCTCTTCACATAGACGTCGCTCACGTAGTAGGTCTTCAGGGGGAGGTTGTTGTGGTGGTAGTGCCACAGATGCTGTGACACCACCACCACGTGAGCGTCGTCCTTCGCTCTCATCTGTTGATAGCACACCCATAGGTTCACCTTCCACTCCTTGGGGTGCACATGACCATGACAACAACAAGATATACATAATTAGGAATGGGGCAACTATAATGAATAGTGCAGGGAAGGCAATGAAGACACAAATTTGACAATTGTGCACTATACAATTTCACAACTCTGTTATGACTTTATGGGATCAGCAAGATAAGGAGAAGAAAAATTACATAAATACAAAGATAAAGCAAGAGTTTCAGCCATCTGACCCTATGAATGTCGTCTCTAATGAGTGGATATAATATACAGCTCGCATTTTGATGGGGCATCGTAGGTCAGAGGCGAGGGATGCATTTAGAGAGGAGAAAGAGAAACCTATTTGGCTAGATGATAGGGAGTGGGAAGCCATAGCTCAGGAGCTCACAGAGACACCATAGAGGTTTCAACAACAAAGAGAGGCGGCAAGGACAAGACTCCAAACAGTAGGGGCTTCTTTTCTTGGGAGTGGTGGTTACGAAACTATGCGCCATGAATTCGTAAGTATTTGTAGCAATTTTGTTTATCTAAATGTATGTATGTGGGCTAAATGTTGATTTCTAAAAGTTGTAATTGTTAATCGTTTATGTACGAGTTGGCCATGAATCGCCCACCAAGTAGGCGAGAAGAGAAGTACGCTCACAAACATGGCCTTGTGGCCTTATTTGAGATGCTTGAAGAAAAAGGAGAGACCATCAATTGGGAGGCATTACCATAATGTAAGACCTTCAAACTATTGGTATATGATCAAAATATTCATGAGTAATGTTTAATTTCTTGTTTATCTGAAAAATAAAAAAATGAGCACAGTTGTCTTTTATGCTCTATTTTAGACAGAATGGTGCTGTCTGTTTACTGCTGTTGAGTCCTGTTGACTGCAGGCAACAGCCAAGCAACACCATTCTATCTATAAAAAAATTTTGGTGTGGCGTCGGTATATTCCCCGGTATAGGTGCCGGTATACCCGCCAGTATATTCGCTGGTAAATCTGTCAGTATATCTGTCGGTATCATCGGTATATCTGTCGGTATACACGCTGGTATATTTGTCAGTATTATTGCCGGTATTTTCGCCGGTGCACGCGTCGGTATGGGCGCCGGTATACTCGCCGGTATAGGCGTCGGTATAAGCGCCGGTATTAATGCCCGACGCTTATACCGACGTCGTGGTTTCGACGCAGATATCGGGGTTTATACTGATGATGGGGCTTTTTTAGACCCCGTTTAATGACGTCGGTATAAGCGCCGGTATTAGGCTATCATGTAGTAGTGTTAGAATTCAAAACAAAATACTCATTTTTTTCATAAGTTGATTAATTTTTAAAATCAGAACAAAAGCATTAATATGCCCAACACAATCAATGTTAATGACACGAGGTATAAGGTATGTTGAAACCTTATAGGCACCTAGACAATAATTCCACATGTTCAATAGCAAACCATTGAGCAAAGTCATTTGCTACTAAAAAATATCCTGAACGAACGGTTTTTCCCATGGATACAAAACAAGAATACTATTAGGAAAGCATATTCAACAAAGCAGAAGATTAATTTAAACACTGTATTAGGTAAAGTGGGAAAAATCTCATTTCCACCTTGGCCATATTTTTGAGTTTTACATGCACATGTGTACAAACACACATAGACACACACACACACATAGATACACTTGCACACAAACACACACCCAAATATGCAAATAATGGTTGTAAGGCTAATCTTGCATGCATGAAAGCATTATATCAATCTCTTAGAAATCCATGTAATGAGATAATTGTACGATCATTCTTTTGAGTAACTTATACACAAAATATAATTCTAGGATTCCTCTTACATTAGGATGCACTCCAATAATGTACAAACCTCTAAGGCATCTATATAATGAGACAATAGAAAGACCATTTTTTGGAATGGTGCTTTTTTCAGTACACAGACACACAGACACATATACACACTCAAACATGCAAAGAATGGTCGTCAATCTTGTATATATGAAAGTAATATTGGATATTACTACATTGATAAAGATAATTCCAAGAGTTCCCTTAGATTAGGATGCACTCCAGCAATTTCCAATCTCTAAGACATTTATATAATGAGGTAATAGAAAGACCATTCGTTGGAATGTCCCTTTCTTCATGCGCACACACACACACACACACATATATACACTTAAACATGCAAAGAATGGTAGTAAGGCCAATCATACATGTACAAAAGCAATATTAGACATTTCTACATTGGTAAAGATAATTCTAGGAGTCCCCTTAGATTTACGATGCACTATAGCAAAGTACCAATCTCTAAGTCATCTATATAATGAAACAATTGTAAATCGTACTAATTTTCATGAATGTAGAAAAATTTGTACATTGCCTATTAAAATATTTTTGATAATGTAAAAATGATCTTAAGGTTCAAATACTACACTCAAGCCAAGATTTTCTTCTCAAGTGACAAGTAAACTTCCATTACATACTTTCTCGCGGGATCATGTAGTTAGTTCACAATTTTAAGACATGTATAAGTTCTCTTGGTTTTTGCTTATAACGACTTGTATATAACCACTTGTATATAACGACTTGTATATAACCACTTGTATATAACGACTTGCTTATAACGACTTGTATATAACCACCCACAAAGCTATAAAAGATCTCTTTCCTCCAAGATGCATTGAACATGTTCTCGTGACTGTATCTGCATCTTTAATACTATACTGGGAAATTCAAGAATTTTCAAATAGTTTAGGAATTCCAAAAATGGTTAAGATTTTGCCACATGCTCAAATATTGACCCCTTACTTGAAAGGGGAATCTGTCCTAGACACTATATTAGGAAATTCTCCCAAAGTACCACATCCAATTCAAGGGTTAAGATTTGGCCACATGGTCAAATCATAACACATTACTTGAAATTTGGACTTGGGATATTGTTTGCAGCACATAATCTTATGAACATGGATTGGGCTCACAGGACCTTTATGTTATATCATGCATACATTTTTATGGGCTCATGAGAGTTCCAATTTGTATTAATAGGGCGCTTAGGGTTTTTTGGCCATATTTGGGATGGGTAGCCAAATGTGAAAGAGCACCCCCAAATGGCTATAAAAAGACATTCTAGGTTAGAGATGGTACCTTTTTACCTCATTTTGAGAAAGAGAGCTCTAAAGAAACTCGTCCATAGTTTTTGTAAGCTCTTTTTCATGCTCTCTCGACGAATGCCTTACTCTACTCTCATTCTATAAACCATTCTTTAATACTATAAGATATATTAATCTCCACTTTTCACTTGCTAATCGAGCTTAATTAACTATCTTTTATGCTAATCGAGCTTAATTAGCTATCTATTATGCTAAACTCTCTCATGTCTTTGTTAATCTAATGTGTTTATGTTTTTATGTTGTGGGCTGATTGTGTAATCACGTTTTGATGAATGTGTGCTTGAGATTGAGTTTATGCGTACGCTTGCATTAATCTATTTTGAGTTAATTACGTGCGATTAAGATTGAGTTTAAGATGCAAGTCTGCATGCTCTTAGTTTGTGTGTATGATTAGGAATGGTTAACAGAGAGAGAGTATTGAGTGGGTGGGATTGAGAGAGATTTTTTGGTCGTTAAAGGTGTGTATTAATTCGATCTCACATTTGGGAAAGCCTCCATGCACTAACCGGGTTTAATCCTTGAATTGACAATCCATTGGATGCCTATGTGTAGCTACTACACTATGCTATGATACTCCAACAAGGGCACCGTTGTCGGGGAACAATAATCTAAGTTAGTGATTGTCTTAGTTAAACACCTTCTCCTGATTTGAGAGCTCTCATTGGTTGTAAAACCATGAGATAGGATTAGATTAAATTAGTGAGGGCATTGGGTGTGTGATCCCGAGGGCGCGTCTAGGTTAGTTGGTATTTAAGATAGAAAATTAGCATGTGTTTTGTGTTTTGATACTTTGCTCAATACTAATCCAACACTAATCTTACCCTTTATTAAGTCCTCTTTGTTTATATTTTTGTGTTTTTGCACGTTGGTGGTGGTGGTGGTGGAAGATAGCACAAGCAAGAGGCATCTCTTCATCTCACAGCCGTGCGAGATACCCTACAACAAGTAGGTCAATTTAGTTTACAATTTGTTTGTTATTTTAGTGTTTGATTAGTGTTCAGTTAAGTGTTTGATTAGTGTTATTTTTTGTTTAGATAGTTAGTGTTTAATTTGCTATTCTATTTTGTTGTGTAATTTAGGCTTTTTTGTTGCATTTAGTTTGACACACACACACTACATACACACCATATTCTGTTTTTTTCACATACACTGCACACACTCAATTTTTGCCATTTCTACATAAGCCTGCACATAAAAATTACTATAATTTTTGCACCTTACACATGCATACACACTCTCATCTACACACACAGGAGCACACTTTTGCATCTTGCGTGGACCTACATGCACGTGGCTTGCAGAAACGTGCGTGCACAGAAGCACGTATCCCACACATTTGTTCGTGCACACACACGTACATTCTCAGGCATCTGCACGCACATGCTGCATGCAATCGCAAAGATTTTTTGCATAAAAAGAAAAAGGTGCACAAAAATCAAGGGCACATACACTTTTGTGCACAAAAAGAAAAGACACAAAAATAAGAAAAGAAAAGAAAAAAACCCAAAAAATAAACAAATAAATAAATAAAATAAGAAAAGAGAAAGCGGGCGAAAAAACTTTTGAATAAGAAAGAAAGACTCACATACACACACGAGCGCTCGTGGCCCTTGAAGAAAGGGGCCTAGAGCAAAAAAAAAAGTCTGAAAAATTTCTCATTTCCTGGTGCCAAAATTTGGGAGGTTACCTTTTCCGAGAGGAGTTAGAAAACATCCATCATCTAAATTTTGGTCCCAGAGCCATTTTTCCATAATGAGTTCAGTATGGGAAACTGGTAAATTTTGGGCGATTTTTGATCCCAAAAAATACGCTATTTTCTTTGGCCCAATGTGTTCGAGGGTTCTCAAAATGGTTTCTAGCAAAGTTTGAGCCAACCTGAAAATTTTTTGATTTTTTGAATTTAAAAAAAACTAAAAATTTGACCTTATGCACTTGCAGGACGGGATACCGTATAGACACTGCCATAGGGTCTAGGACACATTCTAGAGTACCTACATAGGAGAGTGGTACCCAATCTGTAGGAAATTTGGCTGATATTGCAGAAACCTTTTTCGAATCCCAATCTGATATCCTTTCCACCAGAACAACTAGCTCAATGTCTATGGCCAATCTAGGGCCGTCTAATCACTAAAATGCGACTCTTACGGGAGGTGGCAAAAGTGGGAGTGAGGGCAAAGAATAATGAAAATGTAAATGAGGGCTTTGTTTGGCCAATTTGGGACACTTTTAACCCAATTAGAGGGCAAGAACTAGGCGCCCTCCTCTCCCCATGACCTGCCCATGCTCCACCTCTCTCTAGCCACATGGATGCTATAACTGACATCATTTTCTACCTCATCAAGTCGTGAACTTCAAGGAGGTTTATCTTTCTCATTAAGAAGCTAATTAGAGTGATCAAGGACTCAAGTGAAAGCTCTCACAAAGCTCTTCAAGCTCAAGTGTGCAGGCTATATGCGTATGATTATGTACTACCCTTTGGTAGCTAAGTATGATACTTAGGCTATGGAGCACTTTCATCTCAAGCTCCTTCCCTAATCCTCTTCAAATCTCTCCTTTTCTCTACAAGTGCTCTTGGCTTGAATAGCCATTGAGGCTTTGAGAAGAGGACAATGTAGTGCAAGGGAGAAGCAAGCCAACAAGCTCATGGGTTATGGAGATCCTAGCCTCCATGGTCCTAATGATGTATTAGTTCAAGTTACTCTTTTTTGTAAAGAGTTCAAGAGCAAAGAATAATACAAAGCCTTTTGAGGGGGGTCAGCCTCAAGAAATCTGACCCTCAATCTTGTGTTGATTGTCTCAAGATCTTGCTTTAATGTGCTTATTATGCATATCCTAATTGTATATGTGTGTGAGTTACCTGTCAAATGGATTGGAGGTGCTTATCTTGACCTAGTTCACATGCATTTATTTTGACTACTAGTTGATGTAGGATAATAGTTGCATCTTCGTCAAAATAAATTTATGTGAAATGAAGGCGTCTTGCATAACTATGAGCATGGCGTAGTGGAATGGGCGCGACGATCAGGAGAAGGCTTTTTTACTGTTTGCATCCCCGCGTGAAAGCGTACCTTGAGAGAAAGCGGTAAGAATGCAGCGATGGAATGAAGGTGATCGGTGATGTCCTCCAGATGACTTCCGACAACACCCAAGCACAGGTTCAGGAGACTCCTCCTCTCTCTCCCTTCCACTTTGCTCATTGTTAATGTGAGCTACGTTCATTCCTGCCTAAAGCATTCGTTGACAGGCAAGCCTTTAAGCATTCGTCCACGATGAGTAAGTTGCATTGTTTGAGTGGTCAAGATTGGCATTTTCTCACCCTTCAATGGGCATATCTAACTCATGATGATGTTTTTCTTTTCCAAATCTTTATTATGGGAGTGAGATGTGAGGCAAGGTCCCTGAAATCTCTCTCTCTCTCTCTCTCTCTCTCTCTCTCTCTCTCTCTCTCTCAGTGCACACTCTTGGCTTTTGAGGCTTGGCCATGGCACTACATGGTGTGACGACTCTCTCTACACATACCAACACACACAAGCTCTCTCTCTCTCTCAACAATATTGTCTTTCCTTGTCGTTTTGTCAGGATGTCCAGGAGGAGCTTCAAGAGGCCAAATTGGGAGGCATACATGTATGAGTGCGACAAAGAGAACTTCACTCTACGCAACATCAACAAGCTTTGTGTTGAACACAAGTGTGTGCGTATGATTCACAAAGCACACATACCCACGATAAACTTTGTACACAATATGTGTGTTTTATGAAATGGATCATCCTATTGCCATTGATTTCTAATCTACATGTGTGTTCTTAATTGTGCAAGTAGGAACTGCTGTGTAGGAGAGTGCACTTACCAACACCTTGTCTCTAAGAGACAAATTTGAGACATTCAAACGTGGGCAACTTAGTCATCTATGGGTGGACTAGATGCAACGTCTCAACTTTGACGTTGATGTGGTTGATGTGGAGTGGGGAGTCGGTATTGACCTATTAATACTTTGATGATAGAAGCTTCAAGCGGATACCGAACACAAGATCAAAGTTGTTCATGTTGTGCACAATGAGACTGCAAACTGGCATCACCAATGATCTTGTCGGAATTGGCACAATCATAGGTATTCTTTGTCCACGTGTATTTAGAAACTGGAGAGAAGTCAATGGGCTAAACAAGGCCAGAATTTAGCAATTTTGCCTCATTTTAGAGGTTCTGAGGAGCATATCTCAAAACCAAAGCTCAAAACATGATTTGGCAACAAGCATCAATGACAATCTGACTTGCAAGGCTTCCTCTGTAACTTTTTGTTTGCCCATCAATAGTACATTGTCAATGGGGTGAAATAACTTGAAGTGCAAAATTCATTTTGGAGATATGAGCATAGGGTCATGATGTTGGTCATGTGGGCTATCTATGGTGTAGAAATGAGGTAAAAAGGGTTGTCGATGGCCTGACACAATAGAAAAATACCCCCTTACAAGTCATTTTCACTACGTGACAGTAAGAGAGAGTGTGCAACGCTTGTCAACCTAAGCTTGGTGGCCCTTGGAGCATCCCTTACATCATGTAAGATGAGTCATTGTTGCCCACATTTTGTTCTAAGTTACATTGTCAAGCATTGCCCTATGGAGTAGGTAGTCATAGGTACAATGCCTAGAATTAATTCCCTAAGGTAGTGCTTGACACACCTCTTTATCTAGTCTCAAGAGTGGATTGGCACTCCCTCACATTCCCAAATAACAGCTCCTATAGAGCGTCGCCAAAATTTTTGCAAGAATCCCACACTTAGATTTTTTGGTGGTAGCACTCATTGGTAAGCAATGGGGAAGAGGAAAGGTTATAAGGAGAGAGATGAGTTGGCCAAGGCATGCAAAACATGACTGTTGACCTCGTGGAAGCACCACCAGAGCCTAGGTGCAAGTGCCAACTTTAGTGGTTCCTCTCGCTAACAAAGAAGCTAAAGGGGGTAAAGCCAGAGGATATGGAGGTAGGTGTATGGGAGGAGCTGGATGAGCTAGCTTGGTCTACCATTATGCTGACATTGTCGAAGAATATGTACTTCAACATCAACAAGGAACAGACCAGTTATGGGGTGTGGACAAAGCTGCGTGAACTTTATGATCAGAAAAGTGCAGCTTCGCAGGTCTATTGGTGGCTAAAGTAGTTAGCGGATTTGAAGATGGAGGAAGGGACACCTATGTCCAACCATCTTAATCAATTTAATACGATTTTCTCACATCTTTCTGTGTAGGGAATCAATTTCGAGGATTCCATTAAAGCAATGTTTTTGTTGGTTACGTTGCCAGAAAAGCTGGGATACTTTCCGCACAGCCATTAGTAACTCTGCGCCTGATGATGGTCTCTCAAGTGCTGATGTAGAGGGCAGCTTACTAACTGAAGAGATCAATTGAAAGAATCAGGACTCTCCGAAAGGTGGTAGCAATGCTCTTGTTGTTTGTGGTAGATCTATTGATAAGGGCAAGCAGAATGAGAGAGGTAAATCTTGCAGCAAGTCACGTGGACGTAAAGAAGTTGAGTGCTATTATTGTCACAGAAAATGCCATATGAAGAAAGATTGCAACAAATGGAAGTGAGAGAAAGGTATGGATCCTGTCCTTAGAGATAATGTGGCTTAGATAGCGGATCTCTTTAAGGAAGAGCTTTCTCTTTTTACTATTAATGTAAAGCTTATGTGCACATAACTCTTCAAATACTGTTACTAGATGTGCTTTGTGCTCTTCAAGTATTTTGGAATAAACGATTATATTATCAAAGAACACACCAATGAATGCACGATGCAGTTGTGACTCATTGGTGAACTTACATATTTATGAGTTGAAGAACTAGGTGAAGGTGAATTTAATGAGAGAAACTACGTGGATGCCTGTAAGAACTACTGTCTATTCGCAAGAAGATTGTATAGATTGGGCAACACAGGAGTGCTTAGACTCATTCCCAACCCCCACATGTATGACAAAATCTTGAAATACGCTCATGTGAGCATAGAAGGAATCCATGCCAGCCCTAAAGCATGCTTCAGGAGGGTTTTGCTAGAGGGCTATTGGTGGCCGATATTGCATTTTGATGTGGCCGATATTGCATTTTGATGTGGAAGAGTATGTACGCAATTGTGATACATGTTAAAAAAGGAAACCTATTCCTTACGCTACACTTTTCCAAATCAGTATAGCACGACACCAAACTAGAGCAGATACTTGGTTGAGAATCTCAAGCACAGGCTTACAAATGATAAATTGTCAAAGCAAAGAAAGAGAGCGATCGAAGTTGAAGTGTCAAACTATCAACTTATTAAGAACTAGCTTTACCCGACGAGGCGAAGATGGAGTGTTATGGATATGTGTCCATGATGTAGACTACCTAAGTGTACTAATTCATGCTCACATAGGAGTTGGCTTTCCATTTGTGAAATTTTCATCCAAGTTATAGCCAGCTGATTTGCGATAATTCTTTCTATTTTCAGTGGTGTCTATGCCCTATCAGGTACCCTTAGTTTTGCAATAATAGATGGGCACATAATAGATGACTACTAAACCCATCAACTGCCTGCAGCATCTTACTTCTAGACGAAATAGATTTCCCCTTTATTTACCACATGGATAAATGCATACGGGTCTTTGGGTCGTGTTATTCATATCCCTAGCCTTGGCATTGACTGGCGTTGTTTGGTACATAGGGATATGTTGATCTCCCTGAACAACGTAATGACTGAGGTAACTCATGTATATTTCTCTGGAGTGGATGACAATTGTTCAGCGTAGGTCTCCGTGATCCTTGGATCAGGTTCCATCCAGCCCTGAGCCATCTCTTCCACCATCACTTGATTCATTGGAGTGATTCTTGGCAGAGGTGGTTGAGGTCCTAGGATTGGTGGTGGTAATGGCACATTTTGTGTTTGATATGGTATCGAGTTAGGATTGTTAGCTCCTTGAATGATCTGATTCGATTGTAACAGCGGAGCTGGGAGTGCTAGTTGTTACAGCCTTGGTTGATATGTCTGTGTTTGTGCTGGGGGCAACATTCTAGGATATCTGCACTTGGAAAAGAAGCAAATATACAAACCGTCAATGGAGAGGCGGTTGATGATTGCGGTGATGGAAGAGTCCACCATCTTCTTGTTTTCTTTGATCATAGTGCTGAGTTTATCCTCCACCTTCATGATCTCCTCTTTTATTCTGGTCTTTCCTAATTCAAAATCTCACCATCCAATGCATCGCATCATGGCCCCAAAGGTGCCTTGAAAATAGCTCCACGAATGGACTAACTCAATCACGCTTTGGCCCTTTTGGTCTGAAAGTTGTGGCATTGGTGGGTAAACCACCGTTTCCCAAAGGGCAATGTTGCAACAATTTTTTTAAAATTAAGAATTTAAATTAAAGTAATGTGTAATTGATATTGAATCATAAAATTTGTAAAAATTATATTGGGATCTAGAACTAAAACATATCCAATGCCAACGAATGTATTTCAATTTGGGCTAGGAAAGTTACACTACAAATTGGTTTTCCTAAGCACTCATCATCATCATGGCCTTATCTATCCACACATATACATCATGGGCGATGTCTAATGAAAACATCTTACTGACATACTCACATCACAAATAATGTGGCACACATCAAACTCATTGAACAAAGATCAAGCTCGCAAACTTCGAAAGTATGTAGCTCCTTATCAGTCAATAATAGGTCAATAGTACAAGTTAGGAAAATATGGTATTTTGCACAAGTGTGTCAAAGAGAACAAATGCATGGATGTGCTTGAACAAGATCATTCATGAATAGTACAAAGCCACTTCATAGTAGAAACCACATCACAAAAGGTGCTACAAGCAGGATTATGTGGCCAATCCTTTTTATACATAACACCAAGTTTGGAGAGTCTTGATAAATCACGGCAAGTGGAAGTCATTGCTTTGTACTCGAAAGCTTCAATTACAAAAAAATATATACAATCACATCCTCAATACGGAGGTGATATTGTAAGTCCAAGTACTATTTAAACGCATCATATGATGAGCTGCTCCCTCCATCATCAGATGAGCTCATATCAGTATACATGTCCGATGAGTGCTCACCCTTTCATTCACGTCTAGGTGCAATGGCATTGGTGAATGGATCAACAACGATAGGAGCATCAACAAGTGCAGTAGTATATTTAAGTAAGATATGATATATATATATATATAAAATGCAAAAATCAATAAACAAAAATCATCACTTTAGAGCTTCAAGTACCTGTTGACCGTACGGTCTCATGGCTTCCTGAAACTATGCATCCATCCGTTAGTTTTGAAAAGGGCCCACGTGTCATGTCTGCTATGCCAGCCTTTATGTAGCTCTCATTCAAATTGTATATGGTTATGTTACATGCTTCAGCCCAAAAAGTCATGACCGATAAATCTTTCCCTTTAATCATACTCTTTGTCATTTCATAGAGAATGTGATGCTTGTGCTCCACTACTCCATTTTGCTATGGTGTATTTGGAGGGGGGTTTTGCCTCTTAATCTCATGACATAAACTCTTTGTCATAAATACCTTTTCACTGTAAATAGGCATGTGTGCGTTAGGGACTTTACCCATATCTTCTATATATTTTTTATATTATTAAAAAAAAGTTTTTGCTAGCTACTCATCAAAAATAAATAAAATTATTACGGCCCATTTTGTGTAAATATTTTATTTTATATAAGGGCTTAAATATGGGGGTCTCTATTTTCTCTAGCTATGTAAATACTTCATTAGGTGTGTGTATTACAAAACTTAAATATATTATTATTTATTATTATTATTATTATTATTACTCTTCATAATACTTTTGGACCATCATTGTACATATGCTTCAACTTCACCATGCATAAGTAAATCCTATGCCCTCACATTTCTACCCACACCATGTAGAAAGCCTACTACCCAAATCACTTTTTCCTTTAGACTATTTCATCTTTTATTCTCTCATCTACCCTAAAATAATGAGGGTCTCCCTCCCTTTTGACTTCCATAGTTTAGTATTTTTGTATATATTTTTTACTATTAAATATTTTATATATTTTCATTAAATATCTTTTCATATATCAATTATTTTTGTATATTTTATTCACAATTAGATCTCTTTGTTTATTTTATTTTCCTATCATAATAACCATATTGTCATGATATGTTGACTAGTTAAATACTAGCTTGTTTTTTCTTTATTATGTAAATCCTTTATAAAATGGAAAAAATCTCCTCCATGCAAGTGTCCATATACACTTGAGTCTCTAAGGTCAGGTTATGATGTATTGGGGGGCTCACTCTTGGAGCTATCAAGAAATTCTACCAATGGGGACCCACACAAAGATTTTAAAAATTCAAAAAATACATGATTCTGCTGAATTTTTTGTGCCCGCCTCCACTCCGAATTTGAACTGGTCATCAAAAGCAAAAAGTTAGCTCAGGAGCTCAAGAATTTTGAGAATTTTTGGAGCTAATGGCGGTGAGATATGAATTTTTTATTGGACCCTAGTCTGCCCACTTTTTGGCAAGGTACACCTAGTCTCTTCTCACCTCCCTTACACATTCATCACCTACACACTTACTCATTCCTTTCTCACTCCATCAAACCTGCAAACTTCATGTCCTCTCTCACCCTCTCCACCTTTGCCCTCTCCTTCCATCTCCATTTGCTCTCATATCTACTCTACACCCATACCTCATCTCCATTTCTCTCCCTATTACTCCCATATTACATAAAAATTCAGCATGAATGTATCATATTAACCTCTCCAAATATGGGGTTTCCATCTACAAAAACTCCCATGTTCTTCACCTCAATCAACTTTTGTGGCGTCGAATGCAAGAAGGAGACCGGCGGTTAACTTAAAGATCTACACATGGGTGAATCCAAGCTTCTTCGAGCTTTCAACCACACAAAGGATCTTTCCAAATCTTTACTCCTCTCACTCAACCTCTCAGCCCTTCTCACCCATTTGTACATTATACTACTAACCTTTTATAGTGATTACTAACTACTAACCACTAACCATATGTAAATAAGCACCCACTCTACTACTTTTTGAGTAGGCATTACTACAAGTTATTTGCTCAAACCTCTACATCACACTCTCCTCTCATCTTCAATAATTCTCTCACCTTGAGCCCACATCCATGTGACTCAAGGGATAAGAAGAGGCCCACTCTCATTCCAAAATAAAAAATCCATAATCCATGATTTCTCATAATAAAATTAATAAGGCTTAATCCTAATTGGGGCTTCTCAAACCTATAAATAGAGCCCTTCCATTCCTTGTGGAGCAAGAGGAGATTACACACATTGTACACCACAGGAGTGGAAGGGTTATAACAGCGATACCCTTTCTACTATACAGAGAATATCCAATGAAGATGCATTTTTCTACCTTTGGATCTAGCTTAGTTCTCCTCTCATCAGGGATATGAACATAAGCAATGCAACCAAATACTTTAAAATGTGAAATATCTTATTTTCTTCCTGTATACTTTTCCTCAGGCGTCATGCCATGGACAGCTGCAGTGGGGGTTCTGTTCATAATATACACACAGCAGTTGCTACTGCTTCAGCTCAAAAATAATCAGGCATCTTCTTTTCATTTAGCATAGCCCTTGCAACTTCTGCAATATGCCTGTTCTTTCTTTCTGCAACCCCATTCTGTTGAGGGGTAGATCTGCATGAGTATTTTCTCTGAATTCCCTGCTCTTTCAAATAGTCACTGAATTCTTCTGAGAAATACTTTGCCCCTCCATCAGATCTTAGCACTTTTATCTGCATGCCCTTTTCTTTCTTAACCATAGCCTTAAAGGCTTTGAATGGCTAAACACTTCACTTTTATGCTTCATAAAATAGACCCATACTTTTGTTGTGTGATCATCAATGAAGCTCACATAATAATGGCATGCACCAAGAGAAGGAGCTTTGGTTGTCCACACATCAGACTGGATCACTTCCAAAGCCCTGTTGCTTACTTCAGCATTGCGTGGAAATGCATGTCTGGCTTGCTTGCCCATTTGGCATGCTTCACATACCTTTTGCATTCCATCCACTCTGAATTTTGGCAAACTGCAACAATACTCTGTGTTTGCATAGATTTCAGCCTTTGTATGTTCACGTTGTCGTGCTGTGACACGTCCATGTAGGGAAAATCTTCTCTATGATCAATTCACATGAATTCAGAGACAAGGACATGCAAACAGTGATGTATAAACTGTACGTGGGCTTGATATGCTAGTACTCTGTAAATAGGAGTTCAAATATAGTGTGATTTCAAGTATAAAGTGATACACTGGCATGGTTGATTTCTTTTGAGGTATACAGGGCATTTAGAGATGGGCACTTGGAAGGTCGCATTTGAGTGTGTGAAAGCATGGGGAATAATTGATGATAAAGGGGCCAAGGTGACAATGGGCATTGGTGTGAAAAGGCATATGGTGACCAACTTGTAGACCTTACAAGAAATAATAAAATGATAATAACCTGGCCAGCTGGAAAAGGAATGCGTGGAGGCCTGAGCAGCTGCCACCGTATATTCCAGAAGGTTGGTGAGCGTGGAGGTGACGGGGAAGCGTGGGCTGCAGAGAAAAAGAAGGACCGCCTCGTGAAAAAGGAGGTTTTTTTTCCAGGGGGTTCAGGGAACGGGGTGCTGCAGCTGCTGCAGAAGAAAAGAGGTGTAGCCCTGTGTGTGGGGAGGAGGCTGCTAAAGCTTGGTACGTGAAGTCGCCGGGGGAAGCTCTCTGGGAGCAGACCATAACAGAGCAAGAAGGTTAGAAGGAGTGGGGAAGGCAGATTGTCCATGAACAGGTCACCCCCCGATGCTAGATGAGGGTCGGGTAGAGGGGGAAGAAGCTTCACCAGGAGCGGCAGCCACAAGTATGAGGAGAGGTGCCTGGGTAATCGTGAAGAAGTGTGGGCTGGCGTGTGGGAGCCGTCGCAGGTAGGCGTGTGAAGAGAAGCGAGAAGGCTCTCTGGCGCAGCTGCTGACAGAGGAGAGGTGCCTGGGTAATCGTGAAGAAGTGTGGGCTGGTGTGTGGGAGCCGTCGCAGGTAGGCGTGTGAAGAGAAGCGAGAAGGCTCTCTGGCGCAGCTGCTGACAGAGGAGAGGTGCCTGGGTAATCGTGAGGAAGAGGACCGCCTGGTAGAAGAGGGCTGGGGAGGACAAGCAAACTGCCTGGGGAAGAAGGCCGTGCACAGCTGCAGATATAAAGGACATAGACCGGCTACAACAAGTTCTCTCTCTCTCTCACTTCCCTCGCCTTCGAATAGGTCAACAACAATATGGTTTCCTGCCTTTTGGTGATTGCCCTCCGACTGGCCAATAGTAAGCTGGTTTAATCCCTCTCTTGACTGGTTGCTCTCAAGCTGGTCGTACAACTGCGAGTTCTTTCTCTACTGGATGCTCTCCAAAACAGGTCATATAGCTGTGTTCTCTCTCTCAATACAATGAGCTCTCTTCTGGACTCTTTTGTATGGAACAAATCGTGCAGCAGAACTGTGTCACATGTACTCTAGTCAAGTTGCTCTTTCTTTGGTGGAAGAGTGTTTCTTCTCTCCTACCCTCAAAATAAGATGTAAAAAAGCGAGCTACTATGGGGTATATTTGGGGTTGTTTATGGTTGTGTATGGGACTTTTATAGAGCTATTTTCTATGGACTGATTTGGCTCAGTGACATAGCTATCCTAGGGTTCAAATTCAAGACATGTGGTGGTACGACTATTTTTCATGGAGCAGATCTGACATGAGCACATAGCAAAACACTTGGGCTTTTAGCTTTGTGAAGAAAACTTGCATATACTCTCATCTGTGCTTTGAGGAAAGCTTTCCAAGATATATGTGGACAAATACACTGCTGATTGCACCTGCACCGGCTTGAGAATCAGGGTTTTGAAGCTGTGATGCTGTGGTTTACCAGAGGAGGGGAACCCTTGAGAGTTTTCTTTTGTATTTTCTTTTGATGCTGATGCCCGTGTCTCAGGGCTGTTGAGACACTGTTATGTTTTGCCTATCTAAAGAATCTAGAGAGATTGGCTTGCAAGCTTCTGCAGGTGATGCCCCTTGAAGAGATATATCGAAACGACTCTCACAGCCAGAAGTCTCGCACTTTCCCAGCGATACCGCCCACGTCACGACAGGAAGGTTCTTTGGATTTGGGTTATCCTGGAATGCTAACTGGGTGTTCCAACAATAAACAGAGTTATGCTATGTCATCAGTGTCAGGGTTACCTTGCAACCACATTTGTGAGCAACAATGTCGAACTTGGAAGCCTGTTTATGATGATGATTTGGAGAGGGAAATTGAATCTGTCTTTTTGGATCATACAGGGTTCAATGACATACAGATTCAAGGGTACTCGGGTGAGGGACCCATAATTCTAAGCCCATCTGCAGACAGGTATCAAGAAATACTGGGAGATAACATGCAAGATATGCAAAGTGTGGTCACAGAGCCTCATGAGGCTGCATATGAGCAACCAAATGGATATAGCTATGGGGGTATGAATGTTCATGATAATCAACATGTGGGATTGCAAGATGATAATGGCTTCAATGCGATTGATCTTGAATTGGATGCTATCCTAGATGATGCATTGGATGATTTCATGATATATAATAGATCCCCATCAGCTTTGGGCTCTTCTATGCTTGATGCTAGTCAACTGTCGGTTGCAAGTGAGGATGTGCAGGTGTTATGTAAGCCAAATGATTGTGATGAGATTGATTCAGATCTGAAGGCTATTCTCGATGATGCCTTGTTGGACTTTGTATGTGTTGATGGTGTGGATGCTTTGCATACTTTGCAACGGCCTAAAGAAGAGGTATATAATAGCATAGAGGAAGCCAATAAAGACCATGCTTTTCCGTCTTTGGATGAGAAGAATGAATGTTTCTCAGTGGGTGAGCTGGATCCGGGCAAGGTAGATTTGGATGGGATGTTACCAAGTGTGTGTTCCACGCTGTTAATGCAGTTGTTACTTGGTGTGGCCATACAATATGTGGTGCAAAGGCTTCAAACATGGCCTGAGGAAAATTTTGAAGGAAATTATTTTGAAGAGTATCCCACTTTGAATGATGAGGATAATTATGCATATGCAGAGAATCTAAGTGAGGATAGGGCTTCATATGAGCAAAGGATATGGCACATATGCCAAAAGCGATTGGTATTTGATCCAGGTGGGAAAGCAGAACCATTCAGATGTGATTGCTAAGATATAAACATCTTGCAGGCTAGGGGGTAGGTTAAGATGTCATGCTATGTTTCAACAAAGGATAACCCCTTGTGAGTGGCACTATGTATATTCTTCTACTGTTTCATGTTTACTAGGGTGATACCAACTGGGTCAGGTTTGACAGGGTTTAAGACGCCTAGTTGGATGCTTGTACATATACCAATGTTGGTGTGCAAATAATGCATGGACACTAAATTCCAGGACCAGTGTGGCACATACCGGAGGATGTGCAGGCTTAGAGGGGGTGGATGTCGTGCTGTGACACGTCCATGTAGGGAAAATCTTCTCTGTGATCAATTCACATGAATTCAGAGACAAGGACATGCAAACAGTGATGTATAAACTGTACATGGGTTTGATATGCTAGTACTCTGTAAATAGGAGTTCAAATATAGTGTGATTTCAAGTATAAAGTGATACACTGGCATGGTTGATTTCTTTTGAGGTATACAGGGCATTTAGAGATGGGCACTTGGAAGGTCGCATTTGAGTGTGTGAAAGCATGGGGAATAATTGATGATAAAGGGGCCAAGGTGACAATGGGCATTGGTGTGAAAAGGCATATGGTGACCAACTTGTAGACCTTACAAGAAATAATAAAATGATAATAACCTGGCCAGCTGGAAAAGGAATGCGTGGAGGCCTGAGCAGCTGCCACCGTATATTCCAGAAGGTTGGTGAGCGTGGAGGTGACGGGGAAGCGCGGGCTGCAGAGAAAAAGAAGGACCGCCTCGTGAAAAAGGAGGTTTTTTTTCCAGGGGGTTCAGGGAACGGGGTGCTGCAGCTGCTGCAGAAGAAAAGAGGTGTAGCCTTGTGTGTGGGGAGGAGGCTGCTAAAGCTTGGTACATGAAGTCGCCGGGGGAAGGTCTCTGGGAGCAGACCATAACAGAGCAAGAAGGTTAGAAGGAGTGGGGAAGGCAGATTGTCCATGAACAGGTCACCCGCATGCTAGATGAGGGTCGGGTAGAGGGGGAAGAAGCTTCACCAGGAGCGGCAGCCACAAGTATGAGGAGAGGTGCCTGGGTAATCGTGAAGAAGTGTGGGCTAGCGTGTGGGAGCCGTCGCAGGTAGGCGTGTGAAGAGAAGCGAGAAGGCTCTCTGGTGCAGCTGCTGACAGAGGAGAGGTGCCTGGGTAATCGTGAGGAAGAGGACCGCCTGGTAGAAGAGGGCTGGGGAGGACAAGCGAACTGCCTGGGGAAGAAGGCCGTGCACAGCTGCAGATATAAAGGACATAGACCGGCTGCAACAAGTTCTCTCTCTCTCTCACTTCCCTCGCCTTCGAATAGGTCAACAACAGTATGGTTTCCTGCCTTTTGCTGATTGCCCTCCGACTGGCCAATAGTAAGCTGGTTTAATCCCTCTCTCGACTGGTTGCTCTCAGGCTGGTCGTACAACTGCGAGTTCTTTCTCTACTGGATGCTCTCCAAAACAGGTCATATAGCTGTGTTCTCTCTCTCAATACAATGAGCTCTCTTCTGGACTCTTTTGTATGGAACAAATCGTGCAGCAGAACTGTGTCACCTGTACTCTAGTCAGGTTGCTCTTTCTTTGGTGGAAGAGTGTTTCTTCTCTCCTACCCTCAAAACAGGATGTTAAAAAGCGGGCTACTATGGGGTATATTTGGGGTTGTTTATGGTTGTGTATGGGACTTTTATAGAGCTATTTTCTATGGACTGATTTGGCTCAGTGACATAGCTATCCTAGGGTTCAAATTCAAGACATGTGGTGGTACGACTATTTTTCATGGAGCAGATCTGACATGAGCACATAGCAAAACACTTGGGCTTTTAGCTTTGTGAAGAAAACTTGCATATACTCTCATCTGTGCTTTGAGGAAAGCTTTCCAAGATATATGTGGACAAATACACTGCTGATTGCACCTGCACCGGCTTGAGAATCAGGGTTTTGAAGCTGTGATGCTGTGGTTTACCAGAGGAGGGGAACCCTTGAGAGTTTTCTTTTGTATTTTCTTTTGATGCTGATGCCCGTGTCTCAGGGCTGTTGAGACACTGTTATGTTTTGCCTATCTAAAGAATCTAGAGAGATTGGCTTGCAAGCTTCTGCAGGTGATGCCCCTTGAAGAGATATATCGAAACGACTCTCACAGCCAGAAGTCTTGCACTTTCCCAGCGATACCGCCCACGTCACGACAGCTTTGGTGAACCCGACATGAAACCGCTGGGGTGAGAGTACGTAGAGATGGCTAGCAAAATGGAGCATTTATATGCAGAGATGAAAGAGCTTGAAGAGCGGTTCAGGAAGATTGAAGAAGAAAAGCGAATTCAGGAAGCGGTGGAAATTGCGGTGCAATTGGTATATAACAGGGTCAATATATTTGATGGTTTCGATCCAGAAAGCTATCTAAGGTGTTACGAGACAGAGATGAAGAATCAAGGGGTTCCAGAAAACATGATGATTGCATCTTTTGCATACCTTATAAGTCCTGATTTAAAAGATGAAGTGCTGGAACTAGCAGAGTATCACTCCAAACGATGGAGTGATTTTGTAGATGCACTTATTTATGCGAGTTCCATGAACCTAAAGCAGGAGCAACTTACTTGGGAAAAGAAAAAGCAAAAGGGTGATGAAATGAGGTATAATGTGAGCTGTGATAGTGTTCCAGCAACGATCCGAGCCAATTTAGAAGCACTTGTCGATGCATGTCTTATGGAGGATAATCAATTCCTATTCAAGGCTGATACAGAGATTGTGGAGGCTGTTTATGCTAAATTGGGACTACAAAAAGCCATTAGTGAGCATCAAGGCCTTCACAGTGCCAAAAGCGATGCTTTGCTACAGCCTCATAAAGATGCAATGGGTGAACTGTGCAAGTATAATCTGTCTTCCTTGTTTGAGGGTGCAGACATACAGGGTCCTATAATCATACCACATGATGTGTGTATGCCTATGCTTGAGGAGACACTTGATTCAGAGAGCTTCAGGACAGGTGCTCAAGACCCAATACACGAGGAAGAGGACATCGCTTATAGTTTCCTCTTGGGCTGTGAAGCATGTAAGCTGTGTAAACTTGAGGATTCTCATGACGAAAGTGCTCCTTCGAAGGGTATTCCTCAGGTGTCGTATCATATGTGTGAAGAACAGCAGGAACCAATGCTTCTTGCTGAAAGCATGATTGCAGAGTTTAAAGATCTAAGACAAGAAGAAGATGCTATCATTATTGCATTCTTATCTGGTTATGATGCTTATAAGCAGGATGATGTACATGAATATGCATGCGAGGAAAATAAAATATTACAAGATGGGCCACAAGTATGTGTGATTGATTTAGAGGAGGTGAGTGATATGCGTGATTCCAACAGTGATGCTGCTTCTGAAGCTGGTTGCCAAGGTTCTTTGGATTTGGGTTATCCTGGAATGCTAACTGGGTGTTCCAACAATAAACAGAGTGATGCTATGTCATCAGTGTCAGGGTTACCTTGCAACCACATTTGTGAGCAACAATCTCCAGCTTGGAAGCCTGTTTATGATGATGATTTGGAGAGGGAAATTGAATCTGTCTTTTTGGATCATACAGGGTTCAATGACATACAGATTCAAGGGTACTCGGGTGAGGGACCCATAATTCTAAGCCCATCTGCAGACAGGTATCAAGAAATACTGGGAGATAACATGCAGGATATGCAAAGTGTGGTCACAGAGCCTCATGAGGCTGCATATGAGCAACCAAATGGATATAGCTATGGGGGTATGAATGTTCATGATAATCAACATGTGGGATTGCAAGATGATAATGGCTTCAATGCGATTGATCTTGAATTGGATGCTATCCTAGATGATGCATTGGATGATTTCATGACATATAATAGATCCCCATTAGCTTTGGGCTCTTCTATGCTTGATGCTAGTCAACTGTCGGTTGCAAGTGAGGATGTGCAGGTGTTATGTAAGCCAAATGATTGTGATGAGATTGATTCAGATCTGAAGGCTATTCTCGATGATGCCTTGTTGGACTTTGTATGTGTTGATGGTGTGGATGCTTTGCATACTTTGCAACGGCCTAAAGAAGAGGTATATAATAGCATAGAGGAAGCCAATGAAGACCATGCTTTTCCGTCTTTGGATGAGAAGAATGAATGTTTGTCAGTGGGTGAGCTGGATCCGGGCAAGGTAGATTTGGATGGGATGTTACCAAGTGTGTGTTTCATGCTGTTAATGCAGTTGTTACTTGGTGTGGCCATACAATATGTGGTGCAAAGGCTTCAAACATGGCCTGAGGAAAATTTTGAAGGAAATTATTTTGAAGAGTATTCCACTTTGAATGATGAGGATAATTATGCATATGCAGAGAATCTAAGTGAGGATAGGGCTTCATATGAGCAAAGGATATGGCACATATGCCAAAAGCGATTGGTATTTGATCCAGGTGGGAAAGCAGAACCATTCAGATGTGATTGCTAAGATATAAATATCTTGCAGGCTAGGGGGTAGGTTAAGATGTCATGCTATGTTTCAACAAAGGATAACCCCTTGTGAGTGGCACTATGTATATTCTTCTACTGTTTCATGTTTACTAGGGTGATACCAACTGGGTCAGGTTTGACAGGGTTTAAGACGCCTAGTTGGATGCTTGTACATATACCAATGTTGGTGTGCAAATAATGCATGGACACTGAATTCCAGGACCAGTGTGGCACATACCGGAGGTGCAGGCTTAGAGGGGGTGGATGTCGTGCTGTGACACATCCATGTAGGGAAAATCTTCTCTGTGATCAATTCACATGAATTCAGAGACAAGGACATGCAAACAGTGATGTATAAACTGTACATGGGCTTGATATGCTAGTACTCTGTAAATAGGAGTTCAAATATAGTGTGATTTCAAGTATAAAGTGATACACTGGCATGGTTGATTTCTTTTGAGGTATACAGGGCATTTAGAGATGGGCACTTGGAAGGTCGCATTTGAGTGTGTGAAAGCATGGGGAATAATTGATGATAAAGGGGCCAAGGTGACAATGGGCATTGGTGTGAAAAGGCATATGGTGACCAACTTGTAGACCTTACAAGAAATAATAAAATGATAATAACCTGGCCAGCTGGAAAAGGAATGCGTGGAGGCCTAAGCAGCTGCCACCATATATTCCAGAAGGTTGGTGAGCGTGGAGGTGACGGGGAAGCGCGGGCTGCAGAGAAAAAGAAGGACCACCTCGTGAAAAAGGAGGTTTTTTTTCCAGGGGGTTCAGGGAACGGGGTGCTGCAGCTGCTGCAGAAGAAAAGAGGTGTAGCCTTGTGTGTGGGGAGGAGGCTGCTAAAGCTTGGTACGTGAAGTCGCCGGGGGAAGCTCTCTGGGAGCAGACCATAACAGAGCAAGAAGGTTAGAAGGAGTGGGGAAGGCAGATTGTCCATGAACAGGTCACCCGCATGCTAGATGAGGGTCGGGTAGAGGGGGAAGAAGCTTCACCAGGAGCGGCAGCCACAAGTATGAGGAGAGGTGCCTGGGTAATCGTGAAGAAGTGTGGGCTGGCGTGTGGGAGCCGTCGCAGGTAGGCGTGTGAAGAGAAGCGAGAAGGCTCTCTAGCGCAGCTGCTGACAGAGGAGAGGTGCCTGGGTAATCGTGAGGAAGAGGACCGCCTGGTAGAAGAGGGCTGGGGAGGACAAGCGAACTGCCTGGGGAAGAAGGCCGTGCACAGCTACAGATATAAAGGACATAGACCGGCTGCAACAAGTTCTCTCTCTCTCTCACTTCCCTCGCCTTCGTCGAATAGGTCAACAACAGTATGGTTTCCTGCCTTTTGCTGATTGCCCTCCGACTGGCCAATAGTAAGCTAGTTTAATCCCTCTCTCGACTGGTTGCTCTCAAGCTGGTCGTACAACTGCGAGTTCTTTCTCTACTGGATGCTCTCCAAAACAGGTCATATAGCTGTGTTCTCTCTCTCAATACAATGAGCTCTCTTCTGGACTCTTTTGTATGGAACAAATCGTGCAGCAGAACTGTGTCACCTGTACTCTAGTCAGGTTGCTCTTTCTTTGGTGGAAGAGTGTTTCTTCTCTCCTACCCTCAAAACAGGATGTAAAAAAGCGGGCTACTATGGGGTATATTTGGGGTTGTTTATGGTTGTGTATGGGACTTTTATAGAGCTATTTTCTATGGACTGATTTGGCTCAGTGACATAGCTATCCTAGGGTTCAAATTCAAGACATGTGGTGGTACGACTATTTTTCATGGAGCAGATCTAACATGAGCACATAGCAAAACACTTGGGCTTTTAGCTTTGTGAAGAAAACTTGCATATACTCTCATCTGTGCTTTGAGGAAAGCTTTCCAAGATATATGTGGACAAATACACTGCTGATTGCACCTGCACCGGCTTGAGAATCAGGGTTTTGAAGCTGTGATGCTGTGGTTTACCAGAGGAGGGGAACCCTTGAGAGTTTTCTTTTGTATTTTCTTTTGATGCTGATGCCCGTGTCTCAGGGCTGTTGAGACACTGTTATGTTTTGCCTATCTAAAGAATCTAGAGAGATTGGCTTGCAAGCTTCTGCAAGTGATGCCCCTTGAAGAGATATATCGAAACGACTCTCACAGCCAGAAGTCTCGCACTTTCCCAGCGATACCGCCCACGTCACGACAACGTGCCCAATGCGCTTGTGCCATATTTCAATATCTACAATGACACCTCTTCCATGACAAACATAACAACCTGTACCTCTGGGATATCAGCATCCAAGGTAAACATTCTGCCATTTCTTTTGCCTTTTGCAACCAAGCGGCACTGATTTTTCAAATCCTCAACAAAGCACCCATCAGGGTTAAATCTGACCTGCAAACCCTGATCTACCATTTGGCCTAAGACCAAGTTCTTGGTGATGTTTGGAACATGAAGTACATCTTACAAGTACTTTGTTCTTCCACATTCTGCATAGCCAATGGCACCTTACCAACCTGTGCAATTGGATGAGTAGCAGTATCATCACCTGTTTCAACATAACCTGGCTTTTCCAAGTTTTTAACATCAGTGAACCACTCACCATGACTGGTCATGTGGTTAAAAGCACCTGAATCAACAAACCATACATTTTTACAATCTGCAGCATTTTCTGTCATGGAGTTAACCATGTGCTGCATCACAAAGAGGCGCTCATTTCTGTCAACCACGCAACCTCTCATCAAACTTGAACTCAATAGAACATGGGAACCACATAACTACCGCCTATCGCACCTAGCACGTCACAAACACCAACAACATCCATCCCCAGATCACAAGTTACACAAATATCACCACACACGACTGCCAAAACACTCACACCTAACCCACTTACACTCACTGCTAAAGCCACACATCGAACCACTTATACCACCACTCCCACAAGCACCCACACCACCTCCACCCAACCCAATTGAACTACACAGATTAGCGTTGATGGTGGCCAACTTTTTGCCCGATGAAAACCTTCCACATGAAAGCTGCCATATGAGGATTTGGACCAAGAAGACGGAACCACCCGTATTGTATTACTTCACCGAAAAGCCAACTTCAACCACGTAGGATCCAGAAAATCACCAGATGGATGGAGCGGAAGCACATGGACGAATGTCATGCACTGCCATATGCACTGCCATATGCAGGACATAGAGGAATTGCCTCTACCACCCAAGCTCTAGAAAGGTATTTCTATTGGCCAGGAATGCACAAGGATTTGCATCAGTTTGTTATAAAGTGCCGAAATTGCCAGAAGGTAATATATGACAAGCACGACATTGGTTTTTTGTTGCCACTCCTGATGCCTAAGGCACCGAGGGAAAGTATAGCAATGCACTTTGGTTTTGATCTGCCAAGGTCAAGAAATGGGAATGATGGGATATGGATTGTTATCGATCGCTTTAGTGAGCAAGCTCATTTATTCCAATCAAGAAGACAATCAAAGGTAGAGCACATGGCAAAGGTGTTTATTGCTCGGATATTTAACAACTAGCTAAGTGTCAATGATGCAAGCATTAACAAACAAAAGCAAACATTACACCAAAGTTGCATTGTTATACTTTGTGGCTCATCGTCCCCAGGCAGAGCAAGCATACACCACCGTTGCGCGAGAGGCTCTGGGCATGATCTTTTCAGTGCAAAAATTCTACCATTACTTACTGGGGAATTTCTTTGTCTTTTATGTATCAAATGATGAATGCATATGAAACAGCTCTCACCCTATCCAGCTGAACCTCTTGCAGATGTAAAAGCTTCTCCTTGAATGCATCATTGGAAGGCCCCAGCAACTTTTCTAACTGCTTAACTGCAGGCAACTCGACTTCCACTGGCAATAATGCCTCCTTTCCATATACTAAATGATAAGGAGTAAACCCTGTAGCTGTCTTCACCGAAGTATGATAAGCCCATAATGCACTAGGCAACTCCAAATCCCAATTTTTGCCTTGATGCTCTGTCACCTTGGCCAGAATCTGCACCAGCTCTCCATTGAATCTTTCATTCAAGCCATTACACTGTGGATAATAAGGAGTAGCTCTAAACCCTGGCCCCCCTGATCAGAAAGAAGCTCTAGTGGTACCCCAAACTTGCAACAGATGTCCTCGTACACAAACTTTGCGACATCCTTGGCAGTGATTTGCCTTACTGCTTTAGCCTCTGCCCATCTAGAGAGATAGTCCACTGCCGTCAAGATATAGCTTTTGCCTCTACTTGTGATAGATAACGGGCTCACTGCATCAATTCCCCACTTTTCAAATACATCAAAGGCTAGAATGGTTTTTCATAGCTCTAGCTTCAACACTTTCTTTCCAAATGATTGACATCTTTTGCAAGACCTACACCAATGGTGAACATCCTTTTGCAAACTAGGCCATACATACCCCTCTTGCAAGATCTTATGCAAGGTGATCTTGAGAGCAAAATGGCCGCCAAATGCGCCTTCATGAATTTCTTCCAACACTCTATAAAGCTCCTCCTTCCAGGGTACATGTCTCAACACTAGATCAGCCCCTTTCATGTACAAGACATCACCAACAATCAATTTGTACTTAGAAGCTCTACGCATAAAACCATACTTCTTAGACTTCTGAATGTCCTTTGGAATGATTCCTGTTAGCAGAAGCTCCTCCTCCTGCACTAGACTTTCTCGACCTTGATAAAGTGGCAAATCAGCCGCCTTAAGAACAAACACCTCGCCAATCATGCTTTGGGTGGCCTCATGTGCTTCCTCATTGAGAGCACGCTCAATATGTCTAATGCTCCATGCCTCAAACTTCTTCAGCAGACTTTTGATCCTGAAGCACATCTCCTTCAATGAGGTGTTCTTACTCTTCCACACACCCAACACTTGCTTTACTACCAACAAGGCATCACCTTTAATGCTCAACCTTCTAATTCCATGCTTCAAACAAATGTGTAATGCGGCTTCCAAAGTGGCATATTCAGCCTCATTGTTACTGTGAGCATCCAATTTGAACCCTCTCTTGAATACTAGCTTCCCCTCTGGATCATATAGTGCTATTCCTCGTGAAGCCGCATCATGACTCTTTCTGTATGAGCCATCAAAGAAAAGAACATGTGCATAGCTAATCTGTGGCACTTCTTCAACAACCCTTTTAACCACCTCTTCCTTAACTAAAAGAGGATTCTCCTTGTAAGTCAACAAATCAGCTAGGCTAGCTCTTGTACTGTCTTCTACCAGAAAAGAGAACTCAAATTCTTGCAACTCAATTACCCATTTCTTGATGGCATTTGACATGTTAACGCCATTAATTAACTGTGGCAAGAGAGCATAACTTGTCAAGAAAACAAAAGGTCGTGGGAGCAAGTAATGACGAAAGCGTCAACAGGCAAATATCACACTGGCCATTACTGGCTCTACTTCCAACAATCTTCTTTCTGCCACCAACTTCACTTGGCTTGCACAATACACTGGCCTCATATACATGCTGCTCTTTCCTTTCTGCAACAACATTGCTCCAATGGCATCATCCCCTACTGAGGGATTAACATAAAATACTTGTTCCCAATCAAGAGCCTGCATGGCTGGCAGCCCCCCTAACACCTCCTTCACCTTTTGAAACACTTCTTCACACTTGTCATCCCATTGCAATGGATCATGCTTTGCCACTTGTTGTAATGGATAAAGAAGCTGTGAGGACAATGGAATAAACCTTTCCATATACTTCACCTTCTGCACAAAGGTAGCCACCTGCTTAGTATCTTTGGGCGATGGAAGAAGAATGATCGCCTTTACCTTATGTGGATCTGTCTCGATTCCATTTTCTGACACTACCATCTCCAGCTTCTCACAGTGCTCAGCCTGTGTGCTATAAACACAAAAATCATCAATGAAATCCTTCACACAATTGCCCCAATAAATGGTGAAAGTACCCAATTTGCCCTTTTTTGATAATGAGCTGGGCCATTTGACAACCCAAATGGCAAGACTGTATAACAAAAACAGCCCCATGGCGTGATAAATGAAGTCTTCTTCTGACCTTGAGGAGCAATTTTGAGCTGAAAATAGCCAAAGAAACCATCGCATACACTGTACCACTCATGGCCTGAATCCAAGATTTGATCAATGAAAGGAAGAGGGTATGGGTCCTTCTTAGTGGCTGCATTCAAGGGCTTAAAATCCACACAAATCCTCCACCTTCCATCCTTTTTTGGGGTAACCACCACTGGGCTTACCCATTCAGTGGTCTCCACTGGGCATATGAACCCTGTCGTCAATAGCTTATCTATCTCTTCCCGCAAGGCTTCCATTTGCTCTCGACCCATCATTCTTATCCTTTGCCGCACTGGCTTAGCACCTTCTTTTGGCTCTATACGCATTTCTTCTGGACCTTTGAACCCTCTGATCTCTTCATATGAAGTAATGAACAAATCAGGAAAACTAGCCAGCATGTGCAAATATTTCTCCTTCTCCACAGCTGAGAGGTCTCCACAAATCATTTTTATCATCAACTCCTGCTTCCTTGACAACTCCACCTTGGGTTGCATCAGCCCTTCCATTACTTCATAAGGCCCTTCACTTTCATCTTCAATCTCGTTTGCAAATGCAACTAAACTAGACTCATGGAGTTCTTTGTCCATCAGAAGGAATGCAACATCAACCTCTTCATCGCTAGTGGTAGAACTGTCACTGTCCACCTCAGACACTATGGGAGAGTCCTCATCACTAGACTCATCCTCATCTTCATAAACTTACCCCAATGGTTTTCTTGTGTCCATATCATATAGCTTCTTGGCACCTGTCTTTCCGCAGAGGCTAATGGTACCATGCCCCAATCTTGAACCGCTCCCACTGCACGTAACCATGGTCTGCCTAATATAATAGGATATGCTCCCAACCCAGCCAGCATCACATGAAAATCAACCACTACCTTCACATCATATGCCTCCACTTCTAAGTTCTTTACAACACCCAAACACTTCACCTTCTGATGGTTTGCAGCCCTGATTCGAAAGCCTAACACCCCAGCTACTATAAGACCCATATTCTCAATGCATGAATGTGTTATGACACATATTTGGGCCCCACCATCAACATAACCTTGTCCCAAATTCTTCCTTCTGCGCCACACATCCACTACTGGACAAATATTTGGTAGCTCATCCATCGACAACACCTTCACTGAACCTCTCTTTGGCTCTTCCTTTATTGGGCTAATCATTCTCTTTGACTGTCGCTTTAGCTTAGGCACCATCTCTATGAGCTACCCAAAAGGAACATCTGCTTTTCTACCTATCAGATCCTCCTTCAAACTATAGCTTAATTGCCCATCCCCTAGTGGAAAATCTGAAACATGAAACTTGCGAGACGAGCCCTTTTTTCCCTCTTGGCCTTGACATCCTCGTCTTCATGGCTCTTTCCCTTCTTCCTACTAGGACCTGCGCCATTTCCTCCCTCTTTATCCTTTGTGGTCCTCTTCCCAATAGGCAGCACTAATGTATCTTCCAGCATTGCTGCCTTCTCCAAGGTGACCACACTTAACACTTTTGTCTTTCCTTTGTCCTCCTTGGTCAGTCCATTGGGTCCTGCCTCTCCTTTAATCTCAATGCCATAATCATTTAACCTGTTCGGCAATTGTGCAGGCAATGGATACATGTCTCCACCCATTCTTGGTGGTTTATCACATTGTGGGCTGATGTGGCCAAGCTCTCCACAATTATAGCATGTGGGCATCTGCCTCCAAACCCTACCATTGCTCTGTCCAACACCATTCTTTGGTTGTCCTTCACCTCCTGGCTGATTTGCAAACCTCATACGGCCTCGATTATTTCCCACATTACCTAGCATGTTTAGGCTAAGAATTAAATCGACCACTTGCCTCATGTCTTGCCTTAGCCCATCATCTTGCGCTGCAGTAGTGACCATTGCTGGCACAACTTGAGTAGCGGCTAGAGCCACATTTGCAGGATGAACCTCTTCTGGAACCCGATTTTGCATGGAATCCATTTGCTTCATCTCTGACATCCCAGGTAGTGAGCTCACTCCCAACTGAGTTAATCTTTTCAACTTCCACTCCTTGTTCCTTGCCACCTCTAATGCATCCTCATATGTTCTCGGCTTCTTCAACTCTACCCTCCAACGTAGGTTTTCTTTGAGGCTGGCCAAAAACATATCCTTCTTCATCATATCTGGCGGGGCCCTTTGTGGCTGCAAGGCTTGACACAAGCTCTCCCATAACAAAGAAAACTTCTTGATATAATCATCAATGGGCTCTGCTTCTCTTTGTCTCAATCCCTCGATTTCATGCCAGACTTTGTCTGGATCTTTCACCTTCACAAACTATGTTGCTAAAGCCTATCTAAGATTATCGCATGTTAAAGGCATAGGTGGATCAACCCTCTACAATTCTTCCTCATGACCCCTAGACCAATTCCGTGCATCACCCTTCAAACATATTTGCAAGAGGCGTAACATTTGAGTGGGTGCCTGAACATGGTTGCTTATGCACGCAACCTCCATACTCTCCAAGAACTCTTCCACATTCTCATCACTTCTTCCATGAAATTTCGGATAAGGGAAAGCCATTGCTACCCAAATTTCTATGCTTTGAAAACCCCCTCTAACACAGGTGAGAGATAACCAAAACTCCCTACTGACTCAATCCCCAGAAAACTCCGATGTAGGTCAAGCTTTAGAAGAGGATGAACACATGCACATCAAATGAGTTTTCGTAGTTAATCATCGGAATCACAACGGGAAAAGGAGATTCCATTATCTCTCTTAGTCTTTCTGGCCCAAACATAAAGACCATGTGCTGCTGAAAAAAAACCTTCCTGTCCACATGAACATTTATGTGGATTTTTTGTGTAAAGAAGTAAAGTGAGGTCCATTGTGATTATTCATTGAAAGCAACCATGCAGCTCCCAAGGCACAACTGACTAATTATCCTCTGATTCTGCCAGAATTTTGGTAGCATAACGGCAGTAAATGGCCAAAATACCACAAAAACAGCCAACTACTATGTGTCCAAAACACACTAAAGAGCGTAACAAACTCACTGGGAAGGCTAACCAACTGCTTTGGAAGTAAGGTGGTGCAACCTGGTTACCTTTGTGCACATCAACAACCCACTCTAAGCATATAGACACAATGCCTCAATGGCAAAAGCGCACCCAATAGGCAATCCAATTGACTAACCACAATTTCAACATCCTATGCTATGGCCGAATGGGGTGCTCGAGGGATCGCTTCACACCTAATCCACCGAACTGGTCCGCTTCTACTTCGGGTACCAGCAGCCAGCTTCAAAAAACCTTACCATGACCCTCAATAAAAGGCTATGCATATGTTTTCAATAATCAACTTAACCACAGTATTTATTGCATCCACCACAGATCCAATTCTGTCAACCACAACGGTGGCTATCTGCTATGTGACTCACAGCCAGCAGACCCTCAATTTAACATACATAAACCTGTGTGCATATAGGAATCAACACCTGTGATGTTGACAAGAAGAAAACACCTTGTACCTGTAACCTGTAGGTTGTAGAATGTACACTGAAGGAGCTTGCAGTCAACACTCCTCAGTGGGGGCACCAAAAGAATGTGAGCTCGAGAGAAAAATACACACAAGGCCTCTATAGCTCCTCTACCCACACCCTTGGAAAACACACATACACTAAGGGCACTAGAATCAACCCCAACTCAGCCCGACAATTACCATCAAAGTCACGAGAAACCCACATAAGGAAGGGTTCGGGCACCTAAACCCTCAAATAACCACCCTGAATGAAATAACCAACTCACACACACACACACATACACACTTATGGAATCAACACATAAGGGAGAGGAAACCCTTATATTCCTCAGCAAATAGATGAAACATGGGTCCAATAGAAGGGCTGGCTCATACACACTGAGTTCCTGCCACCAAGAGAGGCCAATTGAACAGACAGAGCACTTACACACACACACACGTGAAAATCCCTATTGACAGAAGCAATTGGGTTCATTTTTTGGCTAGATTGACAGCACCATTGCATCTGAAACGGCCAAAAACCCCCACCTACAACTTTACTTTGCCCTAATCTGACTCCAAATGAGAGAGATATGGCAAAACAAGCTCCTTACACAAGCTCTCAAGGTAGCGGCTTCTTTCTCCTTCTTTTCGGCCTCTCACACACTATTTTCTGGTCCTCCCTTACTTCTTTGCAGGTTTTACACTTAGTCCTTCCTTGTGGCCACCCTTGGGCACCCTTTTGGTCCATGGTTGACCTCCGAGGAGCCCACACTGCATAGATAATTGACTATCACATCCTGCATGTCCTTTTGCACAGTCGGCCCTTGCCGTGTCACCACCACGATTCCATTTCTTTTAACACTACGCATGCAACATCATGTGAAGTGGGTCCCATCTTGTCTCGATTGATGACCTCTCTGCATAATTCATCCAATTGACACTACACATGACATCACAAACCCTATCTGCAAAGGCACGCCTAGTGGGCCCCACTGTCATCCTGATGTCATTGCTTTTCGCATGCCTTCCTCTACAAGATACCATTCATAAGGCTTCTCCATGACGCTACCCATGCATGAAAAGCCATCTTATTTCCACTAGTGCATAAAAATAAAAAACCATACCACACGCATAGTTTGGACCTACGTGGGTCCCACAAGCTTGCAAGCCTTCGGAGATGGACATCCCTTATTTGTAAATGCCATGCATGAGTATGTACACATGCATGAGTATGTACACATGAGTATGTACACATGCCAAGAAAAACATTAACAAAAAATGCCTAACATTGCATGGAGGCTGTCCTGATGAATGGGAGATCAACTTAATCCACACCTTCAATGACCAATCAATCTCTCTTAATCCCACTCACTCAATACTCTCTCTCTCTTAACCACTCCTAATCACACACACAAACTAAGAGAGAGAGAGAGAGAGAGAGAGAGAGAGAGAGAGAGAGAGAGAGAGAGAGAAAAGAAGCTCGGGGACTTTTCAAAAGATTTAAAAACTTGGTACAATCGAATAATTGACTAAAAGTGGTTTTCTCAAGTTGTTATAGCAATCGCTTAATTTAGAGTATTTAAATAGTGTCTAAGAGACTACTATAGTGACTAGATTTTAGTCCCTTAGGTGACACAAATTGTTGTTTACTAAAAAGTTAAACAGTATCTCCATTACATTCCTTCTTTGCAGTCCAAAATAAGGAACTTTAAGTGCTTTTAAATACTTTATACTTTTAAGATGCAAGTTGATGGCTCAAACTAATACCATACATAAATGTCTAAAACTTTTCTAGATATACGTTCAAGTTTGAGTGTCAAATTTTTTATTTTCTTTCCAAATTTACCCAAAAGTTGCCACCTTGGCAAAGTCTCTTATGAAAAATCTCAAAAGTTTTTGATCCAAAATAATTTGGATGTTCAAGGACCCTTTTAAATCAACCATTTAGTGAAAATGCACCCCACATTTTTTCTTGGCATGTAGGGTACATGGTAAATATATAAGGAGTATATCTTATATCCAAAGTAGACATAAGTTTGCAAATCTTTTTCAAGTAGGGACCATAGGAGACGGGTGAATATTTTGATTTTTTTAGAATATATGCTAATGTTTAGTGTATTTTTGGGTGAATTCATGACATGACTGGCGTCCAATGTCAATCTTTTGGATCCTATCTAACTTTTGGTCCCTCTACAGTATATTGTCAAAGGAATGTGAAAGTCATGGGTCATGCCAACTCGTTGAACATGGTAAGAAAGAATATGCTTCGTGAAATAATGTCTGGCTAGTGCCAATGGTGCTCCATACCTTGTTCTTTTGAAAGTGCGTGAAATGATAGCCCTTTTTTGAACATGGTAAGAAAGAATACGCTTTGTGAAATAATGTCTGGCTAGTGCCAATGGTGCTCCATACCTTGTTCTTTTGAAAGTGCGTAAAATGATAGCCCTTTTTTGAACATGGTAAGAAAGAATACGCTTTGTGAAATAATGTCTACTAGTGCCAATGGTGCCCCATACCTTGTTCTTTTGAAAGTGCGTGAAATGATAGCCCTTTTCTGAGCATGGTAAGAAAGAATATGCTTCATGAAATAATGTGTGGCTAGTGCCAATGGTGCCTCATACCTTGTTCTTTTGATAGCCCTTTTCTAAATATGGTAAGAAAGGATATACTTCATGAAATAATGTGTGGTTAGTGCCAATGGTGCACAATACCTTGCTTTTATGAACATGGTAAGAATTAGAGAGAGAGAGAGAGAGAGAGAGAGAGAGAGAGAGAGAGAGCTATTTTTAAGTGAGAGAGAGAGAGAGAAGTGTAATTAAATTAAAGATTCTTACAGAATATCAAAAGATTCCCTCTACAATTGTAATAATGTCTGGTTAGCCCTTCGTTGGTAACAACGTGGTGAAAGCCCCCTATAAAATCGAGGCTTAAATTAAGGCTTGCATAGCAGCTCTTCTGCAGCAGCAGATCTTCTTCACAGGTGCATCGTTACTCTTCTTCCTCTTGTGTTGCTATACATGTTTGCTTTTCCTGTCAATTTTGCAGCGCATGGACCATTTGGGAAGAGAAATTGATTTCTTAAGCCCTGTCGTCCTACGGGACATTCTGGAATTTTAAACCCTGTCGCTGCAGATGCACCGCAAGTATCTTTGTCCCACTTGAGTGATGAGCTAGTCCCGCCATACCCGCAAGGATTGAGCATATACAATGTCCACAATGTAGTGGACACTGCTTGTGTGGCTTGTGTGATCTGCTTCTTTTTAACCTGGTGAACACATGCACATCAAATGAGTTTTCGTAGTTAATCATCGGAATCACAACGGGCAAAGGAGATTCCATTATCTCTCTTAGTCTTTCTGGCCCAAACATAAAGACCATGCGCTGCTGAAAAAAAACCTTCTTATCCACATGAACATTTATCTGGATTCTTTATGTAAAATGGAAAGAAGTAAATTGAGGTCCGTTGTGATTATTCATTGAAAGCAACCATGCAGCTCCCAAGAAGGCACAACTGGCTAATTATCCTCTGATTCTACCAAAATTTTGGCAGCATAACGACAGTAAATGGCCAAAATACCACAAAAACAGCCAACTACTATGTGTCCAAAACGCACTAAAGAGCGTAACAAACTCACTGGGAAGGCTAACCAACTGCTTTGGAAGGAAGGTGGCGCAACCTGGTTACCTTTGTGTGCATCAACAACCCACTCTGAGCATATAGACACAATGCCTCAATGGCCAAAGCGCACCCAATAGGCAATCCAATTGACTAACCACAATTTCAATATCCTATGATGTGGCCGAATGGGGTGCTCGAGGGATCGCTTCACACCTAATCCACCGAACTGGTCCGCTTCTACTTCGGGTAGTACCAGCCAGCTTCAAAAAACCTTACCACCACGACCCTCAACAAAAGGCTATGCATATGTTTTCAATAATCAACTTAACCACAATATTTATTACATCCACCACAGATCCAATTCTGTCAACCGCAATGGCGGCTATCTGCTGCGTGACTCACAGCCAGCAGACCCTCAATTTAACATACATAAACCTGTGTGCATATAGGAATCAACACCTATGATATTGACAAGAAGAAAACACCTTGTACCTGTAACCTGTAGGTTGTAGAATGTAGACTGAAGGAGCTTGCAGTCAACACTCCTCAGTGGGGGCACCAAAAGAATGTGAGCTCGAGAGAAGAATACACACAAGGCCTCTATAGCTCCTCTACCCAAACCCTTGGAAAACACACATACACTAAGGGCACTAGAATCAACCCCAACTCAGTCCGACAATTACCATCAAAGTCACGAGAAACCCACAGAAGGAAGGGTTCGGGCACCTAAACACTCAAATAACCACCCTGAATGAAATAACCAACTCACACACACACACATACACACTTATGGAATCAACACATAGGGGAGAGGAAACCCTTATATTGCTCAGCAAATAGATGAAACATGGGCCCAATAGAAGGGCTGGCTCATACACACTGAGTTCCTGCCACCAAGAGAGGCCAATTGAACAGACAGAGCACTTACACACACACACGTGAAAATCCCTGTTGACAGAAGCAATTGGGTTCATTTTTTTGGCTAAATTGACAGCACCATTGCATCTGGAATGGCGAAAAACCCCCACCTACAACTTTACTTTGCCCTAATCTGACTCCGAATGAGAGAGATATGGCAAAACAAGCTCCTTACACAAGCTCTCAAGGTAGCGGCTTCTTTCTCCTTCTTTTCGGCCTCTCACACACTATTTTCTGGTCCTCCCTTGCTTTTTTGCAGGTTTTACACTTAGTCCTTCCTTGTGGCCACCCTTGGGCACCCTTTTTGTCCATGGTTGACCTCCGAGGAACCGACACTGCATAGATAATTGACTATCGCATCTTGCATGTCCTTTTGCACAGTCGGCCCTTGCCGTGTCACCGCCATGATTCCATTTCTTTTAACACTATGCATGCAACATCATGTGAAGTGGGTCCCATCTTGTCTCGATTGATGACCTCTCTGCATAATTCATCCAATTGACACTGCACATGACATCACAAACCCTGTCTGCAAAGGCACGCCTAGTGGACCCCACTGTCATCTTGATGTCATTGCTTTCCGCATGCCTTCCTCTACAAGATACCATTCATAAGGCTTCACAGTCGGCCCTTGCCGTGTCACTGCCACGATTCCATTTCTTTTAACACTACGCATGCAACATCATGTGAAGTGGGTCCCATCTTGTCTCAATTGATGACCTCTCTGCATAATTCATCCAATTGACACTGCACATGACATCACAAACCCTATCTGCAAAGGCATGCCTAGTGGGCCCCACTGTCATCCTGATGTCATTGCTTTCCGCATGCCTTCCTCTACAAGATACCATTCATAAGGCTTCACAGTCGGCCCTTGCCGTGTCACCGCCACGATTCCATTTCTTTTATCACTATGCATGCAACATCATGTGAAGTGGGTCCCAGCTTGTCTCGATTGATGACCTCTCTGCATAATTCATCCAATTGACACTGCACATGACATCACAAACCCTGTCTGCAAAGATTTCCACTAGTGCATAAAAATAAAAAACCATACCACACGCATAGTCTGGACCCACGTACAATCTTGCAAGCCTTCGGAGATGGACATCCCTTATTTGTAAATGGCATGCATGAGTATGTACACATGCCGAGAAAAACATTACAAAAAAATGCCTAACAGCGCATGGAGACTGTCCTGAATGGGAGATCAACTTAATCCACACCTTCAATGACCAATCAATCTCTCTTAATCCCACCCACTCAATACTCTCTCTCTCTTAACCACTCCTAATCACAAACAAACTAAGAGAGAGAGAGAGAGAGAGAGAGAGAGAGAGAAAGAAAAGAAGCTCTGGGGACTTTTCAAAAGATTTAAAAACTTGGTACAATCGAATAATTGACTAAAAGTGGTTTTCTCAAGTTGTTATAGCAATCGCTTAATTTCGAGTATTTAAATATTATCTAAGAGACTACTATAGTGACTAGATTTTAGTCCCTTAGGTGACACAAATTGTTGTTTACTAAAAAGTTAAACAGTATCTCCATTACATTCCTTCTTTGTAGTCCAAAATAAGGAACTTTAAGTGCTGCTAAATACTTTTAACATGCAAGTTGATGGCTCAAACTAATACCATACATAAATGTCTAAAACTTTTCTAAATATACGTTCAAGTTTGAGTGTCAAATTTTTTATTTTCTTTCCAAATTTACCCAAAAGATGCCACCTTGGCAAAGTCTCTTGAAAAATGTCAAAGTTTTGATCCAAAATAGTTTGGATGTTCAAGGACCCTTTTAAATTAACCATTTAGTGAAAATGCACCCCACATTTTTTCTTGGCACATGTAGGGTACATGGTAAATATATAAGGGGTATATCTTATATCCAAAGTAGACATAAGTTTGCAAATCTTTTTCCTTGCATGAAGTAGGGACCATAGGAGACTTGGGTGAATATTTTGATTTTTTTAGAATATATGCTAATGTTTAGTGTATTTTTGGGTGAATTCATGACATGACTGGCGTTCAATGTCAATCTTTTGGATCCTATCTAACTTTTGGTCCCTCTACAGTATATTGTCAAGGAATGTGAAAGACATGGGTCGTGCCAACTCGTTGAACATGGTAAGAAAGAATATGCTTCGTGAAATAATGTCTGGCTAGTGCCAATGGTGAAATAATGTCTGGCTAGTGCCAATGGTGAAATAATGTCTCGCTAGTGCCAATGGTGCTGAAAGTGCGTGAAATGATAGCCCTTTTTTGAACATGGTAAGAAAGAATACGCTTTGTGAAATAATGTCTAGCTAGTGCCAATAGTGCTGAAAGTGCGTGAAATAATGTCTGGCTAGTGCCAATGGTGCTGAAAGTGCGTGAAATGATAGCCCTTTTTTGAACATGGTAAGAAAGAATACGCTTTGTGAAATAATGTCTGCTAGTGCCAATGGTGCTCTATACCTTGTTCTTTTGAAAGTGCGTGAAATGATAGCCCTTTTCTGAGCATGGTAAGAAAGAATATGCTTCATGAAATAATGTGTGGCTCTAGTGCCAATGGTGCCCCATACCTTGTTCTTTTGATAGCCCTTTTCTAAATATGGTAAGAAAGGATATACTTCATGAAATAATGTGTGGTTAGTGCCAATGGTGCACAATACCTTGCTTTTATGAACATGGTAAGAATTAGAGAGAGAGAGAGAGAGAGAGAGAGCTATTTTTAAGTGAGAGAGAGAGAGAAGAGTGTAACTAAATTAAAGATTCTTAAAGAATATCAAAAGATTCCCTCTACAATTGTAATAATGTCTGGTTAGCCCTTCGCTGGTGAAAGCCCCCTATAATATCGAGGCGGGCTTGCAGAGCAGCTCTTGTGCAGCAGCAGATCTTCTTCACAGGTGCATCGTTACTCTTCTTCCTCTACAGCATGCGTGTGATCACTTATGTTGCTATACATGTTACCCAGCTGTCGCTGCAGATGCGCCGCAAGCATCTCTGTCCCGCTTGAGTGATGAGCCAGTCCCGCCATACCCGCAAGGATTGAGCATATACAATGTCCACAATGTAGTGGACACTGCTTGTGTGGCTTGTGTGATCTGCTTCTTCTTAACCTGGTGTTGAGAATTGATTCGTGGAAGTCTTGCTGATGTCAAATGGCAGATGCAGAAGGGTGCTAAGGTGATTATGGACTCTCAAAGCTTTGCTGTCTCCCTGATGGCTTTGGCTATTGGTGTCGCCCCGATGGCTTTGGGTGTGGATGTCCTATACATGTCATCATTGATCGTTGCACTCGTGCGCTGGTGCCTTGCTTCGTTTGTGAGGTTGCCTGGTCGGTGACGACACTTATGGCAGCCTCGCTGGTGAAGTTCGGTTCTGGCCCAATTTGTTGCAATTTGATTTTGAAGTCGCCTCGCGACCCTGCTAATGTAGAATTGTGGTTGTTCTGCGACCCGCTGGTTAGAATGGGGCCAATTTGGTGTCATCGAGTTTTGTCGCCGGAGATTTTGGCTGCTCCCCCTTGGAGGACAAGAGCATCACCTCTGGTGACATTTTAATATGAATTATTTGAAATGCGAGCCAGGAAGATTTTAGTATGAACTTTGAAGGTCGGAGTGCAGCTAGGAGGGTAGAGTAATGTGGAAGCAGGTATGGACAGCTCACTCGTAAGGAAGATTATGAAGTAGGTAGAGAGAGAGAGAGAGAGAGAGAGAGAGAGAGAGAGATGACCGGAGAGAGTGGGAAATACGGCATCGAAACAAGGAACTGCTGAGGCAGCTCTATGGATGACGCCGAGAGATGAAAAGACTTGAGGATGAGCGGCACAATGACATAGGGTGAGAAGAATGCAAGGAAGGGGAGGATGAAACCAGGATAGCGGGATAGAATGGTGATTGAGAAAAATCCTGGACCTGGTCAGGTTTTAGCGTTTGCTGCAAGGGTGAGAAGCATAGTGTGGGCTGCAGTAGTGACATGATTGGTGTTCAGGATGGTTTTGCTTATTTGTTGAAGAGGTGGAGGTGGTAGCGTTGAAGATGAGAATCTGTTGGAGAGGCTCGTCGTCATCCGGAGGTTTTGTGTCCTGAGAAACAGAGAGCAAGCCAGGAGATGAAGGCGGGGTAGCGAAAGGCGTGGTCGAAGGATGATACCAGGGTGTTTTGATGGAAGAAGTCCCTAGGCAACAAGAGAGTGGGCTGCTGTTGAAAGAAATTGCTTCAATCACACAAGAACATCTTTGTAGGCATCAAGGTACTCCTCTTTTGATGATCCCACCGTCACTCCACGATTAGAGAGCACATGGTGCTCTAATACGAGAGAGAGAGAGAGAGAGAGATCTACAATGATTGTATTTAGCCTTGGACGGAAATCATGAGCACTCAAGGTGATACCTCTGGAGAGAGAGAATTTGAAAGTATGGGTATCAATGTTATCAACGAGAATGCAGGGATCAACCCTAATGTACCAACATTCGGCCAACCAAACAAGCAAAAAAAGATGGCGATGAAGAAGGAAACCAAGAGACAACTCAGTCAAAAGGATGTACGTTCATCACCAACCACAAAGAACGATACTCGGAAACAAAAGGAAAAGGCAATCGATCAAGGTCTCGGTCCGAAATCTCAGAAGCCATCCAAGAAGGGGTTTTGGATTGGTTAGGTGTCTTTCCCAATGTGGAAGTTAATATGATGGCTTTGGAATACCTCACGGAAGGAGATGATGATGCAGTATCTGACATATTTGATTCCTCAGAGGAGGATTTGACATTGGAAGCAAAGGATACGGATGAGTAATTGTGAGTATCATAGGGAATTCCTTTGCTTCCAATGTCACATAATTCATGAACAGAAGACTAAGGACATCAAGAAGAAGAAGAAGAAGACCTTCAAGTCAGGAGATAAGAACGTGAAGTTTGATTCATACAATGGACGGTGGGATAATGACAAAGCTTTAGCCTTCATCCGCCAATTGGAGGTGGCATTTGGAGAAGCATTTGATGCTATATGCTAGTTGTTCATGCATGTGACTAGCTAAATGAATGCATATGCTAGTTGTTCATGTGTGTGAGTATCACATCCCCATTTGATACAGGATATTTTCTGGGCAGCCCACATGGCAAAGGTGTTTATTGCTCGGATATTTAACAACTAGCTAAGTGTCAATGATGCAAGCATTGACAAACAAAAGCAAACATTACACCAAAGTTGCTTTGTGGCTCATCGTCCCCAGGTAGAACAAGCATACACCACCACTGAGCGAGAGGCTCTGGGCATGATCTTTTCAGTGCAGAAATTCCGCCATTACTTACTGGGGAATTTCTGTCTTTTATGTATCAATTGGGCTCTAGCATCCACCCGAGCGAGAACGTCTCCACTGCACTCAAAACGGCATGTAGATGGTGGAGGGTGATCAGAATCTGGGTTGAACATGTGAGTAGCAAGCCAGGGAGCAAGGACGGAAGCAGGGCATGAGGGCTAGGGAAGCAGCAGGAGAGTGTGTATAGCAGGGTGATCAGAATCTGGGTTGAACATGTGAGTAGCAAGCCAGGGAGCAAGGACGGAAGCAGGGCATGAGGGCTAGAGCATAGGCACGTGGCTGGAAGGAGGCGACTGGCTCAAGAGTGTATATAGCACGGTGACTAGAATCTGGGTTGAACATGCCAGTAGCAAGCGAGGGAGCAAGGGCTGAGGTAGGGCATGAGGATTAGAGCATAGGCACATGGCTGGAAGGAGGCGACTGGCTCAGGAGCAGGTAGGACTCCGAGGGTTCGGGAAAAAACGGGTTCGCTTTAGCCTAGAACTTGTTCAACTTCGGGAAAATCCTTCTCAAATTCTTATGAGAAGGAAATAAAACCCTTTCAAATTTTACAAGTTTTAGTTATATTTTCTAAGTTCACATAGAAAATACCATCTCAAAAATAGCAATTTCTTTCTCATTTAGTGGTGAAAAGGATTTAGTTCCTTTTCCCTAAAATTGTTTTCCCGAACCCCGGGTAGGAGGCAAGAGACCTCATGCGGGAGGAGCTAGAGTGAAGTACATGGAATGGGGTCCCCCTATGGCCAGGGCCACCCCAGAAGCAGGTCGGGCCCTCATAGTTGGCCCCCCAATGGGCCAACCTAGGGCTGGCCATCTTGTTAAAGTAGAGGTCACTGTAGGCACCCAAATGAGGATGCCAGGGACATACCTAGTTAGATAGGTAGGCAGGGGAGGGGAGCAAAGGAGAGCAAAAGGGGGAAGGCAGCCCCTAGTTGGGGCTGGCCAACGCTAGCCCCAGAAAAGGGCCATGTTGGCCAGATCTGGCCGATGTGCTGCCTGGGTAGGGGGCAAATATGGCCGCCTACTGGGCAGCAGTCTCCCCCAAACACTAGGGCAGACTAAGGTCTATATTTAGGCCACCTTGTTGGCTGTATCAATAATCTTCTCATCGCATTATTATGCTCTTGACTGTAGCTGATTCTATACGACTTATAGCTGCTCCTCTTCCTAACTGTGGAGTCCTCCAGTTGGTGCTTTAGAGTGCTAAAGCATTGCCCTGTTTGTAGGTGCCTTTCAGGCCTACTGTTTGCCCACTCTTTGTGGAGGTTATACAGAGTATTGTTGCACTCCTTTCAGTTGTCTATTTGCCGTCATATTTCCAGCATTGTTTCCAGCACTGTTATAGATCTTGGGCTGCATATTGTTTGTCAATCTTGCATGATCTTTAACGTATCTAGGCTGGCTTGTGGGTTGGCCCAACCTATAGTTGGCCAAAGTGGGGCCCCATTTCCCCTCTATTGGGCCTGCCTTTTGCTTGCAAAAGCTCCCCATAGTGCATCCAATAGGGCCTCTGAAATTGACAAAAACCGTCACAAAACTGGCATAAGTGCTTGCAGGTGTATTAGCCTCACATTGGATGGGCACATCCACAATAGAGGGCCTCACTCCCTATGATACACTTGGAGATGTCCCCCTTTGACTGATACCATCCCCTCTCATATCCAAGGTGTAGCATGAGACCCAAGGAGCTGGAGCGTTGCTGTAGACCGTACTGGTGAAGTGCTCTTGTGAGGATGTCCGTAACGTTGTCGAGTGTAGTACAAACTACAAGCGAGATGGTCCCATCACAATCTTCTCATGAGTGAAGCGATATTGTTTCTCCATATGCTTATTCTGTGCTTGAAAATAGGGGTTGCGGGCTATAGCAAGACAACTTGATTGTCGCATAAGATCGGAGTCGTTATTGGAATCCAATGTCATAAAGAAAGTTGTTGGGGATAAAGGCACAATGTGCTATCCCTTGTATAAATGGTACTCGTAGTGCCACATCGTCACCTTATCTATACTTTGTATAAAAGGCAATAAGGGATAAAGGCACAATGTGCTATCCCTTGTATAAATGGTACTCGTAGTGCCACATCGTACGTTATCTATACTTTGTATAAAATGCAATAAGGGGAAGTCAATCTAAGACTTTTGCTTCCCACAAAAACTTGTGCTCTCTCGCCCTCATCCCTCTCCTTCTTGCTTCTACTCCCTGCTCCCATCAATTGGTATCCCAACCCGCTTGCTCCTCCTTGCCCCCTAGCCTCCCCTCGCATCCTGTGACCTTTCCATCGCGGGAAGTCACTTGTTCTTGCTGCCCACGCAGTCCATCCACTCTCCCTCGCTTACCCCAGCCGTTTCGTGGAGTTTCATCGCGATATTCTCTTGCCCCTAGTTGGAGACATCTTTTGGGTGAGTACTTACTGTTTTTCAGCATTTTCAACTAATTTTTGGGCTCCAGCAAGTGTATAACAGCAAGAAAGTGCTCAAGGGCACTTTCCAGAGGTAGCATTCAGTATTGCTACACTTCGTGCAGCTGGTCAACCACATTGAAGTAAGATTTTGTCAGATTTGGTGTTGATTTTGTTGGTCAAGAGTTTCCAGCCAGACAAGAGAAGAATTTCGCCTACTTTTTTGGGCTTTTCTTTCCTGCTTTTTGCCATAAATCAGCTCACCCTAATCTGTAGGGGAAGCTTGCAAAGATTTGTGGCATTCCGCCCGCCCGTTGCTAAGTTATTGCTGTTTTTCAGTTTCTAGCCACAGGGCAAGTTGTAGATTTGCTGAAAGGGGACATTCTTCTACTATTCTGACACCATAAAAGTGGTCGCCTACCTTTAGGGACGGTGTTTGCCAAGTTTGGTTGAATTCCGCCTTTGGGGTGTTGAGATATCATCACTTTTAGGGTTCAGCCTGTTAGAAAGTGACATGTGGCAGTGGATAAGGCAGAGAAATTTTGAGGCTTTTGCAATTTTATGCATTGGAAGGCTTATTCTTGCACATTGAAGCAAGCGATTGGAAGAGGGAATCTGTGAGAAATCAAAATATTCAAAGAATATTCCTCACGGGTGATGCCAAAGATTATGCCTTTGTGAAGCAGTGCTTGGAGCACTTGAATGCATTGACATTGTTGCAAATCGGTGCTGATTTGATTTATGCCTTGATTGTGCACTTTTGTGATAGTCAAAGTTTGACTTTTGACCTCACAATTGGGGCTTTTGGTGCACAAGTATTCAACAACCTATGTTGCATTGAAATAGTGCTTTGGATGCCAAGTTGGATGCCTTTGTGTTTGAGAAAAACAATAATATTGTTTGTTGCAGATTTATGACTTTTTTTACTGTTATTTTGGGACAGTTTCTTCGGGTGTATTGGTTGTACCGCTGGCTGATATCAACGCGTGCAGGGAAGGTTAATTCTAATTTCTACGTGAGTGGATCCTGTGTCAATGATCATAGATACAGGATGTGACCGAGCCAGAGCATTTCATATGCAGATGTTGCAGGTCAACAGCACAGGGTCCTCTAAACTAGAAGTATTGCGCATGCTGTACCTGCAAGGATTGAGCATATAGAATGCCTACAATGTAGTGGACATTGCTTTCAGATAATTTACACTTGTGTGGTTTGTGTGATCTTCTTCTTTGTGACCTGGTGTTGAGAATTGATCCGTGGATGGTTTGCTGATGTCAAATGGCAGATGCAGAACGGTGCTATGGCTGTGGATATCGTTGCTAGTGACTGGAATAACCGGATTAGAGACACTGTTATGAAGATCTCATCCAAAATCCCGGAAGTGGGTGCTGTTGTAAGCATTCTCATTGGCTTCTTATGGCCAAAAAACAAGATTGACATTTTTCAGGCCCTCAAGGCGGACTTGATAAAGCTCATCAAGAAAGAGATTCTTGAATACGAACTGAACCGACATCAGTCTGAGATCGATGCGCTAAAAATTATCATTGAGAGATACAAGGCGGTAACTCCCATTCAATCCTGTGGCCAGCATTTGTCATTGTTCGGACACAAGCTACGGATTGGCGTTAACTTTCTTGTTCTGATGTACCACAGGCTCAGACTAATGAGAAGGGTTATTTTCTAAACAACTGGATCACTGAGGCTGACACTTTGAGTGTCATCTTTCGACAGTCGACCAACAACATCCACCTCATCCTTCCCATTATCACCCTGGCTCTGCTTCATCTCACAGGCCTGCGGGAGAGACTGGACTTTGGCAAGTGAGTCGGCATGGAGTCTTGCGTGCAGCCATTTGTTGGTTGAATTGTGACAGAGGTCAAACAGTCTAGATCTGAAATTGTGCATATTGTGGGCCATCTTTGTTGGATAAATAGATATATTGTATGCTATGGCGTAAAACCAATCTAAAAAGGTTTAATAGGCTTCGCTAATTTTCAAGGAACATACTAGGGAAATTTCGCTAATTTTCAAGGAATATACTTAGCTAATCTTCTAAAACTTACTTGGGCAAATCCAAAGACCGGATAGAAGAATGTTCGATAAGACAGGTTCTTTGAAAACAAGCCCTAAATGACATGAAAAGTTTCTTTTAGGCTGTGATTCTAACTGCCTTATATTCTTAAGAATACATGAACATATTCGTGATGTGGCTTCACGGTATGTGCAGGGTCCTCTATCACGAAGACAATACAAAACAGTGGAAGGAGGATCTTGAGGAGATGTATAAGACTTACATTGTGAATTTTCTCCCACAAATCTTCAAAAAGTGGAAAGAGTGGAGGGCAGCACAGGTGGAGATTAATGCATGGACTGAACCCCATCCAACAGCAATTCCCCCCTTCTTTCGGATGGAGTCTCATGCAACAGTTGTGGATACTATTACAGGTACTGGAGCTCAAGAAAACTGTTGGTTTCAATTTAAAGTTGAAACATTGCATACTTGGGGTCATTGAGGTGACAAATCCCACTTTGTGGATTTCATAAATTTTTGAAAAATTAGTTTTATTTTTCCTAATTTTGGAGACCAACGTACCTAGTTATGCTTTGCAAAATGTAGGTGAGAGGAAGCATTTCTCCGTGGATCTGACAGATTCAAAGACAGTTTTTGCGAGAATCTGCGAAGACCATAAGACTCGGATGTGCAACGATGCCACTGCTGACATGGCCGGCTGCATATCAACCACGTTCGTGTTTGACAAGCTCTTACCTGACAACAAGAAGAATCTCCCCAAGTATGACAAGGAGGTGTTTGGTCGGGTGTTCAGAGGTCCATATTCTGAAGATCTTTCTTGGCCGGATCGAAATTTTGGACTCGGTTACCCAGTTCCAATTTTCAGAACACGTCCAGATCGTGACGACTACTTGCCCAACTTGGGCCCAATCACGAAGGTACATAACGGGTCCCATCTATGATCATCGATATCCTTGATTGATGGCAAAACTCCTGAGCTGTTTCTTCATCACGATTGTGCAGGTGATCATAAGAGAGTGGAACTCTATTGATGCCATGCAATTTATCTATGCGAACCGTGAAGGGCGTCTAGCCGGTAATGCTCAAGGGGGACAGAGGCATGACATTGATGTGAGGGGCAAGACCATAAATGGACTTCGCATGGGGTTCTCTAATGGAGTGCTGGCTTTTGTCCAAATCATTTATTATGATGGGACATCATCATCTACATATGGGAACCGTAGCGGTTGGAAATGTCAGGAAGTATCTGCAAAGGGCCCCTCTGCCTACAGGGTCAGTTCATGGAGCTATAAAGTAGATCTGGGCCCTTCAAACACAAGTGGCCCTAGTGTAATCCAGTTGGAATACGCCCCGCAGATCGAATGATCAGTTGCAGCAGTGTGTAATTTCATCACAACAAAGCTATCCTCCTTTCCACCAGGAAATATGAGTAGGTTGATCCGTCTCTACCATCCATGCTCCTAGTAAAGTCTCAGTTTTATCCTCTTCCCTTGTCTCTTCATGAGTCATGCCCCACCCATCTTTATGTCCACCCTTATGGTAATATGTATTAAAGTGTATTGAGCAGTTTTATGACTTATTTTTCTCACATGTGTAGCTACCTTTTGTTCATCTAGCTGCCTTCCCCTCTATCCATCTATCTAGTCTTTAAAGGACATGTGCCACGTTATGAATTTCATATCCACGTCTGTATTTACCAGTCTATCTATTCATATTTCGAGACACCTGCCTTTCAGGCCAAAGTACCTCTTGCCTCCTTTCTCTCTCTATTTTGGGCTGAAATTAACTCTTGCCTTTCTCAATTGGTAACTCACACCATCTCGAAAGAATATTGAGATGCACTTTTAAATACTTGACATTGTTTATTTTGCGGTAGCTAACGCCTCTGCCTCTGCCTCTCTCTCTCTCTCTCTCTCTCTCTCTCATATATATATGTGTGTGTGTGTGTGTGTAGTATGCTTGTTTTTTTTTCCCCCCCTGACACACTCGCCGGGGCACACCCGGGGACCCACTGAATGGGTGGAGCCGATTGCCCCCTCCAAATATTAGCCATTAACATGGTCGGGCAACGGCCACGTATCATCGGGCAAGAGCTGCGAGATGGGCATCCCGCATAACCTCCGCGATGGCCGCACGTTGGAACGACGGAGACATCACAAAACTGGGATCCTCCTCCCCGGGTGATCCACCAAAGGAGGAGGATACACTCGAGTGTTCAAGGGCAAGAGCCCTAGCAACGCGAACACATCAAGTGAATTATAGGTGTCCCTTTTCTAATAAGTGAGACTAATGGGACTTTGAACCCATAACCTGGAGGTTACAAGACTCGAGCCTTCACCATTAGACCAACTCATTTGGGACACGTGTGTATGCAATACAATACATGCCATCTATAATTCTTGCACGGTTCGACTATGTCCAACCATCTGTCTTGAAAGAGTGACAAGTGGAACTAGAGGGGTTGAGGGAGGCATGGATTAAGATACAAATCCACCATAAGCTAGCTTCACCTTCAACTTGGTCGTTCTACTATCTTGTCCTCCCCCCCCTCCCCCCCCCCAACACACACACACACACATATATATATACATAGACATACACACACATACGTGTATGTGTGTGTGTGTGTGTGTGTGTGTGTGGTAAAAATAGGGGATTGAGGGAGGCATGGATTAAGATACAAATCTACCGTAAGCAAGCTCCACCCTCAACTTTGCTCCAACTTTGTCACTCTACTATCTTGTGCTTCGCCTACACACACACACACACACACACACATGTGCGTGCGCACATGCATGCACACACAATCCATACACACACGCACGTATACACACATACACAAATCTATATGTGTATGCTAGTAAAATTTAATTTTGATACATCTAAAATGCTTTTATAACAGCAAAGTATAATTTTGATGCACACGCAATGTAATTTTTGTCTTCAAAAATTCAAGTTTGATTCATAAACAATGATTTTCTCTCTCTAGGCTAGAGAGAGAAAATGTCTTAAAAAGGACTCTAATAAGAGCAATGCAATTAACAAGAATGCTTGTGCTAGACTATAGAAGGCTTAAAGAGCAAAGGAACATTCACAAGTTGTTACATGAAGTACGAACAGTACGAACAATGATTTTCTCTCTCTAAGCTAGAGAAAGAAAATGCTAAGAGAGACCCTAAAGGGAGCTATGCATACAATGAAGCATTGACAAACAAAAGCAAACTGCTTGAGGTAGATTTACATCTACAAAAATGAATAAAGTTGGATCAAAGGATTTTGCCATTCAACAACTACATAATCACTTACCACGGCAAAATCCTTTGATCCAACTTCAAAATGGACTCCCTAAACCTATGGATGCCACCTCTTGATCCACAAACAATATTTACAATCGGACATAAGAAAGATGGAAGTAGTAATGGGGAAGGTAAGACTAGCATAAGGAGGAGGGTAAGATCATATGGAGTAGCAATGTGGAGGATACGAGCATGAGAGTATGAACGGTGAGGAAAAGAGCAAGGCCTAGTAGCAATGGGTAGAAGTAGAGAGCATGAGAAAAGGGGAGTGGGAGAGAGCACAAGAAGGAGTAGGCAAAGGAGAGGAGATAGAGGATAGTAGAGACAACACTAGGAATAGCAATGGGGAGTGGAGAAAGCTGAAGTATTGGATGGAGCAGTACTTTTTGTTGCACAAATTATCACTATGAGGTCAAATTAGAACTATTGGTGCATAATTTTCACACAACATTTGTAGTGACACACTGAGAGTTTTGATCAAATGTTGCATAGTGACACAAAGATTATGTCACCTTGGAACACACAAGTTTGCATGACCCCCAATCCAATGTTGTCTCTCGACTACCCTATCACTGATTTGTTGTAGATGATGGGGCGGGCAAGCCGGCCTCTCGTTGACAAAACTGGGAAATGCATCATTCTTTGTCATGCTCCTCGAAAGGAGTACTACAAAAAGTTTTTGTATGAGCCTTTCCCAGTTGAGTCCCATTTGGATCAATTTTTGCATGACCATCTAAATGGTGAGGTGGTAGTGCACACTATCAAGAACAAACAGGATGCTGTGGATTACTTAACATGGACATTTATGTATCGCAGGCTCACTCAGAATCCTCACTATTATCACATTCAAGGTCCAAGCCACAGGCATATTTCTGATCATCTATCAGAGCTTGTTGAGACAACACTGTCTGATTTGGAGTCAAGCAAATGCATTGCAATAGTGGATGACATGTATCTTTCCCCTTTGAATTTAGGAATGATTGCGTCGTACTATTCTGTCAGCTACACCACAATAGAGTTGTTCAGTTCATCTCTCACTGCAAAAAAGACCAAAATGAAGGGACTTCTGGAGAAACTGGCCTCAGCATTCAGAGTACTCAAAACTTCCAGTGAGCCAGGGGAGGAGGAGTTTATACAGAAAATGATCAATCATCAATGATTTGGTATTGAAAAACCGAAATATAGTGATCCACACGTGAAAGCAAATGTTTTGTTACAGGCACATTTTAGCAAACATGTAGTCACCAATGGGCTAGTGTTGGGGATCAAAAAGAAGTATTAATTGATGCTTTCTCAATGGGATCTTAGCAGAGGAAGTCTATGTTTCTCAACCTTCTTGCTTTGAGGTTGACGGGTCTAAAAAAAGAAAGGTATGCCAGCTTAAAAAATCCCTGCATGGATTAAAGCAGGCACCTCGGGCTTGGTATGAAAGGATACACACTCATTTACTCAGACTTAGCTTTCAGAATAGTCGGACAGAGGTCACTCTATGTATCCGGAAGAGGGGGGCAGATTTGCTGATTTTGATCTTCTATGTGAATGATATGATCCTCGCTGGGCCACATCCCAACAAAGCTGTAGATTTCAAGCGGGATTACAATAATCATTTGCTAGATCTTGGCCAGTTGCATTACTACTTGGGTATCCAATTTACTCATATTGAGGGGGGTATTGTAATGTCACACTCCAAGTATATTGGGAAGCTCTTACATAGATTTTGGTTTGAGGATTGTAAGGCAATGAGAGACTGGTGTTCATTTCTCCCCTAAAGATGGGGGTGGTGCATGTGATGCTACCTCCTATCAGTATAGGCAGATGGTTGTTTGCTCTATTTGTGTCATTCTCGGCCAGATTTGCAGTATGCGTTTTTTCTAGTTGAGTAGATACATGCATAGTCTTACTCATCACCATTAATAGGCAGTGAAACATGCCTTTAGATATATCAAAGGCACACAACACTTGGGCCTTCTTTATAGGGTTGATACATCACCAAGGCCTCAGTACCACATGAGATTATCCGTGCAGAGCTACTGCCCCCCGTTGGTGGTGGAGGCGCTCACTCGATTAGTCTCTTTTATGCATAGCACCTGGGCTCTCCCTAAAGACAAGTGTGCTCCTTTAGCCTTGGAGTCTTCACTACAGTTGGCATCACAGGGAGATAGATCATGATGGTATGCACAAATGACATCTTGGTTCTAGCTGCATGGCTTTAGTATGAACAGACTACCTCCATTTCAGTACTCCATGGATGCACCCTCCATCTCTCTCACCACGGCAAAGATTACTAGACTTATCAGATGCGACTGGACTTAGCTGGATACCAGGAGGACATGGATACAGTCGACACATGAGTTGGGTACGAAGATGGCTTTCTATAGAGAGCATCTTCTCCAGCTTATAGAGGATGGGTTTGTGATTAGACCTAGCTACATGGATACTCATCTCTCCCATGGGATACGGTGTGCTATTGGTCAGATACACACATCCTCACACCAGCTAGAGATTGAGACAGGTAGATTTAGAGGAGTACCAGCTGAGGCCAGGATTTGTCAGTTGTGCCATATGGAGTAAGAGACAGAGTTACATTACATATGTCACTGCCCAATATATTATACGATACGAGGCCATTTCCACTACCTATTCAAAGAGGGTTTCGGACCACTTTCTAGGGTCATGAGATACCAGGATCAAAGATGCCTCGGACTATACTTATTGGAGCTGCATAGACACAGAAAGGATCTCTTGAGGAGGGGCTCAGAGAGGGAGATACACCTGCAGAGGCAAATTACACACTTCTTTCGGCCAGAGATTGAGCAGTCTGACTAGCACGCCCCATAGTATAGCTACACTAGAGGCACATTGCTTGATCGGACTATGGAGTTGGGACGGTCCCGCCGCCCCAAGATGAGGGTTCCATCTCGACACCATCAGAGACTACGACACAGGATCCACACCATACTAGCACGACATGGGAGTCATCCAGCCAGAGTGCTCACCATGGAGGACATTGATGCTATCCGCCATCGTCCGATGAGAGGTATCTTTGGATACTGATGTATGTGATGCTTACCTCTATTGCTAGAGAACTCTTAGATGTATCCTTTTCTTCCTTCCCAGATGCTACCCATTAGGACCCCCCTATTACCTTTTCAGTTAGATGTATAGTTGTTTTAGCTTTCTCACAGGCATTGTATTAGATTCACCAAACTTCGTAAACTTTTGGTCTCATGGGTCATTTTGGCCTTTTGAAGACGTTAATGTATCATTTCATCTCTCTCTCTCTCTCTCTCTCTCTCTCTCTCTCTCTCTCTCTCTCTCCATAGTTGCTATAAAGTACACATACGATACAATACGATACGGTGTATTTATGGTACTTTATGATTCATATGGTACGATACGATAAATATGGTGAACTATTTTTTGAAATTCTTAAGAAACACTTGTGAGACCTTACCAAGTTTGCAATGTAGAAATCTAGAAGAGTTGTGGCAAACCAAAATTTCATTAAAAGCAAGTAACAAGATACAAAGCATCATACAAATGGATACACTAAGCTATGGGTGATAGATAGGCCTAGACTCTAGTCACTAAGAATGAACATTTCGACATGTCACATGTGTCACGTTACATGTATGAACATTGAAATTTGAATAACGATACTATGTTACATGTATGAACATTGAAATTTGAATAACGATACTATGTAATATGTATGACATATGACATATGTCATGACTCATAATATATATGATGATTAATCTCAAGCACATATGATGTCAGGTGTATCGTGTATCATGTACTCGCGAGCCTGGAGGCATTGGGCAAGAAGCTGAACACATTTAAAATCGTCTACATTTTGGCCACGCAATGTTTAGAAACGGGTAGACTTTTTTCCCAACAGCTAGTTTTTCCAACCATACAATTTGTCATATGGACGTATGATTGTATAGATCCTACCGTATCGTATGACTACTGTCGTATGCTATACGATGGCAACTATGACACACGCGCGTACATACACTTTATGCATTGAATGTTGAAATGTCCACAATTCATGAGTGACTATATATTTGCCAAGATGAATATACACTTAGTTTAAGTTAATAATCTAGTGGGTGGAATGCAATGCATTTTTTATGACTCTTTTCAATTCTGAATAATTTAGGTTTATCAAATTATTTGTATTATATATACATGCATACAATTTTTAAAGTAGATTTTTTGTGGCGTACTTTACGTACTTTTGCTGAGAGAGCTTGCCTGAACATTTACCATGACCTACCTTTGCAAGGTGCTTTGGTCATTTGAACCATACTCAATACTATATTGTACCTACCTTTGTAAGGTCCTTTAGTCATTTGAACTGTGCCAAGATCCCCTTGGTACACTTTTGTTGTTGTGAGAAGAAGAGATGTAGAAGACCAAGATCTATCATCTAAAAGGATGACTCCAAAGGAAGCATAACAAGTTAGATCTTCTTAGCAAAAGAACCTATAAAGATCAAATCATCAACGTAGACCAAAATGATTACTACCAATCCCCATGAGGAAGGATGTAGAGGTTCGTATCTGCATGAGAATGACACAATCCCCATGAGGAAGGATGTAGAGGTTCGTATCTGCATGAGAATGACACAAGCCTTGCTTCTACAATATAAGAGATCAATGCAATGATACCAAGCTCTAGGTGCCTATTTAAAGGCCATACAAAGCCTTCTTCAATCTATACACCATGGTCTCCATGCCTAGAATCTGATATCCAAGTGGTTGATCCAAATACACCTCCTCTGTAAGCTCACCAGTAACGTTGATTTGCCATCCATCTAAAAGGGAGGCCAATAAGAATGTCTAGCCAAAGTTAGAACAAGGCGGATGGTAGTCATGCTTTTTTGGTATTGGCTTTTAGCTCTTGGGGCTCTAGAGGCTGATGGGATTCAAAAATGGATATTGCAAGTTCCATGCCCTCCTCATTCTTCAGGTCAATCTCTGGGTATGCCATGTGGGAGATGTCAAAATTATTTCTGTACGTCTCACACGTGTGATATGCATTCCAAGAGCCTGTTATATATAATATCAAAATGCCAGAAGGATGGTATTGGGTTTCCTTAAGGCTTAGCATATAGTCGTGGTGGCAAGGTTTGGCTTCCAGCCATCCTTGGTATTGACACCAAAGACAACTTTCCACTAGAGCTGCATATGTGGGTAAGGGCAGTCCTCTAAATCTAAAGGCCGTTATAATTCTAGTAAGGGTAGCTTTGGTGGAAAAGAATGTGTGTTTAATATACATCCACACCAGGCGGCTCTGAAGTTTAGTACAATAGGGTGAATAGGCAACAAGAATATTTCAGCTTGATCTCATCGAGAGTTAGATCACCATTGAAGTATGCCATTGCCAGGACGGGGTGAGTATAGGTGGATTGTTCTTGTAGAAGAAGACAAAATTGGCTAGGCTTAAGGACTAGATGAGGTCAAGTTGGTGTTGGAGAGATGCAGCTACAATGGCTTGGAAGTAATACTTGTGGGTGGTCTCATCAACCGTTGGTGGAATAGTTGGGGCTTGCTGAAGTTGCTGCACCTGTAGCTATTTATTTTCTATTGTTGCTTCACTAGTGTTCTCTCTAGTACTTGATTTTGCATATATATAAATTTTTGTTGTCATTCTCTGCTACATGGCATAACTCTTGATTTTCCTTTTCTTTTTCTGCTTTGAATTCCGCAAGCCTTCTTTATTTTTTGATAGAGATAATCTGCCCAATTGGTCTCATACAATTGTGGCTTATGTAGCCTCAGGAGCAAATATGATATTATGGTGATCCGCACATTTTATCCATGTTAGGAACCTTAGGACATGAGGAACTGCTTTTTGGAGTTGAGAGGCACAACATCTGTGAAGGCAATGCCGCCCTTGTGCTTAATTATGTTGGTCGTACTTTGCGGCTCCATGTAACTTTTGTGAAAGATTTCTCAAATCAACATATGGTGCCACAACCACTAGCAACCCATATGCATTTCGTACAACAATGTAGCTCAAGGTGACTGGCCTGACTTTGACGAGGCAACAGCCCACAAGGCTGTTGGAGATCTACATGCACATTGCATGGATACACGCACCAATGGCCACAATTCAACTCAGGCCTAGCTTCAACAAGGCAGAAATCATACATGCAGATATGGACATGCATACTTGCATTATAACATATAAATGCATTCACTTATAGCCACAATGCAGCTCAGGCCTTGCTTCGATGGATGCAAAAGTCATCGCCATCCACAAGGCCAACATTTTCTGATAGCGATGAAATTCACCAAAATAATGACAAAGAATGTTTACACATTCGCATCAATGTATGCATGGATAAGTATTGCTGTATTATGCAGTGTTCGAGATGATGGAAAGAGGAGGATCTGCACACCTGCAAGCTGTGTTGTAACACCTGTAATGAATCTTTTTACGCTCTCATCTTGTGCGACAAGAAGCGTGAGCCCATACTTCTTCACCCTCCCAAACTGCTCGGTTGGATAAAGCCCCCGCTGGTATATGATGCTGGCAACAAAAAACCAACAGTATGATTTGGGCTGAAATAATCTATTGCAATAGACACCACATGGTGTGAGAGAAATTCCATGAAACCAACCTGTTGACCGCATAGCCTGCACAAAAGAACATACATTAGAACTCTTTTTTGGGTGCCCTGTTGTGTGAGTGATAGATTTTCATACGACAAACATACAAAACACATATGGGCATGAAAGTATGTTTGAAGTATGGTATTTTCTCATCATCTGAAACATATGCAAGCCCTCACAAGAAGTTTTAGACAAATTCCCACTATAATTCCCGCTTTACCAATTACGACAACATCATGAGCTTCTGTAGGGGAGGCACAGTGTACCTAACTAGGTACGGTTGGGGGCAGGGGACTGCTGGCCCCGGGGTGGGGGCCCGGCAGTCCCTTGCCCCCAACCGCTATGCAGTGCCTCCTCTACAGGTGGTCATGATGTTGGAAATACCAAGGGAAAGTGGCCTATTTCCCACAAGGCAAAATGCATCTAGGCAAGTATGTCAATTTCTTTAATACACATTAATACACGATACATTGCATACATTTACACCGTGAAACATACAAAGCATGAAAAAAACTATGATGTGAGTTATGCAAATAGACATGCCTCTTTGTTGATGCAAGAAAGAACATGCATCAAATATTCTGCCTACTACTAGCATTCACTTTGCAAGTACATGAGACCCTTCCTTTGCTAAACATGCGAAAACCCAAAATGGTTATTCTTCTGCAAAGGCCTCTGAAAGAGTTTTCGATACATTGAAGGCAGCAGCACACAAACATTTCACACCTCTCCAAGTGATATAACACTAACGTTTGAAGACCCAATATGATGCGGCCACTTGGCTTTTTTTATAAGTCGCCATTTTGCGTTGTTTTGTCTATGAACCTCAAAAGAAAGATGGTAATGAGGAGCCCTATGAAATCTCTTAGCACAATAGGGCTTATGATATACGTACGTCACAATCACTGAACTAGAAAAATAAAGCTTATGATATAGGTCACAATTGCAGAACTGGCTATTCAGCCCTGCATGGGAATGATGATGCAATAGAAAATTATATGTGAATATAGTGTTGACTTTGATTGAAGAATGGTTGAAGAATGTGCTAAGCTTCTGATTGGAGAACAAAATGCTACTCATTGGAGAATGGCTTTGCTCCCGGTAATACATCACAAGAAGTTTTGGGCATTTTCCCTTGTGGGAAAGAGGCCCCCCTTCCCTTATGTCTCCCTACAGTGTTCAACATCATGAGCTTCTGCAAATGAGGTTCCGCATACCTAGCTAGTGCGGTGGGGATGCTGGCACACTTCCCGGGGCTGGCAGCACTGCACCTAGCTAGGTATGCTATGCCTCACCTGCTCTGCTGCTGCCTGCAGAAGGGAAATGGAAAGGGATGACCAATGATTAGGGAAAGGGCAGCCTTCCAAGGAGAAAGGGAAAGATAGGCTTCTCTTTCTTGGCCTCTTATCCCTTCGAAGAGCAAAGAGAAATGGAGCTGGCTTAGATACCACATGAAGGCACATGGCATGCAGGACGGAATGGAAAGACTGAAACATAGATCCAAGAGCAAACCAATTATAGCCAAAGTACTCACATGGTGTGATGTAGACTCTAGGATATGCCAAGTGAAAGTCAGCTCTCTTATATAGAGCACGCACACACACAATAGTACCACTATGCTTATGGGATAAATCCTAATGTGACACGTCGCATCCATAGTGCACACACTAGACTAGAACTCACAAACTAGCTCAACTTGACTTAATGTTATAACAAGAATAAACCAGTCTTTAAACTTGTAAAAGAGATTAACAAAATGTGCCAAGAAGAAACATATTAGTTATTAGTCCTTGCATAATTATGCCCTTTGACCAATTCAAGTCTTTTGTGAGTGTCAAACCATTTTCGTTGTGATTGGATCAATCCGATTTGACCGAGAGGCCAACCATTTTATGCTTGTTGATTGTAGTAAAAACTTGTTTGACTAATGTCAAACTACTTTTCCCTTATGTTGACTTTGTCTTTTTTATCGTAGTCAAAACCCCTTTGATTGAAATCCCTAGTCAACTTAATTTAACCCATTATTTCACACTAAAAAATACAACTTGGTGCATACAAAACATACATCATGGTGACAAGTCACATCAAAAGAGATGGAAATTGTGTGCATCCTAAGCAGACCTTGCAAATACTAAGATATGGAAATCATGGTGACAAGTCACATCAAAAGATATGGAAATTGTGTGCATCCTAAGCACAAAATAGCTCGTTGTCCCATACCCAAATAATGGTAAAACCGTATGAGCCAAACACATACCATTATAGTTGTGAAAGTTGCCATGTACTCAGCCTCACAACTAGAGGTGGCTAGGAAAGGCAACCAAGAAATGCATGAAGCACCAACAAAAACCAAAAGTGGACACCTATGGAAGTGCGGGCTGTAAGATGTCCGAATAGCCTAACAACTAGGGGTGGCCACGAAAGGCTTCTTTTTATAGCCTAACAACTAGGGGTGGCCACGAAAGGCTTCTTTTTATAACCTGCAGTGAACGAAGGGAGAAGGTCTATTTGATTAGAAGGGGAAGGGAGAAGGGAATGGAAAAGGAAAAGGAAAGGGAAAGGGAAAGGGAAAGGGAAGAAGGGAACAGGAAGGGAATGGGAAGGGAAAGGGAAAGGGAAAGGAAAGGGAAGGGAAGGGAAAGGAAAGGGGAAGTGAAGAGGGAAAGGGAAAGGGAGAAGGGGAAGGGAAGTAGGGAAAGGGAAGGGGAAGTGGGAAGCAAAGATGGATATGTTAGCAAGTTGTTTGTTTGTTTTGCTACCAAGCAAGCTACCATATAGCGGGTTGGCATTTTCTAATTCCTCTACTGAACTCTTGTTTGTCCCATAGATCATGTTGGGTCTCCAGTGGACTTTGATAAATGAACTCATTTCGTTTCATTTCTTAGTTTTTTGTGGTGGATTTTTTAAAATCCTTCCCACTTTTTGTGGATACCTTTGGAGTGCGAAGGTCTCTTCCTTCCCCACACAATGTTATGATTGGGTTCTTTTCTTTTCTTCCTCAATCCACCCAAGCACTGTTGGGGGAATATGGGTTACTGTTAGTGGCTGTGTTGTATGAATTTCCTAGTTCTGGGGATCAAGGAAGGAACCCTCCGCCTCAAGTTGATGTGGTTGCTCCAAGAAAACCACATGTCAACTCACTATTACCTTCTTGGTTTCAGGATTGTAGAGGCAGTAACCCTTTACCTCTTCACTGTATCCCCAGAAGATACATCTGTGGCTCTTTGGCTCTCACTTCGTCCTATGCACAAAACAATCACATCCAAAATTTTGCAATGTGCAACATAAGGTTTCATACTAGAAAAGTTCTGAAGTGGAGTCATCCCTTTCACAGCTTTTGTGAAATTGTGATTTGAAATGTAGACTATCGTGTTGCATGCCTCCACCCAAAAAGTATTTGGTAGATTCTTCCCTTTCATCATACTGCTTGCCATTTCCAAACGACATGATTCTTGTGCTATGCTATTCCATTTTGTTGCGGTGTATGTGGAGGAAGTTTTTGCCTCTTGATTCCATGGCTTTTGACATAATTGTCGAATTCACTTGATGTGGACTCTTCACCTTTGTCTGATTCGAGCATCTTCAACTTTTTCCTAGACTGCTTCTCAACCATCACATATCATTCCTTGAATTTTCCAAGAGTCTGGTCTTTTGTCTTCAGGAAGTAAATCCAAATCCTTCTACTGTAGTTGTCAATACATGAAATAAAAGGAACAACCCAACGCTTTTGCTCCATCTTCCCACAGGGATCCGTATGTACAAGCTCAATGGGAGCCTTTGCTCTACTGGTCTCTTTGACGAAGGACTACTGATGCTGCTTGCCCATCAAACAAGCTTCACATACATTGGGTAGACCTACAATTTCTTGTAGGTCTATAATCATTTTGCTGTTATACATCTCTTTCAAGGAAGCAAGGTTGAGATGATGGAACCTCTCATGCCACAGCTGCTTGTTTCTCACATCAACCCGAGCAAGGAAAGTTGTTAGTTCATAGATGTTGTTTCACCAAGTTTCTCAACAACCTTCCCTTGAAGATCCACAATTTCTACACCATCTTTGCTGAGCAGCGAGACGGACAACAAGTTCCTCTTGATGTCTAGCACATAAAGGATATTAGACAACTGCTTCACAACTCCATTGGTTTTGAGAGCGATTGTACCTTGCCCTTTTGCAAGACATTTAACATTGCTGCCGACAACTACTAGGATGTCACCCCCTACTGGCTGTAGGGAGGTATACCAGTCCTTATGGCTACTTATGTGGCGCAATGCACCATTGTTGTTGATCCAAGAGTCATTTGCAGGAACATGAACTACCTTCATGCAAATCTCCTTAATTGCTATGAACAACTCCACCTTTACTTCCTACTTACTATTGCCATACTCCTTCTTTACATCGTTCTTCTCATTAGTGAGCTTCTTTCGGCACTCGTTCTACTTGTGCCTAGACTTGCTCCAGTAGAAGCACTTTATCTTCTTCTTTCTTTTCTTGTCTTTAGAAGAAGATGGGTTACCTGAGTCCTTACCCTTTCCTTTCTTCTGCCAAGCCGAGAAGGCAGAATCTTCTCCTGTTCTGGTCTTCTGACGGATCTCCTCTTCCAAAAGCATGGCACTAAAGTCCTCAAAGTTGAGGTGCATATTTCTATCTTTATGTTTAGTGCCATCACAATCCTGTCGTACTGTGGTGGGAGAATCTGTATGCACCTACGTGCCATATCCTTGCTAGTGACGGAAATGCAAATGGCGGTCATGTGATTGTGTAGATTCTTCACGTGATGAATTTCTATGCCGCCTCAGACTTAAGTAGTTTCTCATTCGGAAGTTGAATCTCAAGATTTTAGATCTATGTCTGATTTGTGGTGTCGTATTGAATTTTCAAAACTTGTCATCCCTCCAGCAAATGCAGCATCAAACTACTATAAGAAGGAGAGAGCCTTAGTCCGATCTTCAAATCCTCGAAACGTGTCAAACTGCACTGCTGCACCACCTTCCTTGTATAGCTTTGGTTTCTCATAAATCGTCAAATGATCCATAGGATGTGCTTGTAATATAGGAACGCTAACAGGCGATAAAGAAACTATCGGACCACTGACTATAGGGCTTATAGGCGCAATACTTGCTTGCTGATTTTGATAACCAGCCATACCAAAAGTGCCCTGTACCTGGTACATGAGCAATATGAAAATGAAATTGCGAAAGAAAATTAGCCCACCTCATTTGTATGTCGGATAACTTGGTTTGCGTCATGAAGTATTTGATACTTTGATGATCCGTTCGTATGATGAATGGAGTCCCCAACAAATAGTGCTTCCATGCATCTAGAGCATGAATGACCGCAAGCAACTCTTTCTCATAGATTCCAAGAGACTTTTCTTGCGGTTGCAAGCGGCGACTTTCATAAGCGATAGGGTGTCCTTCTTGAGAAAAGTACAGCTCCTATGCTTTCACCGCAGGCATCACAATGTACCTCAAAAGTCTTTGAGAGGTCTGGAAGCACTAAAAGTGGTTGCGACATAAGCTTTGCTTTAAGCTCCTTAAAGGCGGTGTCCTCTTTTGCAGTCCATTGAAACTTAACCTTTTTCTTCGTTAAGTCGTGCAAAGGACCTGCTATTATAGAAAACTTCTCTATGAAGCGTCTATAATAGGAACACATGCCTATGAAACTTCTGAGCTCGTGTAAGTTTCTAGGTTGTGGCCATTCTTCTATTATCCTAAGCTTTTCGGGGTCCATAGAGATCCCCTTCTTAGAGATAATATGACCCAAATAGCGAATCTCTTTAAGGAAGAATTCGCTCTTCTTACTATTCACATAAAGCTTATGCGCACGTAATTCATCAAATACCATTGCTAAATGTGCTTTGTGTTCATCGAGTGATCTGGAATAAACAATTATATCATCAAAGAACACACCAGTAAAGCTACGATGTTTACGAAAAATGTTATCCATTAAACGATTAAAAGTAGCTGGAGCGTTAGTGAGACCAAAAGGCATCACTAAGTACTCATACAAACCAAATTGCGTCCTAAACGCAGTCTTGTGGATATCTTCAGGTACAATCCTTATTTGATGATATCCACTTTTCAAGTCAAGCCTACTATAGTAGGTTGATCCTTGAAGCTTATCAAAAATGTCTTCAATCCTAGGGACTGGAAAATGATTTTTGATAGTGTTCTTGTTTAGTGCACGATAGTCCACACACATACGGTATGAACCATCCTTCTTTTGCACTAGTAACACTGGGGAGCAATAAGGAGAAGAGCTGGGATGTACCATCTCTTTCTCTAGAAGCTTGTTGACTTGCGACATGATTTCCTCTTGTTGTGCTAATGAGACCCTATAAGGAGGCCTATTTGGGGGAGAACTTCCTTGGATGAGTTCTATCTTATGGTCATCATTCCCTCGGGATGGAGGCAATTCATTAGGGATAGAATCCGCAAAATAATCATCATACATTTGTAAGAAAGTCATTAAATTTGATTCCACGTTTTCATGCACACCATTTTCTTCATCACTTAAATTGTGTGAATTATTAAAAACATTTGGGTTTGGAGAATCTTTAACATAAATCATATACGCAAAAAGAGATGACTTCATTATTTTCTGTAGAGAATTATTGCTTACAATAGGGATTGAGTTGCCTTTACTTTTAGCCTTGATCCTAAAGTTCTTTCCCATGTGGCTAAAAGAGATTACCCTATCAGGAAATGTGATTTGTGCATACATGTGTACCGTGGTGAAACCACGGTATTCCTAGGATAACAGCTTCATGCATAAGACGAGAAACATAAAACTCTTCGCTGTCAACATAATCTTGGATATGGAGCCTAAGCTTCCCAATTAATGGTGTAACTAGGACTTCTAAGTGACCTTTGAAGGCTCCACTAGCTTCTAGAGATGGTCCCATCTCTTCCGTTTCTATGCCTAGCCTATGTGCTAATTCTACCAAAATAAAATTATGTGTGGAACCAAGATTGAACAACATAAAAGCACTTTGATCCTTGATCTTTCCCCACACATAGCACAATTGTGAGACCTTGGCATCTTGAGTTTCACCCGAAAGAATGTTTGTGGCTTGTGGCTTCTCTTTCTTTGGTCCTTTGTGCGGACAAGCATGATAGCTATGACCTTGTTCGCCACAGCGAAAGCATCGATTCTCTTTTCGATACTTATCGAGCTCTTCCGGAGAAAGTCTTGGTTTGCCCTTGTAAACACCTTTTTCCTTCTTGTTGTTTACATGGCTCTTTTGGTCCTTGTGAGTGAGGACGTACATTGAATTTATCTTCTTTTCCCAACGGCTTAGGAGCCCCATTATTGTTGGTAAAGATCTTCACAGCAACCATTGAATGATGTATTACCTTAGAAATAGTCCTGGGCTTTTGCGCGTTAATATATGCCTTCATGTCTTCAGGAAGACCTGCACAATATTGTTGCTTTTGCTGGGACAATTCAATCTTTTCGAAGACTGTAGCCTTGAGATGGAGATCCCAAAACTTATCGATGGCTACGTGACGTAGCTTGGAGCTTTCAGTGAAATGCTCTCCTCCAAAAGCGGCATCAAATTGTGGATAAAAGCCAACACTTTGTCCGTTTGTCCATAAGCACCATCATAGGAAAGAAAAGTGATATTCTTTCCTCCTCCTTCGAACTTTTGCAACTTCCGAGCTCTTGCGCTTCCTTGAAGAATGCGCCTTGTGAGAAGACTGCTTGTGAGAAGATGAGGATTCTCTTGAGTCCGAAGAGGTAGGAGGACTTGAAGGGGGAGAGGGTGTCCTTCTTTTTCGTTGATAACGGCGCCCCCTTTCCTTCCTCCCACTCCACAACGTACTAGAATCATCGCTCATGCTAGAATGGTGCCTCTTTGATGAACGATGAGGAGAACGAGGTGCTCGTCGTCTTCGTGGTGCACCTTCCGAAGAGTGCTCCTCTTGATCACTTTCCCTTGTGATCGGTTCATTCCTTCTTGGAGAGTAGACAAAAATTTTAGTGCATAGGCAACTTTGAAAGGGGTGGAAACTTTCATGAACCTTAAACTTCCTACAAGACTAAGCCGAAGGTATTGCAAAATTATTTGTGCATAACCAAGTACGTATCTATGGATTTACACACCAAAAACCACGTGAAAACGTATAAGAACAAAGCTCTAATCTTACTATTGGATTGACACACATATAGAGGAAAGAAAACAAAGCAACAAGCTCGAACTCAAAGAATTGTGCTGCATTATTATATTCTTCTCTTATGTGCTAGATCCCAATAGTCACAAATATGAGAGTATAGAATTGTAGGTAATAAATGTGTAGGTGTCCACAAAAGGAACTTAGGAGGGAGAAAATTTGCGATTGAATTTAGAAATTTACACGGAGAAACATTGAAAGAGATGTTTTTTCGTTGGAAAGTTTAGAGAGAAGAGAGATATGAACCGGCTGATTATTGACTACATTTAAGGGCTGAAATTCATTAGTTTTGGTGTATATTACTAGTAAAATCACTAAATTTAACACAAAATACCGGTTCTATTCTTCAAATCCTTTATTTTTAAGGGCTGGGAAAAGGTTTTTGTCGAGCACTGCATGCAGCACAATAGAAACCGATAAAATATTCAATTTATGCAGTGCGCAAATTGGGGATTCGACACGTTCTGTGTTCAAATCTCACCTTAGGCCATGGTCTCCTTCTCTCTCGCCCCCAACCGGCACGTTCTGTGTTTAAATCTCCTGTTAGGCTGGCTAGATCGCCATGGTCACCTACATGATTCTTTCCTATGACGTTAATCGACTCTCTGGCGTGACAAGCAATTCTCAAGTAGCTTGGAGAGCGTGAAAGCCACAGCTCTCGCAGATGGGTGTGCGGAGGCATCATGATCCAAACAAGATCGCGCAAGTGCAGTCACGGCGTCACATTCCGTGTGAAGCTCATTAGCTTCACTGCAAGTGTTTATCCATGCCATCAGACTCTCCTTCACAATCGCGCCTGCAGCCAACAAGCCGCCCAGCTTTCACATTCTGAGGTCTCCATCATCTCCAGCAACACTTCCCCAAATGCATACAGATCTACCTTTGGTGACACCTTGCTATGCGTCTCACCCTCATGGGATGTGACCTTTGATGACTCCTTTGTCTGCATCACACGCTCATGTGATGTGAGCTTTGATGACATCTTGGTATGCATCACATGCTCGTGTGATGTGTAATCACCATTGCACGCTTGCAGGTGGTGTGTTGCATGAAGCTTTACGTTGTCGTCAATTGCGACTGCCAATGCAAAGTTCGTCAACTTGCCCCTCATCTTGGAGTCCACCAAGATGTTGTCGATGTTAATGTTGTTGTGGACACATCTTGGATATGTATGATCATGTATGTACTCCAATATCCAATGCAATCTGTAGCCGGTCGCAACATGCCAACGCTTGCGAGCTGCCCTGGCTACGCGCATGCCCATGAAGCAAATCATGTAGTGAGCCTTTCTCTGCATACTCATAGACAAGATATGATTCATTTGGAGAGGCTGAGCAAAACCCCAGTACGGGTATAATACTGGAGTGGTGAAGCATCTGCGAGATTTGGACTTCTTTCGATACATCCCTCACCATCTTCACAGCCACATCTCGCCCTTTGATAGTTCCCCGGTATACGGCACCTTTGATTCTTACGGAAACGTGAAAACCATGCATTGCTTGATAGATCTCATGAGCTGTATAAATCATAAGCCAATCAGACATACCTTGAGAGAGGTTGACTTGAGGCTTGCGGCTTTGAGGAGATTGCACAATCGGCGAAGATATGGCATAATTGGGCCGTAGGAAGGGCCTTTCGAGCACAGGTTTTCTTTGAAACCTTCTTGCGATGCAATAAGCTGCAATGGTGATGTCACGTAGGCTGTAATGCCTGTGACCGACGGCAGACCGGATGGCCATATCCGGGGTTCAGTGGGAGAGGACGCCCATGCGGAGTCATGGGCGGCCAGGCTAGTGTGGACGGCAGGCCACACACTATATAGCCTGGGGGATGAGGGGCAATCCTCATTCTTCCTCTATGGCTGGGTGGTGAGCCAGAGGCCGTCCCCTCTCGTGGTAACGCCCGTAGTGGCGTTACGGATATCTAACACTGGTATCAGAGCATGGTTCGAAGGGATCGTGAGAGTCCGCGCGCACGAACGGGGGGACCGGAGCCCACTCGGTGGTTTTCATCCACAATCTCCTCACCCTTATCTCCACAAGGGAATGTGTGGAGGAAGGAGGGCCAAGACTTTTGAAGGGAAGAACTCTTTCTCTCTCTCTCTCATTCTCTCTCCCCGTCACACACAGCATTGAGGTAAGCAAAATTTGTTTTGTTTTCATTAATCTTGTGTTTTTCTGCGCTGAATCGCTTTGCAATGTTCTGCGTTGAACGTTTTCAATAGAAAAGCCTGTGTGGAGGTGGGGGGAGGGGGGGCGCAGACCAACCCCCAAAAAAAAACCGTATGCAGTAAGGGAGGCGCAGACCACCCCCACGACCAGGTGTGTGTGTGGGGGGGCGAAGCTGCAACTCCGTGTGCAGAAGTGGCGAAAATCAGCCAGCCCCAGCAAGCCTTGGGGCGCAAACAAAGGCAAATGGCGAGGTGGGGATAACACCCGTCAGGTCGCCCAGCAGCGTGGGTAAACGGCGGCGAAACACTGTGTGAAGCGGCGAAACAGGTAGCTGAAACTCAGTGTGTGGCCTGTGTGTGTGGGGGTGGGGCGGCAAAGACCAGCCCGGCCAGCCCCACGAGATGCGTGAATGCGGTGTGCGGGGGGAAGCGAACAGCAGCCCCTACACACACCGTTGTGCTGCGTGGAGAATCAAAACCATAGTAGCGCGCGCCTGCTATACACCGCGTTGAGGTTCCCAAGCGCCGTAGAATGCGTTGACTGGCCAGCGTCTGAAGGTACCCAGGCGGCCAGCCATGGGCGGCGGCGCCGGCCAGCCAGCGGCGGCCAGCCATTGCGGCCACCCAGGCGGCGGCGCCGGCCAGCCAGCAGCGGCCAGCCAGGCCCAGGCGGCCAGCCATGGGCGGCGGCGCCGGCCAGCCATGGCGGCAGCGGCCGGCCAGAAATGGCGCCAGCCAACCCACCAAACAGCCGGCGATAAACGCCCAGCACACGCCAGACGCCCACCAGCGGCCTGAAGAAAAAAAAAAAAAAAAAGATTTGGACTTCTTTCGTTACATCCCTCACCATCTTCACAGCCACATCTCGCCCTTTGATAGTTCCCCGGTATACGGCACCTTTGATTCTTACGGAAACGTGAAAACCATGCATTGCTTGATAGATCTCATGAGCTGTATAAATCATAAGCCAATCAGACATACCTTGAGAGAGGTTGACTTGAGGCTTGCGGCTTTGAGGAGATTGCACAATCGGCGAAGATATGGCATAATTGGGCCGTAGGAAGGGCCTTTCGAGCACAGGTTTTCTTTGAAACCTTCTTGCGATGCAATAAGCTGCAATGGTGATGAGGACGAGGATCGTGATGCTGATTGTGGTAGCTGAGGCCACGATGGGCACTTTGTTCTCAGGGCTTGGAGGGCTTGTAGAATTGAAGCTCACATTTGGAGGCAGAGTAGGTTTTTCTTTGAAAGGGAGGAGGACGGTGGTAGTCGCAGGGAGGCTCCGTGATACATTCTCAATCTGGTTTACTGATAAAAACTCTTCGGGATTGACACCAAACATGTCGATCACTGAGTGTACTATCTCATTGATGCTTCCTACTGGATAAGTGACAAGAAACTTGATTCCTCTCCCTTGGAGTGTAGAGTTCGGGCATGCACATCTGAGAGGGAGGTTGAGGATGTTCCCGATGTAAAGGTTTGTTGGTTCAGTGTGCGGATTCGCATCCTCAATAGCTTGGCATATGCTTAAGCCCTCATAGGTTAGACGGCCAATCATGAACACTGTATCCTTTGGCATGATTGTGTATGTGATGTTATGTGAAGAGAAGTTGCCATTGCATGTGCATGTGAGGGGGATGTAGAGGCCCTCTCCAGGGTTTAGATCTGGGGTAAGAGATGAGAGGCTGCTTGCATTGGCTATGTCGGGTGATGTTGTGTTGAAGAGATTGGAAATGCTGGAGAGAGAGGAGAATGGGCCGGTCTGCACACGGAAATAAGCAAGAGTTTCACAACGTGGATATGATGGCTCACAAGGGTAGCCTGCACTGTCGCCAGAAGGGCAGCGCGAGGTTTGCTGCTGGCTAGTAACCATAAGAAGGTGGAGACTAAAACATGAAAATAAGAAGAACAGAAAGAGAAAGGCGTGCATGGTGCGTAAGTGCAGTTGCGGTCCTGTCGTGTAACAACGGCTGATTGTACCTGCCATAAAGGATACAAATTCTTATGAAGCTATGGCTATGACTATGGCCATGGCTATGGTGATACTCTGCAGGATTAAGAATCCATACTCCTATTGAAGCTAATCTGTCATATCAATTACACTTCTTTCCAATGCATTTTCGACCACATGTGATGACATGCACGGACAGATCTTTAGCTTAGCTGCGTTGATGAAGCTGAAGAATGCAGGCAATGGAACCTTGGCTATATTGTTGATGAAGATGTAGTGAAAGGATAGCTATAGTGACACCTATGGAACTGTGTGTGTACAAGACAAATCCTCTCTCTAGAAGCAAAGCATAATCTCTCTCTACAAGCAAGCTTTGGCTATGTGCAAGATCAAAGCCTACTACATGAAGGACTTTTGAAAAGGAAAGGCTTTTCTAAGACATTTTTCAACTACAATTCACAGTTTGCGGATTACGACAACATTATGAGCTTCTATGGGTGAGGCATAGCACACCTAGCTAGGTCCGGTGGGAGAGAGGGGGCTGCCGGCAGCCCCTTACCCCTACCATAGCTAGCTAGGTATGTGGAGACTCACACAGAAGCTCATGATGCTTAGCATACCTAGCTACGTGCGGTGAGGGGGCTGCCGCCGGCAGCCCCTTAACCCCACTGTAGCTAGCTAGGTATGCGGACCTTCCTTCGTCTCCCGAGGAGCTCATGATGTTGAACAGTCTAGGGAAACTTATGGGAAAAGGGGCTTTTTCTTTCCAAGCACCTCTTTAAACAATATCACTTCTCCTTTAACAAGAATCTCTTCTTGTGCATAGAACACAAGAATCTCTTCTTGGGTATGGAAAAACAATTAAGAAGCCCTTGGCCCTTTCTATACTGAAGAGCAAGCTCAAATTCTCAATGACGTTTCGAGATAAGAGGAAAAGTCTTAAGCTATTGTGCAATTGTTCCTTAACAGTAGTGCAGTGCTCGACAAAACTGACATTTATATGTAATTTTACTGGCTCAATTTCAAAAAAACCGGCTGAATATTGACTATGCCCTTACATTTAAGGGCTGAAATTCATTAGTTTTAGTGTATATTACCGGTAAAATCACTAAATTTAACACAAAATACCGGTTCTATTTTTCAAAGTCTTTATTTTTAAGGGCGATCTGTCCACACTGACACACACAATATGAAACACTCTCCTCTATCTCTCTCTCTCTCTCTCTCTCTCTCTCTCTCACACACACACACACACACACAATGAAACACACTCCTCTCTCTCTCTCTCTCTCTCTCACACACACACACACGTAAGGATGCCCACTCTCTCTCTCTCTCTTCACACACACACACAACTGGCAGGCCATCGATGGAACCGAGGTCAGAGAGCCTATTCACGATTCCTTCACAAGAATATGCTTTTGGTTTTGGCTTGTTCATTGGCGTTTTGTTGTTGTTGAGAGAGAGAGAGAGAGAGAGTCGTAGGGAAAGAAGGAAGGGAATCATACGAGAGAGAGAGAGAGAGAGAGAGAGAGTCGTAGGGAAAGAAGGAAGACAATCACACGAGAGAGAGAGAAAGAGAGAGAGAGAGAGAGCTCTTTAACGTCCTAGGAACAATCCGCATAAGTGACATATGATTTCCATGATGAGAGAGAGAGTGTGTGTGTGTGTGTGGAGAGGCTAGAGCAACTTACAATTTGAGAGAGAGAGAAGGGGGGGGGACAATTTAAGCTACCAGGAGAGAGAGAGAGGAGAGAGAGAGAAAGAGATTCTATTATCATTCTCAAATGTTGAAGATGACCCATAGGACCAAGGGAGAGATGGTGGTGTAGAGCGTTGTATATCTTGCCATGCACAAGAAGAGCTATGATGAAGTTGAAATGCATAGTCCCCTTGAGGGCTTTTAGAGGCATATAAGGATGATGTGTAAAGGACTATGGGCACTACCAAAACGTCAATTTCTTGAGTGAGCAGCTCTGGTTGTAACTTTGTTTCCACATTTTCAAATACATAGTGGACTCTTGTTCCCACTTTGAACCTCCCCATAGCACATTCATGACTTGGTTGAGACCTTAAGGAAAAGGTATTGAAGTCATTAAGTCCTTATCAAGTGTGTAATGAAGTATTGAGTAGTGTGTTAGTTAGTATTAGTGTTTTATCCTAGTTATCGACTCTGTGTTGGATTACTTCGGTAATAAAAGAGGAAAAACTCCTCATTGCCACCTTGAAAGAGTACAGAGACATTTTTGCTTAGAGCTATAGAGACCTTAAGGGGGTGGACGCAACAATCTATCATCACACCATCCCATGAAGAATGATACGAAATTGCAAAAACAGAGACCTTACACATAATGACACCTTTCGAAAGAAGATTAATAGACAAGTTAGTGGATACCAAATTCATCTATGATATTGAGCACTTGGAGTGGTTCTCCCCTATCATGGTAGTCCCTTAAAAGAATGGTAAACTTTGAGTTTGTGTTAATCTGAAGTAGGTGAACACTCCAATGATACGAGACAACTATCCTCTATTATGATCATAAACCATGTTTTAGAGAGGGTAGTGAGTAAAAAAGCTTATAGCTTCCTTGACAGCTTCTCTGAATACAATCAAGTGTACATTGCACCAGAAGATCAACACAAGACAGCCTTTGTGACAAAATGGAGTATCTTTACTTACCATGTCATGCCTTTGGTTTCACTAATGCGCCTACCATGTTCTAGCATCACATATCTCATTCGTTTAAGGCCTATTTGAGATAATTCTTAGAAATTTTCATGGACTATCTATGTGTGCATTCCAACAAGAGAACTGAGCATATAAAGCATCTCAAGAAGATCTTTGAGCAATGCCAATTCTACAAAATTTGTCTGAATCCTAAGAAGTGCAAGTTCATGGTTCGCCAAGGAAAGATTCTTGGACATATAGTGTCCAAAAATAGTATTTCGATTGGATATGGATAAAATTTAGATTTTCCCATCTAGTTTATTCAAAGGGAGTGTACATTTTAATGGGCCATTATGGCTATTACCGATGTGTCATCTGTATGGCTATTACCAGTGTTTCATCTAGAAAATCCAAAAGGAGCGTAGATTTTCAAGGGCCATTTTATCTATATTGGCGTTTCATTTATATGTACTCTATAATCACACAACCCTTATATGTGTTGGGGTGGTAAAGCCCAATGTGTCAGCCCTAAGTATGTGGGTGACCGGACACCATTCTTTGTAGTCTAACTAATAAGGATTCTCTTAAACCCGTCACACATTGTGAAAAGGAGTCCACATCTTGTGTCTTCTTCTTCTTCTCCATCTCTGTGCTACTCCACACATGCACACATGCTCCTACACACTCGTCAACTAGTATCAGAGTGGATTCGAGCTCTAGGGTACCACTGCCAGCACACAGGGTCACGTTCTCAGATCAAGAAAGTAGAGTCCAGCTTCTCAGGTTTACTAGCTGAAACAATTGGTTGATTTGAAGATGAAGGAAGGTACATCCATGTTCAACCATCTTAATGAGTTCACCACTATTTTCAGTCAGTTGTCAGAGCACAGGGCATTATGTTTAATGATTTTGTGAAAACTGTGTTCTTGTTCGTCACATTATTGAAAAGCTCGGACACTTTTCGGACAGCTCTTGGTAATTTTGCCCTTGCTAATGGTCTTACCAGTGCAAATGTTTTGAAGGTAGTTTGCTTAACAGAGGAAGTAAATAGAAAGAACATGGAACCAGCCAAGGGTTCCAATGCCCTCATGTGGTAAGGGGGAGATCCAATGCAAGGGGGAAAGTCTATAGAGAGAAATTAGTCTCGTAGCAAATCGCATGGTCGTGGAAAGAATATGGAATGCTATTGTCAGAGTATTGCACTTATTCCTTTTTATTTGCAGCGAATTTTATGTGAAAGAAAGAGAGGAGAGAACTCTCTAAACACATTACTAGAGAAGGAGAGAATGAAATAGAAGAGATAGAGAACATAGTTGCAAAATTATCGTTGAGCGGGTAGCAAATAACACTTCTAATCACACAATTGCAACACCATAATCATATACACACACAATCCACAAACTAATCACACAAAGACACTGTTGAGGACTGGATTTACTTGGAGCCAGTCCCCCCTCCAAAGAGGCTTTGCATTGTTTCTTCTTCACAAAGGAAGAGATCATTACAATGCACTTTTGTACATTTGCCAAAGACATTTAGCAACATGGATATAGAAAATCACATGTGCTAGCTTGGGACCTTGTGCTACATTTTCCTCTTCTCAAAGCTTCAATGGCTACTTGAGCAACGAATTCTTATAGAGAAAAGGAGTGACTTGATGAGGATTGGGCTTGGAACGTGAGCTGGAAGTGTTCCATAGTCTATGTACTTAGCTATGCTTGGTTGTACCTTAATATAAGCTTATGACTAGCACTAGAGGGCTTGAGCTTAAAGAGCTTGTTAAGCGCCTTCACTTGTGCTTTTCCCCCACTCTAATTGCCTTCCTAATGAGCAAGATAATCCTCTTTTAAAAACTCGAGTGGCTTTATGAGGAAGCTTGATGCTCAAAATAGCATCCATGTGGCTAGTGAGAGGTAGAGCTTGGGCAGTACACTTGGGGGAGGGTTGGGCGCCAATTTCCAGCATTCCCATTGGTGGAATCAAGTCCAACTTGGACCAAATCTAGCTTCTGGCTCTCAGTTCATCGTGAATATTGCTGATTTGGTGCAGTTCTTGAGGTCACCCAACTTTTGGCTCTTGCTGTATGTTTTAGGAGCATCATGTCTCCAGTTTTCAACCATAAAATCGGCAAAAAACAGCTCGTTTTTCTAAAAATCAGCATGGCACTCTTTTTACAGCATCTAGTATAAAAATGGACCTACTTTGACCATATAAGAGTGAGAAAAACAACCCATTTTTCTTCCTACAGCACTCGTTTTCAACTTGGCACTTTTTCTGGAGCAGCTAGTATAAAAAATGACTCTCTGCCCGGATATTAGCAAGAAAAACAGCCCGTTTTTCTTCCTGTAGCATTCATTTTCAGCTTGGCACCCTTCCTAGAGCAGCTAGTATAAAAAACGACCTACTCTGCCTAGATATTAGCAAGAAAAACGGCCTACTCTTATTAGCTAGTATAAAAAACGACCTACTCACCCACAAAATCATTGTTGAAGTCTTCTTTAACAGCCATTCACCACCACCATAGGTGCACAGGCACCTACCTCTCCTTCTGCTCCTTCTGCACCTCTTTTGGAGGAGAAGAAGAAATTTGATAGGAGGAATGCCCAGGCCTTGTCTTTGATTACCCTCTCAGTGAAGAGGCATATTATGTCAACCATTAAATCATGCAAAAGTGCCAAGGTGGCATGGGATAAGCTAGAGAGCATGTATCATGTCGAGAATGAGGCAAGAATTATTGCTTTGACCAATCAACTCAAGGAGTTGAAGATGCAGGAAGGTCAAACAATTACATAGCATATTGCAAAGATCACCGATCTTAGAGATCAACTAGCAAGTGTTGATAAGGAAATGGAGGACAACAAATTAGTCTCTATCACTCTCAACATCCTAGCTCCCTCTTATGGTACTTTTGTGACATCTTTGACCATTATGCTCAGGGCTGCCCCTATCTCTTTTGATGAGTGGTAGGGGTGCTCTTACAGCAGGAAGAGGAGAGAATCTCCAACTTTGCCCATTTGTCCCGCTAAGGTGAGCAAGTATTATTCGAAGGGAAGGAAAAATTTCAGCCCAAAGGAGGGAATTTTTAGAAAAAGAATAGCCATGCATATCACTCCAAAAGTGAGGGAAATGCAAGTACTAGTACACGTCAATGACAAAAGAAGGACAGATCCAATTACTGCAAGGCACTTGGTCAGTACATAGCAGAATGTCCTAAAAGGATTGCAAATGAGAAGAAGAGGCAAGGGGGAAACAATAATTTTGTAGCCGCAGCTGAAAATTCAAATGCTTTGGGATCATCAAATGTAAAGAAGAGAAAACAAATGTTATCAAGGAAGAAAATTTTGTGATTGGGTGTCTGTGTTGGCGGGAAGCAGTGAAAGAAAGCGGGCGAGAGGGGAGGGGGGGAGCTCGGCTGGAAGTCTCAGCGCTCAGAAAACAGCCGCCGAGTGCGAAGGGGGGGGGGCGGCAGGGCGGTAGGCTGCGAGCAAGCAAGAAACGCGCTGGCTTGCAGGCGGGGTGAGTAGATGCAGGCGCAGGCGCAGGCGCAGGCGCAGGCTCGCGCTGACCAAGGCGAGGGAGCAGGGGCGGCAAGAAGACGAAGGCGAGGTGCAGGGGCGGCCAGAAGACGAAGGATCGAGGACGACTATGGTTTTAATTTTGATGAATATCTTAGCTTTTAAATGACTTTCTCTCTCTGTAGAATTGATCACTCTAGAGAGAGAAACATTAGAAAAGCTTATGGAGGATATGTGTTCCAAAAGACTCAAGTCTACGAGGAAGAGAATTCTATTTGAGGCTCATGACAATTTGTCTTCATGATATCCTAGATATATAAGAACCTTACACATGATAAGAAAAAGTTATTTTTGATACAGCTAGATAGGGTGAGAGCTGTTTCAGATGTTTCTCATAAGCACGTGCTATTTGGCGATGGTGGGAATAACTACTATAACTCTTTTTAGCTTTTTCTTGAGGCTACAGCAAGGTGACTATTTGGGGAGCAGCCCAAACAACTTATTCATGGGTTTGAAGCTCTTGTTCTTTTGCTGATTTCGTCCCTTCTTGCTGTGTATTCCAAGCTGAAGTGATGGCTTAAACTTGAATTAATACTCCGTTTGGACTATGGAGGCTAAGAACTCCATAACCCCCTTGTCATGCTGCTTCCCTTGGGCACCTGCAAGCTTCCTTTTCCTCTTCTCAAGGTCTCAATGATCTTTAGATATATCAAGAGCACCTACGAAGAATAGGATAAGATCCAAAATCCATAATCATATGAGTCCTATAGGCCATAGAATCTCCAAGATGATATGAGGTCTACCATATAGCCACCTAATTAAATTTTATTTAATTAGGTGGCTATATGAGATCTACCATATAGCCACCTCCTTAAATTTTATTTAAGGATTAATTTCAAGGATATGATTTGAACATATGGACCAAAGGTGTGCCACAATGTTTGTCATCTGAAATTTGTCATCTGAAATGAGCTACATATATTATATTGTATTATACTATATTGTCTTGTATTATATTATATTATATTATATTGTATTGTATTGTATTATATTATATTATATTATATCATAGTGTATTGTATTATATTATATTATATTATATTGTATTGTATTATATTATACTATATTATATTATGTTGCATAATATTATCTTATATTACATTAAATTACATTCTAATACTTGAATCTTATATTTTCCTATATTATATTGTTTGAAGGAAATGCCCCTAGTAGGGATCCATGGGGTAGCACCCCGATTGAACTAATTTTCCTCCTAGAGAGCTGACACGTATCCTATGCATTTAGTGGCAACTCCCCTCACATACATGCGTTAATATAACATGTATGCTTTTTGCTTACTCCCCTTTTTGAACTAATTTTCCTCCTAGAGCTGACACGTATCCTATGCATTCAGTGGCAACTCCCCTCACATACATGTGTTAATATAACATGTATGCATGTGCACGCATGCCCATACACATGCACACAGACACACACTCATACTCTTTATTAAAGCTTTTTTGTGTGGCTTAACTAATTTATGACTTCATTTTAGGATAGCATCATGAATATGTGTCATGCTTTCTATGCTGTTGGTGGTTTATTAAAGCACTAACTTGTACAAATTTACATATTGTCTTGTAAGAAACTATAGTGCTTTCTGAAAATTTGAACTATTGAACTAAAAAAAAGCACTTTAAATGTTAAAAAACTTCATTTGGTGCTAAAGGTATTGAAATGGCAAGAAGCATAGCTATTTCAAGATAATGCTTTTCTAGTGCTTCTTCCCATGCATTAAACCTTCAACACAAGAGAACTAATTGTGGTTTTTGTTAAAAATAAGCTAATCTCTTTCTATCCGACTCTCTCTCTCTCTCTCTCTCTCTCTCTCTCTCTCTCTCTCTCTCTCTCACACACACACACACACACACACACACACTCAGTTTCCTTGTGAACTTTATGAATTTAGAGGTCAAGGTTCTAGAAGAACCAGAGCCAACTTGCTTTAAGGATGCAATTGGGAAGCAAAGCTGTGAGGTAGCCATGTATGAAGAGATGGCAACCTTGGATGAAACCCACATGGGATTTGGTGCCCTTGCCTCAAGATAAGAAGGCGATTGGATGCAACTAGGTGTATAAGGTGAAGCACAATGCAAATGGGTCTATGAGAGCAAGTATAAGGCAAGGTTAGTTGCCAAAGGATATGCATAGACATATGGCATTGAATATGAGGAAACCTCTAGTCTAGTTGGAAGGATGGCAACTGTGCGAGCAATAATTGCTAATGGCTGCTACAAAAGGATGGCTTTTGCATCAAATGGATGTAAAGAACGCCTTCTTGGATGGTGGTTTGCAAAAAGAAGTTCATATGATGCATCCATCGGGTTATGAGGATGGTGCACACCCGAACTTTTTATGCAGATTGCACAAAACCTTGTATGGCTTAAAGCAAGCATCCAATTCATGGTTAGACAAGATAGGCCAATATCTTGTCACTATTGGATTTCAAATTTCCAATGCTAATTATTCACTTTATGTGAAAAAACCAGATAGGGGGATTGTGCTGGTAGCCATCTATGTGTGGAAGATTGGATTGTTACAAGTGACAGTAACACATATATTAATGAAGTGAAGCTACTTCAAGTGTAAAATTTTGAAATGGAGGATTTGGGAGAGCTATGTTATTTATTAGGTATTGAGGTGATTAGATCACCAGGTGGCATATGGTTGTTTTGCAGAGGTAGTATGGCTTGGATATGTTGTCCAAATATGGGATGACAAGTTATAAGCCCATCTCTATTACATTGGAGCAGAATCTAAAGCTTAATGTAGAAAAAGGGGAGCTTCTTGAAGATGTCATTGTGTAGATGCATTGTTGGCAGTCTTATTTACATGACTATCACCAAACTGGATTTGAGTTATGATGTGGGGTTGGTGAGTTAGTTTATGTAGGTGTTGAGGAAGCCACATTTGGATGTGACTAGGTGAATATTGAGATATGTGAAGTCCACATTGTAGTATGGACTCTTTTATGAGGCTAAGTGCCAGATACAAGTACATGGGTACACATATGCTAACTGAGCTGGTAGTATCTCAAAAAAGAGATCGACTAACAGTTCTATGTTTTCCCTTGGGAGTGTTGCCATTAGTTGGAGTAGCAAGAAGCAAGTGAAAGTTGCCTTGTCAAGCACAAAGGCCGAGTACATGGGTGCAGATATGGCTACATGTGACGTAACTTAGTTAAAGAAGCTACTTGGAGATTTGGGCCAATCATTAGTACATGGAGCAATTGTCATTTATTGTGACAACATTAGTAGCATTATGCTTGCTAATAACCTGGTCTATCATTCTAGAACAAAGCACATTGAGGTGCATTATCACTTTGTGAGGGAGAAGGTTCTAGCTAGAGAGGTTGATCTTGTTTATGCTAGCACCAAGGAGTAGGTGGCTAATGTCTTCATGAAGGCCTTGGGTACAGAGAAGCTTCTCAAATTTAGGAGCTTGCTTGGTGTATCCGCAACCACATGGTGTATCCGCAACCACATTTTGCTTTCCAACCACAAAATAATAGTTTTAACCACTTATGAAAATGGTTAAAATATTTCATAGATCTTTTCTAGATTGCAAAAATTTTGTTGGGTGAAAACTAGACCTTACCACATGAATTGCAATTGTTTGCACATTCTTTGTGAACACCTGCTGGACAACTGTGTGTAACTGTAACCTGTGGGAGCAAGAAAGTGGGCTTATGGAAGCACACAATGGGCTGGATGTACCAGATCCTGCATTTGTTGCGGCAAGTCATTTCAACCGGCTTATTATACTACTGCTATTGCTTGTGATCTTCTCAATTTTGGCTTGTAGTGTTGAATTGCTCAGTTTGGGGAAAATGATCAAATGTATGGTCAAATGTCAAAATTTTGAAGGGGTCAAGTCCTCAAAAGTTTCCTTGTTTATCCCTTTTCACTTCTGCTTTTGGTCACCAACTCATATAATGTCTTCCAGGAAAGATTCAAGATTGATCTATGGGCTATTGTCTAGTTTGACTCTCTGCACTCCCAATGGAATCTGAATTATTTTTAGGTGGAGACGCAACTACTTTTAGAAAGTGAGGAAGAAGGCATGAGAGAGGCTGTCCTCCCCTTGGCACTTTTGTAGTCCCTACTCTATGAAGGTTGTATGTAACCCTTGATCTGTGAAATGGGCAAGCAAGGTCTCAATCATTTGTGGGGTGACCAACAAAGGCATGTGTCGCCACACTTGCTCTTTGCAATGCTCAATCTGAGAAGACCCAGCCTCCTCTCGAAACAACTCTCTGTAATCAGTGGCGATATTCATGACCTCCTCTGGTGCCGTCCTCAAACCACCATATGCTCCTCGTAGGCAACAAATCTTCTTGTATGCGAGTAATGGGCTGTGAGCTCTAAGGAGCTTCGTGCTACATTGATCTCCTTATCTCACCCAGAAGGAAGTAGACATGTGGAAGGTCTTGGACCTCCGTTGAATCACCTCCTCCAATGCTGCCCTTGCCCGGTGGATCTTGTGCCCTTAGAGAGCCTTAAACCCAGTTGTTGGAATTGTGGGGAGACACGAAGTGGATAAAGAACACAAGAGTGTAGTCCACACACAAAGCTCCACTGAATAGTTCAACAAATGAAGTACAAGACGGGATATATATGAAACCCAAGTATATAGTGAAAACCCTAGACTAGAATAACTTAGACTAAGTTTAGCCTACAATACCATACCATTGTATGTTCTATCAAATCCCCCCTCAATGGTATGACTGAAGTACTCTGGGAACGCCTCAAAAGTACCTAGGGTACCTAAAGTACCATGGTTGCACACATTCATCCAACAGGATATAGCAACCTATGGGAGTATATAAGAAAAACAATGTCATTTTGCAACCCCCCTTGACATTGTTGTAATGTCTTTGATTCCCAAGCCTGTTCGATGACGTACAAACACTTCTACTGGAAGGCTCTTAGTGAAGATATCTGCTACATTGTCCTTAGATCGACAATAGATGAGGCTAATGATGCCACTGGCTATATAATCCCGTATAAAGTGAGTGTGATTTTCCACATGTTTCATGCGAGCATGAAAAATAGAATTGTTACAAATCTTTATGCAACTCTAACTGTCACACAAGATAGAAGGCTTCTGCCGTACAAATCCCGTCATGCTCTCAGGAAAGGCGCGCCGAATGTGCATTGTTGTTGAGTATGGTCTAGTTCACTTCTTGCCCAACTTATGTCAGTACAGGACGATTTGCAGATCTCACAATCCTCTTTGCACTAGTACCAATCCGCTCGTATCCTGCCATGGAATGGTACTTATAGAAGCATGGATCTATGCATAAAAACTTTTTGCATTTTCCACAACCCCATACTGTCCTTGATGGCTTGCTTCCTTTGACAGGTTTTCCCTCACGCGTCAACCTCTTACGCTCATCAATGCCGCATACGACACAGAACTTACTTGATTGGGAGCTCAACCTCACCAACATGTGTCCGCCCATAGGGCCCTCAGTGTATATGTGTGATCTAGATGGCAGCATCCCACCAAAATGATTATCAACCAACTGTTCTTGGAGTCTCAACATAAACTTGAAGCGATTAGTGTCCTTCTTGCCATGCAAGCTTCTCCAGATTATGTAAGCATTCACAAATACAGAATCTAGAAGACCCCAAAACAAGGCATGCCACCATTTCCACCCATGGATACTCATTTCCATACTATATCCAGATCCCAACACCATGCTATCAAACACATCACAACCTGCCTTGAACTTATTGTATTGGACAGCAATCTCTGGACATGGAACTACAACTTTTCGTCCATTACCAATTTGTCTTTGGACTTCTCCTTCATGCATACCATTCATGCATACCATATACATTTGATGCAAACAAAATAGGCTTCTTATCCATCCAACTACATGCCAACAAGCCATGGTCATGACAATATGCAAACTTTGAAGTTCCTCTTTCCATGCGCTCAATATTCAACATGTCCTTGCCAGGGAAATGCTTTCGATTAGATATGTATGTTCGTGTTGCACCATATCCCTCATTTGACAAATGCATCAAAAGTTTTACGGAGTTGAACCATCTATCAAAGAATACATGGTGCCCCTTTTGCTTTAAATCCTTGGCAAGTAACGATACAACATGCAATGATAGCTCAGGACAAGGAAGCTTATCATGTATACGAAAAGTGTAATTATAACCAGTCACAGAATCACATAGATTCCACAATTGAATCCCAAATTTGTGCGGATTTTTGGGATTGTAAACTCGAAAAGGATTTAGTTTACACTATATTGGTCTACTAGAGAAAATAATGCATATCAAGAGCTCACATGTAATTGGCGAGATCATTCTAAGCAGTAGTAGGTTGTGTGTGTGTGTGTGTGTGTGTGTGTATTTCTTCATAAAACATTGCCAAAAAGATTTTTAGAAAGAAAATGAGATGTACAAACACAAGAATGGAGTAAAGATTTCTTCCATGTGTATGTCAACATCAAGAGTAGATCCAAAAGCAAAGGCCAACAACTCAGCACGAGATTTTCGGATTATACAGTTCTGCAGTCAATGTATTAAAATTTTAAGCAACATTTGTATTGTTGGCATTAATATTGTGACACATTCAGCTCAATTCACAAATATTTTACAAAATATCTCAAGATATCTTCACAAATCTTCATATATTGGAGAAAGGGAGGGGAAGCATAACAGAATTATATCCTCATTCCTGTATCACGAACAACCCCTGGTCCAGACATTCTACTTTGTACTTCATCACATAATGATTTCTAATGACTTATCGAATATTTTCAATCATAATATGACAGAAAACTGCAATTAACAATCAAGTCTAAAAAAAATAAGCTTTTTGAGACATTTACGGCCTTGGATCTCCCATCTTTTGTTCCCACAGCCATCTAATAATATACTTGATTCTACTCCATGAAATTAAGTGGCCACAAAGGTTGCTCCAAAGCGAAAATCCCTTACGGTTTCACTCTCCCTTTAATAGAAGCACCCAATTTTAATTGGCATTGGGAGTCTCTATGTGTGTGTGTGGATTTAAGGTTTGGTCAAAAAATAGGTTAGGATTTTTATGACCTAACCTATAAAAGCACTTTACTTGTTGAGGGTTTCATTATCATTCTAGAAATGCAATCATCAAGAGTTGAGCATATATCTCTCCTCATTCCTTGACATCTCTCTCTCTCTCTCTCTCTCTCTCTCTCTACAAATTGATGTATGGGTGTGCCAAGGTCAAATGGCAGAGAGCATGCTAGTGTGAGTGCTAGCGTAGGATAGTGTGTGAAGATGTGTGAGTACTTGAGGTAGGTGTGTCTTATGACTTGGCAAGTAGGCATGTCATGTTAGTGTGACTAGAATGATTGGAATGATTATAGGTGTGATTGATTGAGGACATCTAGGAGCAAATTGTGGATCTGGGATCTACCTACTGCTTGTATATGAATCACTCATGAATAAAGATGTGTTCTTTCATTGATCCAATCTTGTGCTTCATTGTCTCCCTGGTTCCATGGCTCTCCCACATTTGGTATCAGAGCTGAGTAAGTCTCCATCGGTCGCCTGTGCTGGCATATGGCACCATTCTTCCACTTCCTTCCTCCCACACTCCTATGATTCAACCGCCGTGAGAGGCTTGTACTAGTTTTTTGTTTTGGGGGTAGTACCCCTGGTGGCTGGCCGATAAGCTGCCTCCTCATGTAACCTCATGTTTTCAAGTAATATAATCAGTCATACATTTTTTCAAAAACAAAAAGAAATGAAGCAAGTACCACTTGTCCAACCTTGCCCAATAATGGGAGTATGCATTATGATGAAAAGTATAACCCTATTTTTGGGTTATAAAAGGAGTGCAAAAGATCGTGTGTTCTTAGAGCAGCCACCATATTATTTCGATTGTTGAGCTTAGATGAAAGCATATGAGATTTATGGGTGGTATTGTCCTACTGACGAGGGGAGTTATTGAAATCTCCACAAACAAAAGCATGTGAGCTCCATTAGAAATTCCGAATATGTGTCCACATGTTAGCTCTATATGCTGAAGTCGAAGAGGCATATACATAAGCAAATTCACATACATGTTCACCTATGTGGCATCGAATCACCATCCATCTACCTTCAAGATCACTAAAAGAGAGGATGGGCTGCTAATCATGCCTCATTAGAGCCCCCACACACTTTTTTTTTGTTTTTTAGTACACGGGTCTTTAGTGATTTTGTTCTTTCAGGACAAGATCTTTTGGTTCATAAACTTTTAGTGGGTTTTTACCTCTTTTGATGTTTCCCACATGTTAATCCAGGGCACACCCACACATGCACGCACACACGCATGCACGTACACACTCTTATCTCTTAGCCTCATTGCTATAGCAATCACATCCATGACCCGTGCACCAAGTTCTTGCTACTCCAATGGCTTATCTCATATCCATGCCATCTAAATGTCTGCCTTGGTTTGATTTATGCACAAGGTTTCTTTGTTCAAATAAATGAGATGTCTGTGAGATGACTTTAGGCAGGTATATTCATACTTTTTAAAAGCAATTTGGTGTTTTCCTTTGCATATCAATGCTTAATGTTAAACGTGTTGTGGATATGCACAATGGCTAAAATCACTGCCCTGGAGGATGTCTGTTGGATTCTGCAAAATCCAAATAGATTCTAGATATTGAATGTTTAAAAATTACAATGGGTATTTGGAAGCACCTTTGTTGAATTTTTTATCTTTGCTGGGTGGTCTTCTTTTGCTCACATGTGTAAAAAAGCATCAACAAACCTTGTATGTATCGCAAATATTCCTGGGTAATCATACTGCTATATTCGGCTGAACTTTTTGGGGTTCAGGTTTGATACATGTATGTGTTAATGTTTTTTGTGTATAACTAATATCTTTGTATTTGGTAACTCACTCTCCTTTCTAACGACTATTCTTTCATTAAATACCTAAAATAATCCCTCTTATCAAAATTTCCAAGTATAGTCTTTTCACCACCTAAAAATAGTGACAAAGTTTTGATTACCTGTGGACACAACGATTTAAGTCGAGAGAGAGATATAGATAGATAGATTTTATTATCATCCTCGGAGGTCAAATATGACCTATGGGACCAAAGATACATGGCATGTAGTATGTGTAGGGCTGATAAGCTCTACACATATATGTGTAGGGCTGATATATGTTACTCTCAATGCTCAAGGATGGTGGTGATGAGCCTCGCAATGGAGAGCCCACATTGTGGTTGGGAGAGAAAAGTATGTAGATCTTTATATTTGCTAACTCACTCTTGTTTCTAATGACTATTCTTACATCAAATACCTAGAATAATCCCTTTTTTCAAAAGTTCCAAGTACAATCTTTGCACCACTTAGCCCTAAAAATAGTGACAAAGTTGTGAGTACCTGTGGACACAAGGATTTAAGGAGAGATAGATAGATAGATAGATAGATAGATAGATAGATTCAATTACCGTCCACTGAGGTCATATATGACCCATGGGACCAAAAACAAAAACATTACATCGGTGGCTTCCCAATGAAGGCATTAGATACATATCAGGAGGGTCCATCTAAAAGTTAAAAGAAAAGAAACACCTAGGGTGGGTGATGTGAGGAGGGAGCCGGTTTGGGAGTTCGAAACTCCTGGACAATGGCTTTACCCCCTCTGTAGAGACTGCCCATTTACCTTGTTTGCGGGCATCGTGCATCTTCTTGAGCTCGGTTGCTTTATTCTTAAGTTGGCTTACGGTAAGTTCCTCAGCAATCCAAAATTGTTTCCGCTTCAGAAGGCGGGACTGGCGTAACAGCTTCATTCTTTCCTCTTTATTCTTGAAAGTGAGGACACAGTGCTCGGGTGGCACTTGTCTACGCGTGTCGTTAATCCAAGAGACGGCGTCGGGCTTGATGGAGAGTATCATTGAGCTTGGAGATTGCTTCTTCAAGTGTATCCTCAATAGTACACCATGGTGAGGGGAGGCCCCCTATCCTAACCTTCAGGCTAAGAGATTCTTGTATTTGGCATTCTTGTAAGACTGCCTGTATTTTGGTGTCGATCTTCTGAGTTATTGCTTTGTGAGCCTCCTCTTGGACTGCCTTAACAGTTGCAGTGAAGGACGCTTCAACTTTGCGTGTTTTCGCAAGGAGAGCTTGATTCTCTACTTCTTTGTGGTCCTCCAGATTTAAGGGGAGAGAGAGAGAGAGAGAGAGAGAGATGCAATGAGGCATTTGGGAGTAGGTGTGGTGATGGAAGAAGCCAGTGGTAGTGGTAGCTAAGGATGGTTTTGAAATTATGCGTTGCTTTTACTTGGATCAAGGGAGTGGATCTAAGCTAAGGGCTTTAAAGCAAAGTTCTTGGAGTGTGGATCTAACGATAATTGATATTCCTACATGTTGTTTGATAGATTTTATGATGCATATTTGAGATACAATACATGCTTAGCATTACTTGTTTTGTAGAAACTTCTATTGTTGGGTTTGAGGACATTCCACAATGGAATGTCCTTATTGAGGATCATGTTAAGTTTTCCTTGGTGGTATCTATTGAAATTAGAGCAATGTGATGAGCTATGGTGCATCAAATATTATAATCAACATCATTAACAAAGTGATTAGCAAATAATTAAGACGTGATTAGTGAGTAATTAAGACGTGATTAGTGAGTAATTAAGATGTGATTAGTGAGTAATTAAGACATGATTAGTGAGTAATTAATAAATAGCTTAATGTAGGCATGGATAATCAAAAACCAGCTATGAAAAGATGGACTTTTTCTTCCTCTCTAACAAAAATAACTGAAATACAACATAAGTATTAGAGAACTCTATATAAGCAGTTTGTAGTGTGAACCTACGGTGAGGTGAGCTTGCATGATAATTATGCCATAACTCAATGGGTGGAGTTTGTATGTAGTCCAACTATAGAGAATCATTAGCAAAGATCCATCATGTTGGTCACCAAATGCACCAATAATTAAATGCCTCGACGGTCCACTGAGGACACATCATGATTTGTAAGCTCACGGTGAGCGTGACATTCCAACACTCCCCCCCCAAGCTCAACTCCATCTTGCAGACTCCAAGCATAGTCCAAAATTTGCAAAGCTTCTCAACTCCCAAGGTCTTGGTAGAGATATCTACTATCTGCTTTTCTATGCTCAAACAAACCCAATTGATGTTGATTGTTAGGATCCTCTCCACGATGAAGTGATAATAGACTTCTATGAGTTTGGTCATTGTATGATACACTAGGTTTTTAGCCAACTAAATGCTACTAAGATTGTTTCAGTATATGACAACCTTTTGGTCCACATGTAGCTCCAATACATCAAGTAGATTGTGCAGCACCCTTGTACTTTGCCTCTATACTAGACAAGGAAAAAGAAAGCATAAACCTATTATTAGAACCTTTGTCTACAATCTTATCAACCCAATCTGTATTTCTGTAGGCATACAATTCCATTGGCACACTAGCCTTGTGGAAGAGTTCATAATCTAATGTGGACCTCACATAGCATAGTGTTGTTAGATCTCTTGTTTGCAATGCTACCAACCCAATTTGCATATGTGTAACCATACAATTCCATTGGTAGACTAGCCTTGTGGATGAGTGCATAATCCAATATGGACCTCACATAGCATAGGATGCACCTCACACCATTTAAATGTGATTTTGGTGGTACCTACATAAACTAGCTCTCCAAGACAAACATGTATTTTTAATATGGATTCATGATAGTCATGTAGATCAAGTTGCCAGTTATTTTCTTGTACATAGTGGCATTCTCCAACACATCACTTGCATGTGCCCTAAGCTTCCCATTATGTTCCAATAGCACAAAAATGGGCTTACAAACATCCAACCATATATTGGACAATATGTTCAAAGCATATTGCCTCTACAATAGCCAATTGTTCTTAGACTTCCTTATAACTTCAATGCAAGGGGGGGGAGGGGGTGGGGCAATTTTTGTGAGCTAAACTTTTTGAGTAGATTCCAATATTTTGTGAGAAATTTCCCCTTTGTTTACTAAAAGGTGTTCCCACCACAAACCAAGGTGTGTACCTAATTGAGAAACCCACCGAGCCACGAGCTGAGCTAACTAGGTTGATGTACCGACCAATCTCCTCCTCGAGATGTCCCATACCACCATGAAGTTGCCCTCGCGGGCCTTGAGATTGCTGTCGGCCTCGGCTGCGTAAAGCAGGTGCACGTCTGCACTAGATCTAGGCTCCAAGACCATAGAGCTCTCACAAACTGCTCACTAGTGTGTACAAATTTAATATACTCCATGCTAGTCTAGGATAATTGACTAGATATTGGAGCACTAAATTCAATTTTAGAATAAAATTATGGATTAGATATGACTTAATTTGTAGAGAGAAAAACAGAGAATTGACTTCTTGTACCAGATGTGACTAGATATGTCTCTATCTTTATAGTCTAGGATAATTGACTAGATATTGGAGCACTAAATTCAATTTTAGAATAAAATTATGGATTAGATATGACTTAATTTGTAGAGAGAAAAACAGAGAATTGACTTCTTGTACCAGATGTGACTAGATATGTCTCTATCTTTATAGGCTTCTCTCAAATTTTTTGCATATTCCTCAAAGGGTATCACATCTTGCAATTCCTGTTGTAATTCCTTATTTTTCTCTGCTAGCTTCTTAGCCTCCTTCTCCTAGTGAACTGCTTTCCAAGTTGTGGCCTTCAAGGCTTGCACCAAGCTTTGCTCCTCATTTTTATTAAAAGACTAAGGTTATGTAAAAGGGGAGGAGAAGGGTGTGTGTGAATGGACTTAAGGTCCACTAGCTCGCCTATTTAAAGGTGGAGCTAGAAGGTATTTCTTGGAGCATGAAGCTTAGTTATATTTTTTGAGCAACCGCCGATGGAGGAAAATTGCCTTATTTGAAAAGTGGCAAATGAGGGGGTGTGGAGAGGGGTGGCTGCAAGGGGCGGCTGTACTACAGCAAGTACACTACACAAGGACAGACGACGGCACAGCAAAGCATACGCTATGCAGAAATGCCTGTTGCCCATGGAGCACCCCAAGGGGTTTATATAGCTGTGGGATACGTGCGCTGCACAAAGCAAGGACAAAAGGACGGTGTACTAGCAAAGGCTGTAGATCAGTGGCCTGCATGGCTTAGGAGGGACAGGGAAAGGTGTGGTACGCATGTACCTTATCTGGTCAGGGGCAGCATGGGTGTCCACGTAATAAGCAGTACGTGTGGACCACACAGTGGGCGGCCATCCTTTGGTTCTTGTGCGGCCATCGTACGGGCACCCTGGTAAGTGTGTATGGTTCAAATTTTGGGACGGGGTTCCCAAATTTGGGACACCGACCTCGATTTGCATGCCCGATTGCCCCGAGGGGTGAAAATTTTATCCGAGATGTTCTCCTGGTCGTTGGGGTGCAGACCGTTCGTCAATCGGACGCCCGGTCGTGCATTTATTAAGGTTTAAAGGTCGTCGCTTTTTAACTAAAAATGAATGAAATTTATGTATAAGCTTGATCCGGTGTCCGTTTTGGATGCTGTAAAATCTTATATTAGGATAAAATCGCGCGCAGATTCCAAATTTGGGCTCAGAATTTGAAGATTCTAAGTAAAAATGACTCAAATAATAAAATCATTGATTTTTATACCATAAAAACTCATAAATTTATCTATTACATGGACATTTCTTTATTAGTGAAGATGGGTATGTTACATCCTTCCCCCCTTAAAGAAATCGAGATGTCCTCATCTCGTCATGAATTGGGGAGAATCCTTTAAGAGTGTAGCTTCATCTTCCCAAATTGCATCCTCTTCAGGGTAATCTTTCCACTGTACTAGATGCTCTACAAGAGTCCTATTTCGGAGTCGCCTTTCCCTAGAGTCTATGATGCTACTGGGCTGTAATTCAAGGACTCCTTGAGTAGGGATTACAACTTATTCATCATCAAGAATATGATCGAGATTGGGTACATAAGGTTTTAACAAACTTACATGAAATACATTGTGGACTTTTATATGGGCTGGGAGTTGGAGTTTATAGGCACTTTTACCTAGACACTTGATAACTGTATAGGGACCACAATACCTAGGGCTGAGCTTCTTATATTTCCCAAGTGATAGAGAACTTCGTTTGGGTCACACTCGTAGAAGGACCTTGTCTCCTTCCTTGAAGATCCTTTCAGACCTCTTGGTGTCAGCATAATGCTTTTGTCGATCTTGGGCAGCTTTAATATCCTTTTGGATTGCCTTGGTTTGTTCCTCCATCTCTTCGAGCATTTTCTTGGATGCCTCAACTCTTATGGTCGGATCAGAGAAATTTAGAGGAGACAAGCATTCTTGCCCATAAAGTGCTTTGAATGGTGACATTCCTATGCTCTGATGATAAGATGCATTGTAGGCAAATTCTACCAGAGGAAGGTATTGAATCCACCTTCTTGGTTCCCATCCACACAATATGCTCTAAGAATGTCTTCAATTACTTGATTGACTCTCTCAGTCTGGCCATCAGTCTCTGGATGATAAGTTGTTAAAGAAAAGTTGAGTTCCCAGGGCTTGAAATAAGGACTGCCAGAACTTTGAAGTGAAGTCAGAATCCCGGTCACTTACTATCCTTTTTGGGAGACCATGAAGTTTGAGGATTTTCTTGATGAATATTCGAGCAACATCAGAAGCTTTGAAGGTCTTATTGTTGGTATAAGGTGAGCTACTTTGGTAAGTAAGTCCACTACTACCAGAATGGAGTCATATCCTCCTTGAACAGTGGGGAGACTTGTGACAAAATCCATACTAATGCACTCCCACTTCATGGGGAATATCCAAGGGTTGAAGTTTCCCAGGCATCTTGACCCTTTCAACTGCTTTGATCCTTTAGCATGAGAGACATTGCTTCAAGTACCAAAGGACATCATTTTTTAAGCCTGCCTAATGAAAGCTCCTTCTTACGGCATTTAATGTTTTTGCATAGCCTGGGTGTCCTGTAGTAGGACTATCATGAGCTTCATGGAGGATTAGTTTCTTTAAAGCAGGATCCTTAGGGATACATAGCCTGTGATTGAAGTAGAGGCTTCCTTCATGAGTGGAGTATCCCTTGATTAGATTCTTCTCTTTCTCTGAATTTCCCCCTTCTTCTACTAACTTAATCATCCTTTGATAATCTGGATCATGAGATGAGACTTCTTCCACCTTGACCAGTATGGACATGCTCCTCATGCTCTTCCATTGATTTGGAGTAGATTAAGATGTCATAAAAAAAAACAAGCACAAATTCATCCAAGTAAGAACGGAATATATCTTGCGTTAGGCGGTTGAAGGTTGCAGGAGCATTGGTTAATCCAAATGACATTAAAGTAAACTCATAGTGGCCATAATGGGTATTGAGGGCTGTCTTGGGTATATCTGCTTCCTTGACTTTGATCTGATAACCAGACCTCAAATCTATTTTTGAGAAGACTTTGGCCCCATGAAGCCTGTCAAGAAGTTTGTCGATGCGAGGGATAGGATACTTATTCTTGACAGTGACTTGATTTAGTTCTCGATAATCTATGCAGAGGCGGAGTGTTCCATCCTTCTTTTTTTGGAAAAGAACAGGTGCCTCCCAAGGAGAGCTACTGGGGCGTACGAATCCTTGCTCAATGAGTTGGGAAAGTTGCTCTTTAAGTTCAATGGCTTTAGGAAGGGACATTTTATAGGGCGTTTTTGAGTTCCAGGGATCATGATCGACGTCTCCAGGAGAGGCGATAGCCCTGTAAGCTCATCAGGGAAGATGTCAAAGAATTCTTGGAGCCAAGAGGGTTCTGTCTCCTTACTAGGTTCAATGGCTTTGTTGAGCTTGACTAAGAAAACTTGCTGACCCTTATGTGTTCCCTTGAGAAGATGTTTTGCCTTGACTACCCTAGATTTAGGTTTTTCTGTTATCCCCTGGATGGATATTACTTGGCCATGCTCATTTTCAAAAGTGATACTCCCCTGGTTACAATGAATGCTATCTTTGTTTGCAACAATTAACCAATCCATCCCAAGGATTCCATCATAAATTCCTAATGGTAAGACTCTAAAGTGGCCATGAGTTCGCTCATTACTACTTCTTTCCCACACTAGCTAACTCTACAGTCATTCTTCTAGCTGTTTTTTGACCCAAGTTTAATTTCTACATACACCTAGGAGAGAGAAATGATTGGGTACTGCCACAATCAATCAAAAGCTGAAATGGCTTACCGTGATAAGTGGCTGGGGTTTGGATTACACCAAATTGTTTATTCGGACCTTGGTGTTCTACTGTCGCATGGACGGTGGCGCGCTCTTCTTGAGCCATTTCCAAGGTCGGTTCTTCACTTTGGGTGGACTCCAGGAGGCAGGTCGAGTTACAGGTGGAGAGGGAAAGAGAAGAAACACTATAAAAATAAATAAAAAGGCTGCAAGAGGAGCAAAATTGACGGCCCCTCAGTCCCAAGCGCAGTCGACCTCTCAATGTACATTACCTTTGTATCTATGTCCTCGGGAGGATCGTTGGCTGAATAGACCATTAAAAGTGCTGAGGAACAACCACTCTTGCAGACCCAACGTTTCACTTGAAGAGCTGAAAGGGTTGGTGTAGAAGGTTGGTCTCTGATTCCTTGGAGTGCCACAAGTATATCATTTTGAGCAAATTGTATAGAATGGTTCCGGAAACTGATCAGGGGATCATAATGATACAACCATTCTTGGCAAAGGATCATATCATAATGTGCCAAATTTATGACTTGGAAATCCAATTTGTCTCACGATAGTGCTGAATTCGAACTCCCGTGCCCCTAACTCTTCTGATCAGTGTCACCATAATTAGACTTATATTTACATTTGTAACATTAACATTAATTTTGTAAGAGACTTGACATTGTTTTGTAAGAAAAAAATCTTTCATATATACAATTGCTTTTGGAGTTACAATGTCTCAATACTGTCATCATTCTCAACGATTAATCAAGTGAATAGTATGAGAGACAGATTCTTTGGAGAAAGCCATTTTCTCTTTTCGCCTTGGCACCTATAAAAAAGAGGTTTTGTTAGTGTTATATTACATAATGTTATGAATAGCATACTAAATGGTGAATGTAAATATAAATGGTTTACCTTTTTAGTATCCATTGTAAATGTATAATCTTTTGGTAATTGTTCAATCTCCTCATATGTAAGTCTTCTCTAATTTGAGAAAGAGATAGTGTGTTCAGCATTGTAAGCAATTGCCCTTCCAAATATATCTCCATTACTAGAGGCGTATTCTTGGGATTTGACTCCAAATCTTGATCTAATGGAACAAGGTTGCCATTAACATAATGATATCTGGTGTAGTGAAAAGTTGCAATGAAATTTTGAGAGCCAATAATGTACTTGTTTTGCAAACTATTGACTTCTTCTCCAAAACATAAATGATGCCTTCTGTCTTTCTCCTGTCCCAACCATTGTCCAAAACATAAATGATGCCTTCTATCTTTTTCCTGTCCCAACCATTGTCCAAAAAGTCCAGTGCCTTACTTGACTTGCAAATAAACATTGTTGAAGTATTTCTTATTTCTTCATCAAAGAAGAAGTCAACAAACACTTCAATAGGCATAAAAATAGTAAGCTTGACATTCTTTGTTGCAACAGATGCCTTAAGAGACTTATGTATGTCGTGATACAATCTGATCCTATAACTTTCACTAGTTTGTGGAATTGGCAATAGCCAATCTTTGCTTCCAAATAATGGGAGGGGTAATGGAGTCAAACGACCCCATCCAGAAGACGTGTTTGGTTCTAAGTACTGCATATCATAGAAAAATATGCCGTGGTCTACAAGATCTCTATGAGTTCTTCCTTTGTAAATTTGTTCTCCTACATATGCATGGAAAGTGTCAAAAATCCAAATTATACTCTCCACTGGTTTTGCCATCCTATCCTATTGGATGGATAAATATTTGCATAAAACCAAATGATTAAACATTTTTAAAACAACAATTAGACACTTTTAAAACAATAAGGAGACATGATTGAATGGATTAAAAATTGCATAATAACAACAATTAAACACTTTTAAAACAAAATAAACTTTGACTAAGATACTACTCACAGTTGGGACGATATCGTGGAAGACCAGGAGGAAAATTTTTCACCTTCAATTCTACATGCTGGAAAACATGTTGTATTAGTACCTCTGTCACATGCTTGCTTGATTCACATACCTTGAACTCTTTAACTTGTCCCTTGAATGGCTCCACAAATTCATTAGCATTTCTTCTCTTCCTCTTCCTTCTCTGTAAAAGCACCCAGCTCCTGATTGTAATTGTAGATGGTATCCATGTTGCATCATCCGTATTATAGCTATTGAATATAGTAATAGCTAAAATGCTAGTACGAGTCTTTCTACAGGTTGCCATTTTCTGTAGCAAAAGACACACGAAAGAAGAAGATGAGAGCTTAATTTGGAGAAGACTTAGAAAAAGAAAGAACGACTATGTTAGAGACGAAGAAGATCAGAGCTAATTTTGGGAGGAAACTTAGAGATTCTCTATCATTAACTACCACTATCTTTTCGCATACGTGCAAAGATTCAATAATATTATTTTATTATTATTTTAAGTTGAGTAAATGTTATTTTAAGATGCATTGTGAGCATAATTTTACTCTATCTACTTGAATTCTTACTTTAAAATGCCAAATTTCTCCGTTTTTATGGAAGCCTCCTCCTCATTGGTTGAGCACCACTCTCTCTCTACTAAAAGGCCCAAAATTGAGTCCACATTTCTCCTAATGAGACACCCCATTCATTGAAGAAGGTTATTTTCTCCCTGTTTTCTGGTGCCATTTTTACCTAGTTATACCCACTCAACCCATCCAAAAATGAGTAGATTTTCTTCCCAACCACCTCATCCAACAAAGAGTTCGTAAACGGAAGTGGAAAGGGATCCGAGATAGTTGCGGCCTTCAGCCTTGCGGTAGTCCACATAGATTCTGATCTTCATGTTCTTTTTGGGGACTACTATAATTGGGGATATCCAAGCTGGCAGCTTTTGCTACTAGCACGATAAACCTACTCTTAGCACTTTGTCAATTTATTCTTTGACTTGTTTGGCGTAGTTAGGGTTCATTATGTAGCTCTCCTCTCTAACTTGTATGGCTCCTTCTCTTAAAATGCTACTATGCTCAAAGAATTTAGGATCAATGCCCTCCATGTCCTACGACCAAGCAAAGACATATTGGTATTCTTTCAGTGAGGACATCAACTCTTGCTTGAATTCTTCTTTGAGTTCCAAACTAATCTTCACTAGATTTTCTTCTTTTTCATTTCCCAGATTCACTTCTTGAAGTTTATCTGGGCTTACTTTTGCAAAATTTCCCTTCTGGTTCTCTTTTTGCTTTTGCACCCAATCATGGATCTCTTGCATTTCTTCCTCTTGCTCTATATTCCAAGCCCATTCAGCCTCTTCCAAGGCTTTCCCCTACATGGTTTTACTTGGTTTTTCTCTCCTTGAGCCCTTTGGTTTTGCGGAATTTGATTCTTTTTTCTTTATTTCTTTGGTTTCTTCTTTTGCTTTTCCATCTTTTGCTTCCGCATAGTGCCCCATCACTTCATCTACATGTAACATGTACAAGGGCACCAGGTCGAGATGTTCGTGGAGTATTCTCTCCTCTTCTTCATCATCAAAGCTTTGTGACATATTGAATGGTTCCAAATGGACTGGTCATTGAGTAGGTGTTATTGATCCCCTTACATATCGAAAAGGTCAACATGGACCTTTTTGCTTTCCCTTTCTAATGGAGATTATGTTTTTTCCCTAGTCCTACTTCACTTTGTCATGTTTGAACTAGGGCCTTCCCATTAACACCTAGTAAGACCGAGTGTGGTTTTCAATGGTTACGACTACTAGGTTGACCTTGAAGTCTACTTGTTTGATTTTAATTTGGACATTTTTGACAATTCCCTTATGCACCACCATTTTATTATCTACCATTCTTATGTTGAATGGAATGGGTTCCCATTTGATACCCAATCCTACTGCAATTTCCTTTGTAAAATGACGTTTACTCTAGATCCACCATCTAATAGTGCATCATTAATCAGCTAATTGTTCATTTCGTGACTTTGGCCACTTTATCATCTCTGGATGCTGGGGGTTCCTCAGCTTGCATTCTGCTACATTCAAAGGTTTCTTCTTCTTCTAAGTGTTTCAATTCTTTGCTCAGTCCTTCAATGTCTACCATCAAGATTTTAGCCCTGAATCTTGGGCATAAATCTAACACTTGTCTCAATAGAACCTATCTACCCAGTAGCATTCATACGACATGCATCCTTCTTGCTTTCTTCCAAGCATATTGCATTGTTGTGCTCTACGTGCATCTTGTGGAGATTTCTACTTGCTTTTGGAAGATCTGTGATGAATTCACATGAGCTATCCTCCTTCTGCTTGTGTGACACTCTCGTCCCCTCTCTGCGATGCCCCCTCCGAGGGCACTGGCAGCAAAAGCAGTGTCAGCCTCTCGTGCCGGGTAGGGATCCACACTCGGGGCCTTGCCCCACGGATATCCAGACAAGAGGAAGAATAAATTGTAAACAAGGAGGAGAACAAAGGGGTAAATATGGAAATCCAAACATCATCATCATCCTAAGCATCTCTTCTTACCCATGGTGTGTGATGAAAGAATAAATTGTAAACAAGGAGGGGAACAAAGGGGTCAATATGGGAACCCAAACATCGTCATCATCCTAAGACATTCTAATATTTTTCTTGTTGCCAGTAGTTGAAAGTGGAGGAGGTGGAGTTAAGATGGCTCTTGAGATCATCTCTTGTGCTACAACTGGAGATCATTAGTAGAGTATACCAATGTTTGTCTCAGAAAGGTATTTTCTTGTTTGTGTTGAATATATATTGATTGTGCTTTATCAATACAAGTCTTCCCTTGTGGCCAATTTTATGGATATGCATCTTTATACGAAATTAGAGCAAATAGAATAAAAACATTTTGTAATTATCTATCCAGACATTTACTCCATTCCATACTTCTTGGTGATGAATCCCCCCCCCCCCCCCACTCCCCTCCCCCCCATACACACACACATAGACCTGCATTAAGGAGAAGAGAAATTGAACACTTGCACCTTTGAAGCAAGATCTCAACTATATAGTTTAATTTTTGGAAGAAGCATGTCATCTGCATCTACTAATCCAAAATTATTATTACTTATGTTTTCATTTATATATCATTAGATCTTTGCCAAACATAACATAGGGTACAAATAATCCACAACACATAAATTTCAATATATGAAAATATCTCTCTCGCTCTCTCTCACACACTCACTCTCTCTTTCTCTCTCTCCTTCTCTCTGTCTCTCTCTCTCTCTCTCTCACACACACACAAACACACACCAAACATAAAATTTAGCCTAGATTAAGTATTAAGCACCTTGGGGGGTTCACTATATATAAACCCTCTATATCACGTGAGTTCAAAGCCTAATTTAAAAACCTGTTATCTGTATATTTTTCATGAATAAAACACACCCTTGTTTTATTCAATTTGTGAATACACTCTTTAAATGATATCCTTGTGTATGTAAAAAATATATTAATTTTTTTTAAATCCCTTCTGTTGAACTCATGTGCTACGCTTACATATTTATGAGTGACCCTTCTCGAGTAAACACCACGTTATGGTATCCCTCATATAAAATATGCGACACGACACACACACACCATCTTTGAAGGTTCCAAACGGTGGGAGCCTTTACTGCTAAGTGAAACGATTCTCCCTTTAGTGCTAAGCAACGAGTGATTAGTGCGCTAAGCGCAACAATTCTCCCTTAAATATGCTAAGCAACGAGTCTCTGTGTGGCATAAATGTATTTTCGGCGGCCTGTCTTTTCTAGTTCCTAAATTGCGTACGGGTAAGAGCATGATGGGAGGAGCAAGCGGGGTGTCTGAATTTTGGATGGGTGCGTGTGGAGTGGCTGGTGATGCGAAGCCGTGGGTTTGGCTGGGGGTGCTGGAAGAGCGAAAGAGGTGGCAGGCGTGGGCTGTGGAGATCATAGAGACGGCCATCCGAACCGAGCTTCACGAGATCAAGAGAAGTGCTCGAGACTCCCTGCCTTCCATCCCGGATCTCAAGTACTCCGTTAACGCCCGGATTGACTACTACAAGAAGAGGATCCTATCCCACCTTGGTGAGTAAATTAATCAACCATGTTTGTCACTTAACCGTTTCTATTAATCGACGCCTTAAGACCCACGTTCGCTTGATTGCTGCAGCATCTTACAGAGAGCTTTTGGAGATACCAAGCAGAAAAGCTCCGCACAAAGGCAAGTGACACGTGCTGCCTTTCATCTTCTAGAGCAGATAGGCAGATATGTAGGCATCGGTTTGGGCCACCCCCTTTATCATCATATGGAATTATGTAAGAACCAACAATTAATTAAAGAGATTTTTTATTTTTTATTTTTTATTTTTTGCATTAGGGCACATGCCTCTCTCTCTCTCTCTCTCTCTCTCTCTCTCTCTCTATATATATATATATATATATACACACGTGCAGGAATGCATGTGCATGGATCTATATATATATATATATATATTATGTGAGTGGTTGTACAATAAGAGTCTTTACTTTGGTATAACTTCTAACTTTTTTTAAAGAAAAAACAATCATTTTTTAACTAAAAATGGCTAATCTAGTCAGTCAATTAGACAAGGAATTTAACATTGAGGTCTTCTAATGAAACATCACGCCTTTAGTCGTACACTTAAACATGTAGTTTGATCAAAAATTAAAAATTTATAAATATCAACTTTCTTGCATCACAAATATAGTGTATATGGCATGTATATGGCATGCCCTAAATAAACACTATGATATATCCTTTGCATACCAACAAAACATGTAGTGGTGATCTTAACTTGATCTATGAAATAATTTTTACACGTAATTTCTATTTTAAACTAATTATTATATGTTTTAAGGTATAGTTTTTTGTACTACACATCTTTATAACAAACATTATTTATTTTTACGTAGTTAAATGACACAAGGATAGGTAATTATGAGGATAATGTGGCCATATCGTCAAGCTTCATTTTTAATGCTTATATTTTCAGAATCTCTATTGAAAGTCTTAAAGCATTGAACATAATTATATAAATTTATTTTTATACGATTATGTAAGATTTTGAGATAGTAGTGCTAATCATGGTAGTGAACACTAGTTTCTTCTCTTCCAAACCTAAACCCAAGCCTAACTAGGCTTGCTAACCCAAGTTAGGTAATGTGCCAAGTCTAGGTGGAGACCCCTAAGGTGGCCATGCATGTGCTCCCATGTCTGACATATCACTTACATATATGGCATGCATAGAGTAGAACTCCTTGGAGGAATCACCCACATTTCTCGACAAGGTATTTTTTTAATTTGATCCTCAAGGAGCCATGGACATGTGGACCATACAGTGGATGATCGGCCTTTGGTCTTTGCATGGTCATTGTACGGGCGCCCTGGTGAGTGTGTACGATCCTTTTTGGGCCAAGGTCCCCAAATTTGGGATGTCGACCTTGATTTGCATGCCAGACCGCTCGGGGGGAGGGGGGTGAAATTTTTTTTCGATGAAAATGTTCAGGATGTTCCCTTGGTCGTTGGAGTGCAGACCGTCTGTCAATCGGACGTCTGGTCGTGCATTTATTAAGGTTTAAAGGCCGTCGTGTTTTAACTAAAAATAACTAAATTTCGCGTATAAGCTTGATCCGGTGTCTGTTTTGGATGCTGTAAAATCTTATATTAGGGTAAAATCACGCGCAAATTTCAAATTTGGTACCGAAATCTGAAAATTCTAAGTAGAAATGGCTCATTTAATAAAATCATTGATTTTTATACCATAAAAACTTATAAATTCATCTATTACTTGGACATTTCTTTATTAATGAAGATGGGCATGTTACAGTAGGTCTATGTTTTGCCTAAGGGAGACACACAACCCTTTATACACACATATTACATATACATATTTTTTGAAATATTTTAATGATGATGTTAGTGCAATGGTACACACGGAACCTTGATATTTCTTTTGGGTGATGCCATGGAATCATAGAGAATCACTCAAGGTCTCTTCCAACACCATCTTGCACAAAAGGATATCACCGCCACATGGACATCCATGCTACCTCTAACCAAAAGGTACATGCGACGCCACCGTATCTTTTCCCAGGCCCATGTAGACCACTGATCTGCACACTTTTATGATACACCGTACTTTTCTCAGTGCCCACACCCGTACCCCCCTCAGCTATATAAACCCTCGGGGTACGGCAGCACACATTTCTACGTAGAGAATACCCTGCACAAGGTCGTACCGCCAGTCCGTACCGCCCATCTGTGCCTGTATGCTGTACTTGTTGCAGTACCTACAGCCATCCCTTGTAGCCTTCCTCTCAGCACCCCCTAATCTGCCAACTCTCAGATAAGCCCACCCTTGTGAAGAGGGAGTGTCCTTAGCTCTTCTCCCCCCCCGGGACGTGTGAAGAGACTTACAGCAGGCCTCACGCCTCAGCAAAATGTTTTTCCATTTTCCTTAAGGACATCTCACAAATCCCTGCCCCCCCATTTGCGCGGACGTTAGCAAGAGGTTTTCTACCTTAGAGAAGGTTCGCATGCTGAAGTTTTTGGCCCATAGAGTGGGCAAACGATCTCTGAATCGAGATCTGACTGAAGCATTACGATCATAGCATCGAGCACTACAAGGCGACATTCAATATGGCCCCATCCCGAAGATGCCAGAATATCACCTCGGGAGGAGCACGCAACAATGAGATTGAAGAAGATGCTCCTAATAGCTCCAACCATCCCGTTGTTGCAAGCTCCACAAGGAAACGGTGGCCAGGTTAGCTTGGTTATCTTTTAAAAAGAGTTTTTATTTAATATTAATGTCAATAAATGAAGAAAGAAGATGTGTATCTTTTCCTTTGAAAAAAAATGTATGAAGCTACTATTTGAAGTGATGCTGTATTCAATGGTTTGTATTGAAATTGTTATCTTTAAGAGAAAGAGTGCAGGTTTTTCCTGGCTTCGATGCTAATGCCATTTCTGTGCTTGTGTTGGTGTCGTTAGCAAAGCTCGGGATTGGCCCATGGTATTCCTCATACCATTAGAAGAATAAGGTTCGCCGATTGAGGTGAGAGATTGTGATGATGTCTACTTCTGAGGGTCTAAGCTAGTACAGTGAATAAGCCCACCCTAGTGTGTAGACATCCCTCTGAGGGGCAGGAGGATCGAGCGCGACGGAGTCTGAGAGGGCGACAGGTCGGCCTTGAGTCCTCGCCAGGCCGATGATGAGGTTTATGGTCCCGTAGGGTTTTGCCCAGTATGTAGAGGCTGGAAGGCCGAATTCTAGATCATCGACAATATAAAGGAAAAGAATAAGAGAGCCGATTTGGCTTGTATGGAATTGATTCATGTATAAACTTTTTTTTTATAAATCGTCTTTGGCATTATTGTACTATGGAAAAAGGCTATTTTAATGAACGTCGTGAAAAGGGCCTTAATTAAGGAACGTGTTTATTTATGTCAAACAATGTGGTAGGATTAATTAGAAAATAAATTGACGCGTGAGTAGGGTGAAAAGTGGGAGGATGGAATGCCTCGACGGCACCATCCTACGGACGAGTGGACCCAATTAGTCGGGTAGCTTTCAAACAGATTAAGTGAAAGTCCTACGCTAGATAAATAGGTTCTCGAGTAACTCTATTTTAGGAGACTAGGCCAGCGGCTGTGCCTTGCATATGGATGAGGATAAAAGCATTGTCTCTAGGAATCAAGATTAGTAGTTGCCCAAATTATGATCAATTACCTTATGGGTAATTTTGACTTTTAGAAGACCACGCTCCCCCTGCAGAGGATAGGACTAGGTCTTACCTGTAAATTGTATCCTTGAATCTTTACATAGTAAAGGTGTCGAGATGAGTAGGAAATTTTCTCCAAGCTAAGACTTAGTATATTTTTATCAAAGATTATGCCCTGGTAGCTGCACCCTTGACAGATCTTCTTAAGAAGGATTGTAAAATAGTGTGGCTGCCAATCCATCAAAACAGTTTTGATCGGCTCAAGGCCATTATTACTTCTGTCCCAATCCTGAAACTTCCTAATTTCACCAAGGAGTTTGAAGTGGTTACTGATGCCAGTAGTCCAGCACTTGGTGGTGTCCTAGGCCAAGAAGGAAGACCAGTCACTTATACTTCCTGCAAGCTGAAGCAATATGAAGAAAATTATGCCACCCATGATTTGGAGCTCTTAGCAGTCAAGTTCATTGCCTCAAATTATAGAGACATTATCTCTTGAGGGACGAATTCCAGCTTGTAACTGACCACAAAAGTCTGAAGTGGATCTTCACCCAACCTAACCTCAACATGCGGCAAAGAAGATGGATTGAAATTCTACAAGAATATGACTTTGACATCAAATTTCGTCCTAGGAAAGATAATGTGGTAGCAGATGCACTTAGCCCCCGCGAATCTTCCGCAAATCTTTCTTAAGTGCAATTTCGATACCAAATTAGAGTCAAGTTTACAAATTAAAGAATACAATGCAACTTCTTACTAAGAACCATAAACCATGCTAATAAGACAATGTGCAGCACCTATGTTGGTCTGTGGAAGAGATGTAACCTGGGTCTCTTCAAAATCATGTAGGCTATCATTTGCTTTGCCAAGACTATCCTCAAGTGACTCATCAAAAACCTCAGTGCCTCCACTATACACATCCATGGCATCTTCATCTTCATGATCTATTGCAAGAAGGCCAATTTCAACACATTGCTAGAAGACCCCAAAAAAACAGCACATTGTAAAAAGATTCATAACATTATAACAAGTATGTATTTGCAAGCTGGTAGACTAAAAACATGGTAGTGTATTCAACCATGTATAGTACACGCATACAAACCTGAGGAAGACACTTCTACTATTGGAATCTTCCTACCCTATGGAAGCTCCTCTTGCCCCATGACATCATCTGCAAACTCTGTACCACGACACATTATGCCACCTTTAGGAGGAGTCCTAATTTTTGGTTGCACTCTATCTTTCGACGCCTCTTGCATGGCTTTGTAATTTGCTAACCCCCACAATCTATGTATTCTGAAATGAATGCTTCCTTCTTTGTAGCCACACTATCCTTATGTAGCTCGCAAGCATATTGGAGCTCTGCCCGAAATTGGATGGCCCCATCTCTTGCCAAGAGGTACTACTTCATGTATATACGATTAGTGCCTTTGTCAGCAATGCTTGACACAGGAGCATTTATGTACTTCCTAACTCATTCTTTTACTACCCCTCTATCATTGAAAATCACATCCGCACCTGCATGTTGCTTTAACATGTGGTTATTAAAGTACTCCAAATGACTAAAGTGGGCTATCTTGTCATCCTTATCCTCACATGTTGGCTGCAAACATACAAAGCACTTTTTGTACCGGCCATAAGCCCACACAATATTGACGCTCCTCCCACTGCAAGAAAAAAATGGTAGTCATACAAAGCAATTATGGCTTAAATTACTTATGCACACTCTTGGGCACAATCTTACAGTCACATGTTCCAACACACATGTACACACCGCTCACACAAATATGTAGACACATACAACACAACACATGCTAATAATCATGTAGCCAAGCGTTTGTGAGCATACATGGGCATGGGCATGGGCATGGGCACATAATAATCTCTAGATTAGCATGGGCACAACACATGCACATAACATTTTGCCAAGTAGCATCATGGGCATGGACATTCCATGCAGGCATCACTCCCTTGTTGCCAAGCAATCACTTACCTATAATAGTGCATCATAGATGTTGCCTGTGATCGCATAGTCTGTGGAAAATGGTTCTAAATGTCATAAGGCATTTTTCACACACATTGCAAAAAAACATGACACATGCAAATGTAGGGGACTTGTGCAATAGCAAGCCACCTTCAAATCTCATGGCCAATTGGGAGGTGTATGATATCCATTCTAGAAAATGTTGATTTGATTTGATGTTTCCAAAATAGAGTACCAAGTTTAACTTACCATAACCATCATTGGACATTTTGCAATAGCAACAAGTAAGCACAAAAGTCCCTTACATCTATACTTGCTTGCTATTGCACAAGTCCCCTACATCTGTACAATGTCAAGGTAGCTTGTGTAGTTGATATAAACATGCTGATTCGCTTTGATGTTTCCAAAACTCGGGGGGTTCACTATATGTAAACTATCTATATCACGTGCGTTCAAGGCCTAATTTAAAAACCCCTTATCTGTAATGTTTTCATGAATAAAAAAACACAACCTTTTTCTATTCAATCTCTAAATACCCTCTTTAAATAGTACCCTTTTGTATGTAAAAAAATGTATCAAAAGGGGATTTAAAAAACTCGTTCTGTTGAGCCCGCGTGCTACGCTTACATATTTATGAGTAACCCCCCTCTCCCCGAGTTCCAAAATAGGATACTGAGTTCAATTTACCTAGTAACCATCATGGACATTGTGCAGCAAGTTGCAAACAACACCATATTAGATAATTTGGGAAAAATCCCATTCCCATTTGAAAAATGGGAGCATGGTGAACTTGTCCAAGAGTTTGTCAAAACCCCCTCATGTGACATATCATCGGAAAGATCTTGAAGAGTAGAATCTAAATCTATGATCTCTGACAAATTTGGAGTTAGTATGTTTAAGATATGTCCAAAACTATATGGAGTAATTGATTCCCAAAATGTGAGATTTTTCCCAAATTACCTAATATTGACTTAAACTATAAGCAGCTAAGAAAGGGTGCAAATGAAGGTGACATTGGAAAAACCTGGGAAAGAGAAAGCATGGAAAATCGACGCTTGAGGACTCACATCTTGCTCCCGTTTCGACAAATTGTATACAAGGCTTCATGGGCTTCGTGAGTCTTTGAGCTATCTACTGGGTCGCTGGCTTCTTTGAAAGCTTGGTGCACTTCACGAGATCAATGCTGAGATGCTCCTTGTCGTCTTTGAACTCCAAGGGTGGCACGGCTATTACTGGTTTTACCACTTCTTGTTGACACCATGTTTAATATTCCCTCTCATCTCTTCACCTCCTCCCTCGAAGGCCGAGCTTCCACTCCCCAAGGGAGAGCTTGATCTACCTCCTCCCGCGAATCAGAACCCTGTCCCCCTTGCCCCCCCCCTCCTGATGTTGCTCAAGATATGTGAATTGCCCTCCTCCTCTTCTTGCAACTAGACCCTTACTATCTCTGAAACAGGCAACGCCATGCAAGAAAGCAGCACCGAAAATAGCTCGCCTCCACGGGGGGTTTCAAATTTCATGGGCGGGAAGGCGGGTGTGCGTGGGCCCTTCCACTAGTGCAAAATGTCAAAATCTGACAACTTTGTGTGTGATTATTTATGCAACCATATATATTTCATGCATATGTATGTGTGTGAGTGTGTATGGTAGTGGATGTGGGTGTGAGTGTGTTGGGTAGTGGATGTGTGTATGGTAGTGGATGTGGGTGTGTTGGTGCATGTGAATGGGAGACATTAAACCTTAGTTATTAAGGTGAAAAAAATAAAATTAAAAACTTGCATTTACTTTGGGTTTTTTGTTTTCTATTGTTTTACATCTGAGCAGTAGCTTTTTCAGCAGCACATGCAAAGGGGTGGTAGTGTCTTCACGCAGCAGTACAGTGCTACTATGGGCAACGGCTTCTATAGCAATGGTGTAACGCACGTGCACTTTTACATGCGGCTGAGGGACTGCACTGCCGCACCTAGCCCAAGACCTAAAGGTGGTACCTAAAAGAGAAACAACCAGTGGACATCTTTATAGCACTAATTGGAAACCCTATGGGAAGAAGACCTGTGATAAAGATCTGGACCAAAGGGGAGTACTTTGAAGAACAAACTCCGAAGGGCTTTACTTCTGGAATTCTACTGATTGTATGTACATAGCTGGGCTTTCACTTTTCATGGGAGAGTCTTCATTTGTTTGGGAGGATGAGAGTTTGGACTTACCTCAATGGATGTGGTGATGTTGTAAAAGATCTTTTTGTAAAAGACCAGTTGTTTATAAATATATAACTATTTTTGTTTAAAAAAAAAACCCAAATGCATTGGGGAAGATAACACGAGGAAAGATTGCAGTTTTTAATGTTGGCATAGCATGGGCTTTAACGCCGGCCAGTGGCACTGATATGGCGTTTTGCAAAGGCTGCCGCATCGCCGTCTTCATCCTCTTTTTGTCCGGCCGGCAGACATTAATTTCGATTCTCTAGTGCTGGCAGCTCTCGCAGTTGCTGGATGGGGATATGGGGTGTTTTTACACGTAGTTTGTAATAGAAGGTTGCAGGAACCCTATAAGGAACACATGGAGCTTAGTACCAAAATATCGCCCTGCATTAGAAGCCGGAGAAGGTGACTCAAGTATATCTGATCCATTGGGTGCCAAAACGGTTAGGAAAGCTTGCTTCCAAAAACCATGAAGCTCGTGATTAGCTTATCGTTTATGTTAATACTAGCATTAGGGCTTCTTCCTGATCAGGGTACTTGTGCCGGAGATTTGGCTAGTAATTATGCAGCGGTTGAGGATGTTTGCAAAGAAGAGTTGGCTTCATGGAGTGGGATTAGCACTAATACAGGTGACAATAACAGCTCATGGCTGGGGGGGAGCTTTATAATTGGGAAATGGCAAAGCAAGGGCGAAGGGGGTGGTGGGCTGGTGGCGGGGGAAAAGGGTTCCTTTGATTTGGTAACCTCGGAGAGGCTGGACCACTCCACTACATTGAAGAATGTGACGGGCCGCGCTTCCCTGAGGGCTGAGCACGGCTCCAAGAGCAGCGGCGCCTCCTTTCCACCCCCGTACGCGGACCTTCGTGCCGCCGGGGTGTTCAACTCCATCTCCGGTGAGCTTTGCATGGCGGCTTGCACTTTGAACACTCCTCGCCGCTTCAACGAGACGGCTTTCAATAGGTGCGCTACTTCTTTCTTAAATCATATCGTGCTGAACTTATGGGTTCGAGCCCCCTGTGCCATGTCGGTGTTGTTCTATCTAATTCTAGCTAAATTGGTGGCATGTAGAGTGTCTGTGTTGTTCTATCTAAATTTTAAAAAAAATAAAAAAAAATCACCTCATCTTCCAAGGAGAAAAAAACATGCCGCCTTAGATTTTTAAAACAAAAGTAATAATTTAAGAAGAAAATGCTTATTCAAAATTATCATTTGCTCTTCAACCCACACTCAGAAGGATTCATGTCAAGTTCACTTAAAAATGTTCCCGAAATACTGCAGGTAGTGTTCTCATCACCTCTAACACATCACCTTAGACTCTCATGGCCTCTCTTTTTGAATGTTTTTATATGTCTTCAATGCCACTTCTCTTCCATCCATTTGCTTCACCACCTTAGAGGGGTAAAAAACTGCCTCTACTAGAAGAAGATTAGCAAAGAGGGGGGAAAGCTTGTAGGTGTTTGAAACTTAGCAAATCAGAAGGAGCCACACACTATTTCTTAAAAACCGTTAAATTTTGAATGAAGTTTGGCCATTTATTTTTCTAGCGCATGACCTAAAGATTGAAAGTTGCTATAATCATTTCTCTGGGGTATACAAAGCCTTGAAATAGGTTTTATGATTTGTTTGAGGGAAAATATTAATGGGAAGGTCAATTTATCTCCTAAGGGCAGCATTTACTAGTTCAAGTTTAGCTTCCATTGCTCAACATTTGATTCCTAATCAAAAATTTGGCCACATGTCTAACCTCAGGCATAGTGCTCATTTTTTGCCAATTTATCCTAGCTAATGTTTGTAAAAAACTCCAACTATATCATATTCCAATGTCCTTATTTTTTTGCACTAAGATTTGTACTACTTAGTTCCAAATTCAACTATAATCTTTCCTTCCCCCCAAGAAGGATTACAGCCTACCTTAAAAAAGTATAATTTCTCAAGCTTCTCTCACATCTTTACAAATTTTACACAGTATTTCCTTTCCCAAAGAGGTGGCTACTAGCATTGTTGTTTTCTATAGGAAAGTGTCCAACTATCGACTAGCCACTAAAGAACTTGCTTGTCCATCAAGCTATGATCATTGACTAAACTTCTCTAAAGGCTTACCATTTATTTGAGGCTTACATGGATACAAACCAAGTTAAGACATTTGTTTTGGTGAAACTATCTAAAGTTTTTATGCAACGAGTCAAAGATCGTACTCATTTAATCCTTCCTTTCCTCGTTTCTATTTGTGCATAGGAGTTGGTGTTTTCTAGGGATTCGTATAGGAAGGTGGGTGTATTGACCAATTTGGCATATGGCTCTAATCCAATTGTCTTCTTATGTGAACAAAATTGCAAGTGTTTGAAATCACAAGGCTATGGTTGGTGGACCATGGCTACACTTATCAGGCTTAATTATTTTGATTATTAAAAGGAATGATGGTGTATCAGTCACAAAATGAAAGTTCGATTAAGAGGATTCCATGTGGGGAAGCTTGTGGTTATCTACAAGTAGGAGGATGTTATGCCAATGACAACTTCTCTAAGCTCTTCGTTTTACTTGTTTTATTTCTTATATCACAAAGTCGACACAAAAATTGGAAATTTTGATTATAATGGTATATATGACAACAAGAGTAAGTTCCTTTTTCCAAGAATACAAAAAGAGAGTTTGAGAAGTGGTTAATGTGACAACAATATGTAGCCTTTCTTAAGTTCTCTTTTTTTTTTTCTAAGGTAGAGAGAGAGAGAGTGTGTGTGTTTGAGAAGGTATTGCTGAAAATTGCTGTTTTTGGGCAGTACCTCGGATTGCAACATCCGGATGCACTTCAATCTCAGGTACTCGAAAATCGACCTCGTGAGCACCAAGGTGGAGGGCACCATGGAGAGCCTCCGGGACCAAAGCGACCCCCTCTTCTTTCCAACAGTGCAAATAAACGGGCTTAAGCAGAACATGAAAGAGCAACACGCCCTCTTCACGGCCACCTTGGCAATACGATTCGCCACCATCTTCGTGGAGCTCACCCTAGTCATTGCCCAAACCGTCTACAGCCTCAAAAAAGTGGACGCCTATTACATTTCCACACTGGGCTTGTCCGCCCAAGTCGCCATCCTCACCTTTCGTTGGATTAGGGCACTCTATCTCCCCCTTAGATACTTTAGAAGATTTAGCTACAAGTTCCTATTACGCACGTGGAAGTGGACCACCCCCCTCCTCAGCGACTTCCTTCTCATCTCGGCTTATGTAGCCTTGGTCTTAGTAGTGTCCCTCACATGGAGGAGGAAAGCTAGAATGGGGGTGGCTGACCATAAAGGGGAAAATATCAAGGTTGAAGAGTGGCCCTTGTGGGTTTTTGGCCTTCCACTATACTTAGTTATAGGCCTTGTGCTTTGGTGGTGGACACAAGGCTTGCAAACTTATCTCCAAGTGGTCCTCTTCTGGTGGTTGTTGCCGCAGATTGTGGCAAATGTCATGTGGGATCTTAGATGCAAGCCCATGTTGGTTGTATTTATTCTTGGGGTTTCTCTTTGCCGGTTTGTTATCCTTAGCTTTGATACTTTCAGGCCAAAAATATATGGGTACGATGAGATCTATAACTTCCCCTCAGGCTTGTACTGGGGAGTTTCCTTGTCCCTTATCTTATTGGTTGCTATGGCTTGGTCTCAACAAGCCTATGGGGGTAGATGGTTCATTCCCAAACGCATGTATGGATATCATCAACTTGAGCTTACCACCACAACCTCTAACTTCAAGCTTGAAGTGTTAGAAAATGAGATGTAGCTATCAATATTATATTACTTTTTTAATCAAGCATTATGTACATAGTTTATGTATGTAGTTGTGGGTTTCTTTTTATGTAGATAGCATTAATTGTGTCCTACAAGCCTCCTTGCACTAGAACAAAGTGGTTGCAATGAACCCTCCAATTTTGTGGATGTAATATCTCTAAATGCTTTACATTTAAGCTTCTAGCTTGTATAGGTCATGAGGTCTTTCATTTCCTCACACGTTCTATATCTAAAGAAAATTCCATTGTTCTCTTATAGAAACCATATTTCTTCATAAATATTACGATATAAGACACTTGCATTCAATCAGTTTCACCATACAAAGTTCATTATTTTCATTCATGTCTCTCTCATAGATACCATATTACTTTATGAATATCAAGATATATGACACAGCTTAGAAAAACTTTA